>NC_063281.1:402590-725628 GCF_910591885.1 Bombus terrestris
TATTCGGAAATATCTTCGGTGATCGACATGCTAAATTAGTTCGATTTAGCTGTCTTGACTTATCTATATTAGCATGCAGGATAGTGTGGTGTCTTTTACGGCGTAACATGCAGCTACCAGATGTACATTCTTCCAAGGAATGTGTGTTACGCAGACAATTGGTACAGAGGTTTCTCTCTCTCTCTCTCACTAGTTTGGATTTCTTGGAAACTGACATCGATAAGAATTGTTTGCGGTTTTGTGCTGTGTGAGATCTGTTACGAAAATTGCTCGTAATTGGAGGTTGTGCGACGAGGCTCTGGTTCGGCGTCAGATTGCGTATACCGCTCTTGGCTGTTGACCTCCCATTATACGGGAGGGTTGTAGGGTGGGGTGGTGTTTGATGTGTAAAGCCTATCTGTCTTAATACGTTGCAGCGATCGCGCAAAAGGAGGAATAGTTTTCCGACGCTTGGAAATGGTTTGTGATCTATTCTTTCCTTCCGTCGTAACTGTGTGTCGTGATCCAGCTTGGATGTAAACAAATACAGTAGCACGGTATCCGCGATTGGCTGGTTGAATGCTTGCAATGCTTTGTAATGCGTTTGTAATTCGTTTACATAGGCTTCTAGGTCTTGGTGCGATGTCCGCTGTAAAGGAGATACATGGAACAATGCTTTCAAATCGTTGGCTCCGATTTTTGCCGGTTGGTTATATCGCATTTCCAAAATTTCCCATGCGACGGGATAATTGAGAACTGTATTTAATTACGATGCTATCAATTTCTTACAGTCGTCAATCCGTGAATTCTTGTGAACTTTGCAGCGAAATTGATGCGCACACTCTGACCAATCTTCGCAGGGTCCAGAAAAAGAAGGTAATTGAATTTACCGTAGCGCAACTTCATTGATTTGAATATGATGTGCCCGGTACGTTTAGCATACTCCTATCAGTTGGCTCTCTGAACTGCCTTTTAACGCTCTGAATTATATCTGTAGCGCGTGCTTTACTGTGCAAGAATTTATATCTTATGGCAACGCGTTCATCTCGTTCCTGATCCTCGTCTATCTAGCCCAATTCCTCCTGATTTTCGCACATTCTGTCTCTAAATCGTTTAAACGGTATTGAACGACGGTTACTGACCCTCCTTCCTGGTAGTTATCAAGTAGCTATTAAAAATTTGCTAATTCTTTCGTGAATCTTTCCCGTTTCTTCCCTAATTGTTTTAAGCATACTTCTTGGTTAGATGGCATGGTATATGCGCATGAGTTTCGATACGATAATTTTACGCCGCGTACAAGAGTAGAAGCGAATCAACAAGTGTATGACTTACGTCTTGATGATAGCATTTCGTTCGAATTGATGCTTCGTCTGCTGCTCTTCGTTATGCAGCGAGAAGTTGGCGGTGTACTTCGCGATGGAGGTGTTTCCTTCCCGAAGGTGGCACTCGCTTAGAGTTGTCCCGGCTGTTGGTTGACGCAGGTCGCTATGCAGCGGAAGGTCGTGTGCGGTGTACTTCGTGATGCAGGTGGTTCCTTCCTGTTATTTCACCCGATATTTCTTAGGCAATCTGTCCACGTTACTACAGTACTATCGTTGAATCTGACCAGAATGTAATTATTTGGCATATAACATTTAATGCTTCAATAACATTGTTAAATAATTTGTTTAGTAACATTGCTACACATAATTCTAATCTTGGTAACGTTTAAGTTTTCAATGGAGCTATCCGCGATTTGGAGCCTAGTAAATATATCTTCCGATTGTTGGTTGGATCTGTGCTACGGATGTACATAGATGCTCCGTACACTCGCCTACTTGCATCAGAGAGGCTGTGCAACTGCAATTTGATGTAGTTGTCTACAATAACACGCTTAGAAATCATAACTCGGTGATCTGTTTTCCATTGTGATTTTACTTGGCGTTTCCATAATTCTTGCAATGTAAGTTTCGCAATAACTATTACAGGCCCCTATAGATCGAGCGGATCAAATAACTGTGCTAGTGTAAACAGTATTCCTTTTCGTAATTTTGTGTGTTATCGACTATCTATTAAGCTGGGTTCGTTCCATACCCACTGCCTGAGTTTGAATCCTTCCTTCGCGGTCAGATCAATGATTTCGTCACGTACCGTAATTGCCGCATCAATAGACTATTCCCTGGCTAACCAATCGTCAATATAAAAATCTTTTAAATTTTTATGTCCCTACTATATGGTATTGTCCTTCGTCCTGAGTTCATTGATATAACATACGTATTACAAGGTACGGTGGACCTGAACTTTTGGTGGACCTGTACGAAAAACACTCGCAATTTGTAATCTGTACAATAAAGGATTACACCATGTATACATTAGAAAACATTAATGCTAAGTAACTGATTTGTACGAGTAATAATAAGTAAATATTACACATTTCAATAACCAAGTAACTATAAATGTTTATACTATTATTAAAATGTTATTACAAGGATGTTATTATTAGCACACGTGTTTCGTAGTAAGTAATCCTCTTTGCGCTTACTGTGATTATATATGGGATTATCATTTAGTTTTGTGTTTTAATATTAGAAGTTTTGTTATAAATAATTGATAATGCAGTCACCACCGAGGCTCGGATGCCACAGGCGGGAACGACAGTCCTGTGTGCGAGATCAGTCGCGCCCCTGGCGGTGAATCTCGCAGCCTCTCTAAGTAATTTAACGTAAGTACCATTAAGGTGACTAGATATTTCCGCCATCTTGGAGACTTTCGCAACCCGCCATATCAGCCCCGCTCCGATGTCCGCAACAGAGGTCGTTCTCGTCTCCTGTACGAGTTCCTCCGGAATCTCGGGAGACCCGACAACCCTCCTCTTCTTCCCACGGTTGCTTTAGACGAGGGGCGGATTCTTCTTCCCCCGACGTCTCTCCATCCCGCGGACTCCCTACCGTTGTCTTTATTGGAGAGCGTAAGAGCCCCTCCTTGGGCTTCTTCTCCTCGTACGTCTAACGTCTGCTCGCGCAGGCTCATGACCAGACTCCTCTTCCTTCCTTCTTCTCTTCGTTTGGTTTTGGTTTGATTTTTGGGGGTTCTAATCATTTGGTTCGTTCGGCCCCATACACCAGGGCTTCTGTTGGTCACCAACTCTTGCGGAAAGGATGTCACCCCTCGGCAGAGCCGCTTACGGGGGGAAGGCTACTACCACCGCGGATCGCCAGGAACCCTGGGTTGGCCACATCAGCCACCTCACAGTGCCCTCGATTGTGAGGCAATACATCGCCCCGCACCGCTGCTTAGGAGAGCTAGGGATTTTTTATACAGGTTATCATCCTCGCGGTCCGGTCATTGAAGGCAGGACCTCCGACACATGGAGACATGACGAACGGGATATGGTATTATACTTGGGCTAGGGTTTCTTTGGATTGCATTTCCGTATTGCGACTCGCCAGCGAACCCGCAACCCTCCGAGGGATTGGAATGTAAAACGGTAAGGGAAACGGAGGGTAATAGGAGAAAGAAGGGGAGAGCCATGACCCTTGCAGTTCCTTAGTAAGATGCCCCCTTCCTGCCCATTCCCGAGTCAGAGCTATTGACGCATGTCCGGCGTGTTATTAACCCGCGACGACCATAGTTAGACCTGCGTCGTGTGGGTGTTTATGCTACGATGCCCCCAGCTCTCTTCCTCGGGAAGCGTGAGGTTTTACGCCGCATCGCCTTCCTCATACAATCGGCATCTTCTTCCGAAACCACCCGTCACAGCTCAAGGAAAGAAATGTAATAGAGGAGCAGGACAGGTGTAGGGAAAAGGGTGTTTGCTCTCCCAATAAAACTAGGTAAGCAGATGACACATGAAAAACTCGTCTGAACATATCTTCGTTCCAGATCAAAGGTTCCAGCATATACATATGAATATCATAGGTCCACTGCCTCCAACGCTAGATTACAAGTACTGCTGGACAAAAACTAATCGCCCCCTCCCCCTGAGGCAATACCAATTTAGGATAAAGTCCATACCACGACATATCGTCTATCGTTGAACGGTATGATAGAAAGATAGTACAGGTCATTAAATTAAAAACCGCGATCACATGCCAGAATACAAAAGACTGGACAGAAACTCTGTCATCAATTATTCCTGGCCTACGAAAGTTATAAATTTGATATCTCAGCTTCTGCAGCAGAAATGCTCTTCGGAAATACACTACGGCTACGCGGCGAATTTTTCACCAATGAAGAACCAGCAGACCCGGGATTCCAGGACAAGCTAAGAGAACATATACGAAGGGTTAAACCAATTCTTCCTGTGCATTATGCAGAGGATGAATTCGTATTGAAGGACTTATACATATATATGTATTTGTACATATGGTCGCAATACGAATGCCACTTGGCCCATTCTACAAAGAACTACAAATATACAAAATCATTAAGAATGTCACAGATAAAGTATTCACAATAAACATTAAAAATGTTCCAGTAAATATTTTCACAAAAAGGTGCGAATCGGATATCCTGGAAACACAAACTACGCATAAAACATATTCAGGGTCACTAGAAGGAAAATCAGTAAGATATTTGGAGTAGGTGGTGTAGCAACGTCGCTCTCTCGTAATGGCGCACAAGTGAGCTCCGTAGCCTGCTCTTTACTAATCCCGTTCCTATGTAACAATAACCCTCCTTCTGAAAGGCTCAAAATACCTTTTATTGAATATGCTTAGTAAGAACGAACTGGTAGCCCTTAAAGTAAACAAAAAGTATACATTTTCAAAGAATGAAAGAACTAGTTCGTTAGATATAATCAGTACGGGTGGAGGACTGGCAAGGAAGTACAAGGGTAGCAAAATACCGAAAGTGTTGGCAGTCTCTTATCATTCTTACATACTATACGGTTTTAAACCTAATAAGACGAGACGTAATGTCGATAATTTTAAATATCCAGCGAAGGGAATTGACCTCGATAATTTTATTTTAAAATTTGACCAGTAATACTGTAATTTATTCATTGAAAATTCGAAAGACTAAGAGGCAACATAGAGAACGTTCTCAGAAAACTGTAGAAACGACACATGCTTCTGAATTAAAGAAAATATATATTCCGACGGAAAGAAGAAACAGGAACTAGTGGTGGAGTGGAGAGCTAAGGACACTTAGGGCGGAGGTCTTCAGGAAAAGAAGGAAAGAGCAGAAAGCCAGAACGAAACGATTACAGAATGTGAATCAACTGATTCGAGAGTTTAAAATAAAGAGAAAAGAACTCAGGAACAGGATTGTCGAAAACAGGAAAAAAGAATGGAAGGAGTTTTGTGCCAGCTGGATATGGATCCTTGGGGGACACCTTATCGGACTACTATATCCAAAATAGCCCGAAAAGTCTCAACAGTTGGCCTTCACGTTAACAAGATCCAAAAGATAGTGAGCGAACTCTTCGAACTGAGACCAACGGAACAGATACGAGAAGCGAATGATGGCCATAATGGCGAAAATGGTGTTAATAATATTATAGTACCGCGAAGTACACCACCAACTTCTCGCTGCATACCGAAGAGCAGCAGACGAAGCATCAATTCGAACGAATTGCTATCATCAAGACGTAAGTCATACACTTGTTGATTCGCTTCTACTCTTGTACGCGGCGTAAAATTATCGTATCGAAACTCATGCGCATATACTATGCCATCTAACCAAGAAGTATGCTTAAAACAATTACGGAAGAAACGGGAAAGATTCACGAAAGAATTAGCAAATTTTTAATAGCTACTTGATAACTACCAGGAAGGAGGGTCAGTAACCGTCATTCAATACCGTTTAAACGATTTAGAGACAGAATGTGCGAAAATTAGGAGGAATTGGGCGAGATAGACGAGGATCAGGAACGAGATGAACGCGTTGCCATAAGATATAAATTCTTGAATAGTAAAGCACGCGCTACAGATATAATTCAGAGCGTTAAAAGGCAGTTCAGAGAGCCAACTGATAGGAGTATGCTAAACGCACCGGGCACATCATATTCAAATCAATGAAGTTGCGCTACGGTAAATTCAATTACCTTCTTTTTCTGGACCCTGCGAAGATTGGTCAGAGTTTGCGGATCAATTTCGCTGCAAAGTTCACAAGAATTCACGGATTGACGACTGTAAGAAATTGATAGCATCCTAATTAAATACAGTTCTCAATTATCCTGTCGCATGGGAAATTTTGGAAATGCGATATAACCAACCGGCAAAAATCGGAGCCAACGATTTGAAAGCATTGTTCGATGTATCTCCTTTACAGCGGACATCGCACCAAGACCTAGAAGCCTATGTAAACGAATTACAAACGCATTACAAAGCATTGCAAGAACTCAACCAGCCAATCGCGGATACCGTGCTACTGTATTTGTTTACATCCAAGCTGGATCACGACACACAGTTACGACGGAAGGAAAGAATAGATCACAAACCATTTCCAAGCGTCGGAAAACTATTCCTCCTTTTGCGCGATCGCTGCAATGTATTAAGACAGATAAACTCTACACATCAAACACCACCACACCCTACAACCCTCCCGTATAATATATGTGTCAACAGCCAAGAGCGGTATACGCAATCTGACGCCGAACCAGAGCCTCGTCGCACAACCTCCAATCACGAGCAATTTTCGTAACAGATTGCACGCAGCGCAAAACCGCAAACAATTCTTATCGATGTCAGTTCCCAAGAAATCCAAACTAGTGAGAGAGAGAGAGAAACCTTTGTACCAATTGTCTGCGTAACACACATTCCTTGGAAGAATGTATATCTGGTAGCTGCATGTTACGCCGTAAAAGACACCACACTATCCTGCATGCTAATATAGATAAGTCAAGACAGCTAAATCGAACTAATTTAGCATGTCGATCATCGAAGATATTTCCGAATACTATTTAATCTACAGCCGTCACAAATCTCGGTGATCAAAGCTAGAAAATATAACGATGCAGAGTTTTGTTAGACTCCTGCTCACAGGCATATTTTTTGATTAACGACACATGTAACCATGTAGCGTTAACCACACAAAGGGTCGATGTACCTCTATGTGATACCAACCAGATGACCTCGCACATTAATCAAATCACTCGAGCGAAAGTTCTCTCGCGAATTAGTGTGAATACGGCAGAGTTAATATTTTTTGTGGTGGATAAAGTGGAGACAGTTACGAAGGAGCAACCATCCAAAGCAACTTGTAATGTAACATTGAAGGCTCTTCATGGGGAACTGAACAAATTTTGGAACGTGGGGAAGGCTCTTCAACTAAAATTTTATCAGAGGACAAAGCCTTTGAAACGCATTACGCGAATCACTCCACTCGAGATTTGACCGGACGATAGGATGTCCGCTTATCATTTTAGCATAATGGCTCCCAGTTAGGTGACACATACAGGTTGGCTCTAAGGAGGTTCCTTCCGTTAAAACGCTCACTTCATCATAAACCTATGTTGAGGTGGCCGTGATGGAGTTATAGTTGTAGTAGTTGGGCCTGGTCCGCTGTAATTGTCACTGGGGGCTGTAGATGTCGCTGCCGGGGCACTGCTGATTTTTCCTCCGTTTTTTGGTGCGTGGGAGTAAAATCGGACTCCGGTCGCCGTGATTCGAACTCGGGTTCCGAACGTTCGCAACCTAAGACGTTAACCACTGCGCTGCCATCGTCCGACACTAGTTAGTGTCGAGTGGTGGTATTTGGCTTGTCGAGTGCCGCCAAACCTACATACAAAGCACAATATCAAGAATTTTTGTGCAAATATGAGTAATTGGGTCGTATGTCCGAGATCCGAAATGATCCAAGTGATGGCTGTTACCTACCTCATCACCCAGTCATCAAGGCAGACAGTGTCACGACCAAGGTACGTGTCGTCTTTGATGCTTCTGCCTGATCATCATCCGGGAAGTCATTAAATGATCTTCTAATGATAGGTCTCACCATGCAGGACGATTTATTCACTTTGTTTCTAAGATTCAGGACACACAAATATGTAATCGCAGCCGATATTGCTAAGATATACCGGCAAATAACCATTCATGCGGAGGATCGGCGGTATCATAAAGTTCTTTGAAAAGAAAACATAAATGGCACAATAAGAACTTATCAATTAAATACCGTAACATACGGGGCAGACTTCGTACCATACCTTGCTATACGTATTCTACACCAATTAGTGTAAGACGAAGAACATAACTATCTAATAGGAGCACGAACATAGAAATGTGATTTTTATGTTGACAATTTGCTAACAATAGAGAACATTCTCGAAAAAGCAAGGTCGTTACGGGATGAACTCATTGACATAACTACAAAAGGGGGATTCGAGCTCAGACAGTAAGTTTCAAACGAATACAAATTAATAGAGTCACTACACATGAAATCAGATCAGTCGAACCACCTCTTGTTACACGACGAGGATGCCAAGAAGACGTTGGGACTACATAGGAAAGCTACATTATCGAAAGCTACATTGGAAACATACTCAGAGCTACTCATTAAAACAAGATGCAGGAATTCGCAAGGTAACAAGGGTGCAATACTCTCTAGAGTAGCTCAACTATTCGATCCGTTAGGTCTATTAGGACTGGTACAAGTCCAGACAAACTTAAAATTACAAGAATTCTGGAAATGTCACGTGGAGTGGGACGATACCAAATACCAAGTAATATTCGTGTAGCATGGTTAAAACTCCAATCTCAATTACAAAAAATTCACTGAGTTATCATTCCTATGCGGGTTACTATAGACAGCGTCACGTTACAATTACACGAATTCGTTGATGCTAGTGAGCGAGCATATAGAGCTTGTATTTACCTCCGCAGTACAGACACAGGAGTCACTATGCTTAAAATCTAGAATAGCGCCACTGAAAACGCAATCCCTACCCGGATTAGAGTTATGTGCGGCAGTATTATTAACCAAGTTATTCAGCATCGTTACTAAGGTCTGAAACTTTTTAGTTGAAACAATTACCTTTTTACCGGATTCGACAATAGTATTATATTGGATAAACACTCCACATACCCTTAAACCTTTGTTGCAAATAGAGTAACCGAAATTTTTCAAGTTAGTCACGTAAAGCAGTGGCAACATGTACCGTCAAAAGACAATACTGCAGATATCCTATCTTGAGGATTAGACTTGGAAGACCTCATACAGCATAAGACTTGGTATCATGGACCACATTGAATAAATCAAGTCAAAACCACATGGCAATATGATGAACTACAGCCGATAGAAATACCTGAGAAACGAAACTTGATAACACTACAAACGAATATATCAACCGAAGGTCAAATACTTGAAAGATTATCGTCGCTCCCATTACTCAAACGGGTCATTGCCTATTGTATAAGATTTTATAACAATACTATACAGCAATAAAAACACGGAGGAGACCTAACGATAGAAGAACTACAGCAGGCTAACAATCGAATCATAATCATGCTCCAAAAACTAGCATTTCCGAACGAAGTACAAGAGATTTAATCATTAAGACGACACCAAGCAAAATAAATCGATTAATCTCCTTAAACCCATTCATGAACGCAGAAGGGATAATAAGAGTTAGAGGTAGACTAGCATAGTCAGAGCTGCAATACGAACAGAAGCACCAAGCCGTTTTGTCTCAACATCATTATGTCACAAATCTGATTATTGGCGAAGCATACATAAGCCAAGGTTACAGCGGCGTGCAAAGCACACTAAACGCAGTGAGACAAACCTCCTGGCCGGACAACGGAAGAATGGCACTAAAAGCAGTAATTCGAAAAGGCGTTGTAGCAGCGCTCAACAACAAACCTTCCAACGGTTTCTATCCCGCTTACTAGACAAAGACTCTATCCTTCGGACAATCTGCCATATTCTTCTTAGTCTACGTTTTTCTGCTATTTTTTTTAATATGTACTGGGGGTATTCGTGATTGCTGATGGACGTTTTTGCCGGTGTGGAGAAGCGGATAGCGTTTATTATGCTCGCATTTAGGTATTCCGTGGCTGCTTCGATTTCTTCATTGGTTTTTAGTGAAGTTGAGGCTGAAGTTGTGTGGATAAAGACTTCCCTAAGGAGCTGCCAGTTGGTGTG
Organism: Bombus terrestris; assembly: GCF_910591885.1. NCBI lineage: Eukaryota > Metazoa > Arthropoda > Insecta > Hymenoptera > Apidae > Bombus > Bombus terrestris. The sequence goes on from NC_063281.1 coordinate 412,632, forward strand.
TTGGTTATGAATGGAGCCATTAGGTGTATTCTCGATGATAGTTGAACTGACTGTTACTATCACGGGGGAATGATCAGAGGAGAGAACAGCCGAGGAATTAATTTGGACGTGTCTTGACGAGATATTTTTAGTTATGAGGAAATCAAGAAGATCGGGTATTTTGTTTGTGTCGGTGGGCCAGTATGTGGGTTCGTATGTGGTAAGGTAGTTGAGGTTGTTGGATATTATGCTGTTGAGGAGATTTTTGCCTCTAACTGTAACCAGTCTGCTGCCCCATTGGGTGTGTTTGGCGTTGTAGTCTCCTCCGGCTATGAATCTATTGCCCAAGGTGTCCAGGAAGTTATCAAAGTCTTCTTTGGCGATGGAGTGTCTGGGAGGGCAGTATACAGCTGAAGTGGTGATTGTACCATGACAGTCTTCTATTGCTACGTTTATTGCTTGGAGGTAGTCTTTCTGGAATGGTGGAAGTTCGTAGTGCTTAATGTTTGATTTGATTATGATTCCGGTGTCGCCGTGGGGCTTTCAACTGGGGTGTTGGGTGTGGTAGAAGTTGTAGCCGTGTATTTTGAGGTAGTTTTTGTCGGTGAAGTGGGTTTCAGATATGAGCATCACGTCGATTTGCTGTTGTTTTAAGAATAGTTCTAGTTCAAATTTGTGCTGAGCTAGACCGTTGGCCTTCCACAGAGCTATTCGCATTAGTTTTATTTTGCTTCTGTGCGTATGAATTTGTCCATGAAGAGTGTGAGTAGTGACAGCAAGTTGTTAATTTGCTCAGTTTGCTTCTCGATAAATTTTTCGAGTCTGGTGAAGTTGTCTGTGTTTTGTGGGGTGGGAATACTATTTTCTGTGTATACACTGTGGGTTTTCGAGTTGTTTACGTTTCCTTGTGTTGCTTGCGCATAGGATACTGATGGTGAGGTGAGTTTTTGGGGTCTAAGTTCTTGTATGGTTATCTCCTTGGGTCTCAGTTTTGGATACTTAATATTATGTAGTGTTTTATAGGCTGAGCGTCCTTTGTAGTTCGCAGGATGCTCTCCTTGACAGTGGATGCACTTAGCGGGGATTTCAGGGGATTGGTCAGTGGGGTGATTACCTGCACATTTTACGCACCGGAAGTTATGGTTGCAGTATTTCTGCGTGTGGCCGTATCTTTGGCACCTTTTACATTGTACTATTTCTTTCTTTACAAGAGGTGATTCGAACTTAACTATGGAGTTCATCAGCCGGTTGACGTTGTAGATATCTTTGTTATTCCCTTTTTGTTTTAAATCTATGAAAAATAGTGATAGTGGATTTTTTGAGATTCTATGTTTAATGTTGCTTATATTTGTTACCTCATGGCCAAGATTTTGAAGTTCGTACTCTAGTTCATCTAGGTCGACTGAGTGGTGGATGTTGCGTAGCACCACACGAAAAAGTCTTTCTTGTTTGAGCTGATATGTGTGGAATTTTGCGTTTAACGTTTTTAGCAACTTAGTTAACTTTCTATAGGCGTCTGGATGGGTCGGCAGAACTTTCACGTGGTTGTTGTTTATTTTTAACTTGTAGTCCTCTTTGCTGATGTCTTTTTCATTGGTCCTTATCATTGACTGTATGTCGATTATGTCGTCAATGAATATTGGTGGGGGAGGGGAAATTCTTTGAGTATGGAGATTATTTACCTTTTCGGTTGTATTCATGGTGTCTTCCGTAGTCTCCAGTATTGAGAATCTATTGAAGGTGGTCACCTGGCTGGCTGGTGGTTTAGCTTGACTCTTATTCACATTTGTCCTGATTGGTTCCAGCTTGCGTTTTTTCGAGTGATGGTCGTTTACCAGGAGAGATGTGTTGCCCCCTTGCCACGGGGGAGGAAAAACGGCGGTGTTATAATTTAGCTCCGGAGAGCCTGTTTGGAATGTTAGAGCCATCATCGAGCTAATATGAGCTTAATTCAGTGTGAAAGAACTAGTCGAGAGGCTGTTAACCCTTAGCTAAGTTTGTTGGATTCGCTTTCGACAGATGGGCGTCACGTGGAGTTTTGTGAACTTCACAGAGCACTGGACACACGTCTGCACGTTTCGGCACTCAGCAGCAACTGGGGAAATAAATATGGGAGATTACTTGCTGGTGACAAAATAGAATATCAAATATCTTAGTGTGCGGCTGGATAGCGGAAGAAAATTTACCCAACATCTGGAGAAGGTCTGCAGTAAGGCAGATGCCCTATGGGGGCACTAAGGACATTATTGTCGAATGTCAACGGGCCCACTGATTCCGTTAAGAAACTCTATTACGGAGTGTGGGAGTCAGTGGTGCTTTATGCCACACCAGTAGGAGCCGAAGACCTGAAAATGTAAAGGAATAAAAATATTTTGAAGAGGGCGCAAAGGGCAGTACTAATTCACGCATCTAATGCATACAGGGCGGATTCCTACGCAGTACTATGTATACTTACGGATACACTGCCTGCAACCTGACACAAAAAAAAATAGAGTCAATCTTCACAAAGATCAATACCAAACAACAGATATTCATAAGTTCAACATACGTATCTCACAAAAACAAACTCCCACCCAAATCTCTGGACATCCATCTATACTGGGCTCACCCACTGGGCAATAATCTAACTCACTTTTCCTCATCGGTGGGCATTTCAACTCTTCAAACCAGGAAAAAACAAAAATGATCCTACTACATCCTACAACTACAGACACACCAGGCTGTTGAGTTTATTCAGTAAACTCCTCAAAGTGATAATCTTCATATATCTTCACAATCATCTCTAGAAACAAAATACAATCGTAAATGAACAGTCTGACTGTTACGCCACAGGCTTGCCACAGGCTGTATTTTCTAACCGTAGCTCGCGGCCCTACAATGTCACAGGCAGATCCTTTTTTTATCTGACCGCCGCATCATATACAATGTATCGACGAGCGCATAGCTGTCGCCAAGCAGCGAGTTCTGGAAACGTCGAATTTTGTCCGTTACGTTTTTCACGCAAGAACAGACATACGTGATCATAGGCGCGAACGGTGACGTGACCTAAGTAGAGTGGGGGTCGTCTTAAACATGAGACAAAGGAATCATCTAAAGTCAGTCAGTTCCTTGTGACACGTCGAACGTTACACATTGAATCGAATCTAACACATAACGTCTGTCTCAAGCTGCGAAGTGCGATAGATCTCGTTATAAGCAAACCGCTAAACAAACCTTGACTGTTATCTTTTTCGTTTTTAATTGTTGATCTTTGACTGAACTTGTTGTTTCGTTATTTTTATTAAACTTTTATCAACCAACCCAGTATAATTGTTCATATACACTCAAACCTAACCACCTCTATTCTCGTAATAGAAATAGGGGATCAATCAGTTCGTGGCGTCGATTGTTTAATCGAGAATTTACGACTCTCGTTGACGCGTTATATAGCGATCGCGTCTCTCCGCGAACGGTTGAATCACTGACTTTAAAACAGGTCACGCCACAATAAACCAATTATTCAGAATCAGACAACACATTATTCTGGAAGTACACAAAAAGGAAAGCATTCAATATGGTTTGGCACAATAAAATCATCCTAATTAACAGAAGCACACATCCCAATTGAAATAATGAAAATAATATAAAACTTCTCCACTCATCAACCCCTAAACTTATCCTATCTGGGGTCTCACAAAGATCTATTTTTGGCCCAACTCTCTTTAACATATACATCAACGACATTCTCTTGGACAGAAAAGTACACAATGCAATCTACACTGTACAATCAATACTCTACACATATTTGTGGCAACCAAAACTAAGTATCAAAAATCTCGAAAAGCACCTAACACAAGTCATCAACTTCCTAACGAGCTGGACATTAAACACAAATATCCACAAAGCAGGGGCAATAATATTCACCACTAAAAACACTCAAATATTATCTTCTCTCACTGTTCAAGATCAACAAATCAAATGGGAAACACACATTAGATACTTAGTCACTATACAACACCACAAACTCATATGAATAATAACTCTATATTAGCTATATTCAATAATCAAAAACGCTAGATCGGTCGTAACCTTCCTTTTTTCTTGCATGCGGAGAAATCCTCATGGACACTCCGCTGCTGCTAATAGTAACAGCAGAGTAGTGCCGGATTCATACCGACTAAAATTCCACTGTAACCATCCTACGCGTATGGCGGGAGTGCTCCAGGAACCTGTTATGAATTTTATTCTGTTGCACCCCTTCCCGCGACCTCTTGTTCGAGCCAGTCCTAATAATTCTCAGACTGATGAATTTGGCGTTAGGGGGGGGGGTGCCCATAGCGCTATCCCCCTTTCTAGTCCGTTAGGTCCGTTAGGACGGCGATGAAGTGGCTCTAGACCGCCTGATCATCATCTCCCTCCATCGCGTTATCCTGCAAGGGTGAGAGTTTTTCTTTCTCTCCCTTTCTGCTCGCTCCTTTGCAAGCATAATTCGCTCGCAGAAGAGGCAGACAGCCTCATATTCCTGTGGCCCGCTCAACATCGCTTCTACAATCGCCGAGGGGGTCAATCTTTCGCCTATGACGTGCCACGGGGTGTAGCGGGACAACTCCTATGCCGGACAAAGCACCGGCGTGTGCTGTGCCGTGTCCCTGCCGTCCCTGCAGTGGTGACAGATGTCCGTCGTCTCCCGTCCGATTTTCCTCAGGTACTCGCCAAACACGCCGTGTCCCGTGAACACCTGGGTCATCCTGTAGATGAGCGGAAGGCCGCCGCAACTGCTTCATTTTTCTCAGTTTGGGAAGACCGCCTCCGCGCCTCGATGTTCGCCTCCCTCATTGATCAGCTGGGATTGTCACTGATCTCACGCGTCCTCCTCGGCAGTTCCTAGGTCGTTTGGGACCGGCTACTCGGTCGAGTCTTCTCCCGGGTCCTGTACCCTCATTCGAATGCATTTTTTCTTGAGCGCCAGCGCCCGAAGCTCCCATGGTATGAGGGGGGGGGCAGCTAGAACGGTCGCCGACGCGTGGGATACCGTTCGGTATCCTCTGATGATTGTGATAGCAGTTACCCTGTGTAATCTCCTGAGGAGTAGGAGTCTGCGACGACTTATCATCAGATCATCCGCCCATACCGGGGCCCCGTACATCACTCGAGACCGAACGACACCCTGTATAGTCGGGGTACCGCGACTACTGCTCCACCGATGTTCGGCAGCAGGCCGCACAAGGCATTGGCAGTCGCCGACATCTTGGGAATCAGGGAGTCGAAGTGCGGCTCAAACGTCCACTGACTGTCGATGACGAGACCCAGGTATTTCATCCGCGATCCCTGTCCGACGGTTTCTCCTGTCATGTTTTTGCTCAGACGGGAGGAGGAATCCCTCGCCTTTTCTTGTCGTAGACCAGATGGCCTTCGAATTCGCAGGTGATACTCTCAGGTCTATTCCGCGCATAGTACGAATCGCGTAGGTCGTTTCGATTTCACCGATGCGATGCCCGGGTACTGTATGGAATTCTATCCGAGGAAAGCACCCGTTACCAGAGAAGATACTACTTGTCCCGGGAGTTAGCGTCGCCGGTTGTTTCTTCGCTGACACCTTTTTCTTCTTATTTCTTCTTTCAACGATCTGCCAATCCATGGCAACCGCTTTTCCTTCCTTGGTCGCTGCAGTGTTTGAAACTCCAGACTCCACCCTTCTCGTGGTCTCGTCCTTTTCTCTTTTTCTTTTTATATTTTCGAGGCGTTCTTCCATCAGCCGGATTAGCGAAGGTCCTGGCTCCTCCACCTTGCGTTCAATCGCCACGAGTTGCGCTGTCTCGCTGCTCTTCTCTGCAGTGGATTGTGAGGCCAGCATTTTTTGGAGCGCCTCGTTTTCCGCCTCTAATGCCGCTATGCGTCCTTCCATTATCTCGAAGGCACCAGAGGCGGGGTCCATTCTTCTCGCTATCTGTATTGCAACAGCGACAATGGATCTCGCCGCATCTTTCAACGTTTTCCCATGTGTGCCATTGAGGTTGCGGGATGTCCGATAACCTTGGTCACCACAGAAGCTCGACGGATCAGTTCTGCTCCTATGTAGTAGATGATCTCATCTCTTCGGCCAAGTCCACACGCTTCTGCCATTTCTTCGAAATCTTTTATCCGCCGACTTATATTCAGTAGATCATCTCCGCTGAATTTCTCTATCGAGTTCTCTACGCCTTTAAACGTTAACACCGTGTGCTTAGACTCGTCTTGCCTTGGTCGTCTCATCACTGAAGTCACCCGAACACCGCCGTCGACGTCTTTTAAATCGTCGTCGTCGTTATCATCTCGGACTTCTTCTCGCCCACCGTGTTCCCGCTCTAAGTGTAACGCAGCCAGCAATCGCGCTACCAGCTCGCGCTTTCTGCCAGTTAATCTCAGCCGTCGTCTTCTCAGCTCGTCTTTTGACTCAGGTATTTGCATCTGAGCCACCTGCTCGTCAGTCAAACCTGCTTCTCCTGCATTGTAGTCAGTTATTGATATGAGATATCACTTCCATGAATAAACCGTCACGTAAACTCATCACTTAGCGCTCTCAGTTTGCTGGTGAGTGCCGAAGCGTGCAGACGTGTGTATAGTGTCCTGTGAAGTTCACAAAACAACACGTGACGCTGTTCTGTCGAAAGCGAATATAACAAACCTAGCCAAGTATTAGCAAACGTGCTAGTAAAAAATCCAACGCTACCAAGCTCTGACCCGAACCACAGCCTCTCGACTAGTCATTTCATATTGAATTAACTAGATCGATGATGGCCCAATCATCTCAAACGGGCTTTCTGAAGCTAAGTTACAACAGCGCCGCTACTCCTCCCCCGTGGCAAATGGGCAGAACATCCCTCTTTGCAAACCACCCGCACAAAAAGAAACGCAAGCTGGAAGTATTCAAGATGAATGCGAGCAAGAGCCAAACCAATCCACCAGCTAGCCAAGCGACCACATACAACAGGTTCGCAATACTGGAGACAACAGAAGACTCCGTGGACACAACCGAAGCGGTAAATAGACAACATACACAAAGAACTCCCCCTCCACCGCCAATCTTCATTGACAATGTCATTGACATTCAAACAATGACAAAGACTATTGAAAAAGATATCAGTAAGGAGGAATATAAATTGAAAATCAGCAACCGTGTAAAAATTCTGCCGACCAACCCAGACGCCTATAAAAAATTAACAAAGTTGTTAAAAACCCTGAATGCCAACTTCCACACTTACCAGCTCAAGCAAGAAAGACCATTTCGTGTGGTGCTACGCAACATCCACCACTCAGCCGATCTAGACAAACTAAATTTCGAACTTTTAAAGCATGGCCACGAAGTAACTAACATCAGGAACATTAGGCATAAAATCACGAAACACCCACTGAGGTGATGGGCGTGATAGGTATAGAAGAATCACTCGGTATTATTTAACAATATCTATTTATTTGCTTGTGTCCGTGGTATACACTAGCGCGGTGAAAGCACGGTACAATTATCGGTTCGAGATTACACGTCCAAACTCGGCGCGGTACTTTACGCGGTGGTTCGAGTCGAGACGATTCCACAGATGTCCAGAGATTCAGATTCGTTATTATGTACGACCGCGGACGAGCGATTCAGATAGGCGTCTTCCAACTTGCTTCGCGACTCGCGATAGATCAGAATGAATTTGTGTCGCGAGGATGCTCCTTAGGAAAACTGTGTTTGGGTGTGTCTAAGGATGCGGAATCATCGGATTCGTTAAGAAAAGCGTTAGTTCAGAGAGTGAGGGAAATGGACGTCGCTGTTAATTGGCTAAATCGTGAGTTGGTGGTTGGAAAGAGATGGTAACTGCCCTTGAGAGAAAGTTGCTAGCGAGGAGCGTCGTACGTGAGAAAAAACAGATTTCCCGTAGTGGGTGGTATGTGTAGGGACTATTGAGACAAAGACTATTTGTCCCTTTAGAGAATCTTAGCTGCACGAATCCTAAGATTTATAGCGGGTCCTTAGGCTCGCTGTAAATATTCGGTGAGAATGTATCGACATCTGGCAATCATCTCGTTCGAAGGGTAGAGTCTTTGTGTAGCGAGGCACGAGACAGAAACCGTTGGGAAGTTTGCTATCGAGTGCCGCTACACCACTATCCTTATTCTTCATTGACATAAAGCAAAAACAAAACAATAAAGAAATTTACAATATCAATCATCTGATGAACTCAATATTTAAAATCGAACCACCTTTTGTAAAGAAAGAGATAGTACAAAGCAAAAGGTGCCAGGGGTACGGCCACACGCAGTAATACTGCAACCATAATTTCCGGTACATTAAATGTGCAGGTAGTCATCCCATTGACCACTGCACCAAATCCCCAGAAATCTCCGCGAAGTAAATTCCCTGTCAAGGAGAGCATCCTGCGAACTACAAAGGATGCTTAGCCTATAAAACGATGCACAATAATAAGTACCCTAAACCCAGACCCAAGGAGATAACCAAGCAAGAACCTAAACCCCAAAAATTCTCCACACTATCAATCTCCTATGTCCAGGCAGCACAAGGAAATATAAACAATACGAAAACCAACAGTGGACACTCAGAAAATAGTGTTCCCACCGCACAAAACACAGACAACTTCACCAGACTCGAAAAACTAATAGAGAAGCAAACAGAGCAAATTAGCAACTTACTGTAGCTACTTACACTCTTCATGGATAAATTAATAAGCACAGAAGCAAAATAAAACCAATGCGTATAGCTCTGAGGAACGTCAACGGTCTAGCTCAGCACAAATTTGAACTAGAACTCTTCTTAAAACAACAGCAAACCGACGTAATGCTCATATCTGAAACCCACCTCACCGACAAAGACTACCTCAAAATACAGGGCTACAACTTCTACTATACCCAAGACCCCAGTGGAAAGGCACACGGCGGCACCGGAATCATCATCAAATCCAGTATTAAGCATTACGAGCTTCCATCATTCCAGAAAGACTACCTTCAAGCCACAAGCGTAGCAATAGAAGACTGCCATGGTACAATCACCACCTCAGCAGTATACTGCCCTCCTAGACACTCGTTTGCTAAACAGAACTTCGACAGCCTCTTTGACGCCCTAGGCAATAGATTCATAGCTGGAAGAAACTATAACGCCAAACATACCCAATGGGGCAGCAGACTTGTCACAGCAAGAGGCAAAAACCTCTTAAAAATCATAACCACCAACAATCTCAGCTACCTCACCACATATGAACCCACATACTGGCCCACTGACACTAACAAATTTCCCGATTTACACGACTTCTTCATAACCAAAAATATCTCGCCTAGATATGTCCAAATCAACTCCCTCGTAATAGCAACAGTTGGTTCAGCAATAATCGAGAACCCACCTAATAACCTTATTCACAACCAACTCACCAACTGGCATCTCTTTAGAGAAGTCTTTAATCACTCAACCTCTGCCTCAATCTCACTAAAAACAAAGGAAGATATCGGAACAGCCATAAAATACTTAAACACGAGCATAATAAACGCTATCCGCTCCTCAACACCTACTAAAACTTCTATCAGTAAACACGAATATCCCCATTACATATTAAACAAAATCACAGAAAAGCGAAGACTAAGAAGAGTATGGCAAACCCAGAGTACACCGGACGACAAAGGCAAACTAAACAATGCAACCAGGAAGTTAACCAAAATCATTAAAAAATACAAAAATGACTGTTTCCAAAAGTACCTCGTCAATTTGTTCCCCTCTGCCGACTCCAACTACTCGCTATGGAAGGCTTCCAGGAAACTCACGCGTCCCCCGCAAATAATCCGTCCAATTCGCTGTCCGCAAGGCGGATGGGCACGAAGCCCTATAGAAAAAGCCAACCTGCTCGCCAACTACCTATCCAACGTATTTAAACCTCACTCCTCCAATACCGCTCCGGAAATAACAGAATACCTGCATTCTCCCTCCCAAATGTCTCCTTTAAACCTTTAAACCTTTCACTTCTCTAGAGGTTACTGAATTAATCCATCGTCTGAACCCCAGGAAAGCACCGGGACATGATCAAATAAGTAATAAAGCAAATAAGGAACTACGCGTAAAAGGGATTGCACTCATTTCTTCAATCTTCAACGCAATTCTTCGCCTTGAATACTATCCCAAAACCTGGAAAACGTCACAAATTACGCTCATCCGTAAACCCGGAAAACCAATACACGAAACTAACTCCTATCGCCCAATTAGTCTTCTACCCACTTTGTTAAAACTATTCGAAAAGTTGCTAACGAATCAACTTCTTCCACTCCTAGAGGATCTGAAAACCCTGCCAGATCATCAATTCGGTTTTCGGGAGCAGCATTCCACAATAGAGCAAATCCACCGAATAACACACAATATCAGCCAAACTCTCGAAAAGAAAAAAATACTGCTGAGCGGTATTCCTTGATATTCAACAGGCATTCGACAAAGTATGGCAGGAAGGGCTTCTTTACAAACTTAATAAAGTCCTACCACACATTTACTACTCCATCCTAAAGTCGTACCTAACCAAAAGACAATTCATGGTTAAATACGTAGACACCATTACCGCAACTTTCCCAATAGAAGCAAGCATACCCCAAGGCAGTGTCTTCGGACCCCTTCTGTTCTCCATCTACACTGCTGATTTACCAATATCGACAGCAGTAACCATAGCAACATTTGTAGAAGACACAGCGCTATTAGCGTCGTACGCCTACCCGATAATAGCCTCATCCACTCTCCAGCGAGGTCTCGACTCAATGGAAAAGTGGTTCCATAAATGGGGCTTCAAAATTAATGAAAAAAACCCACACATGTAACCTTCACGCTGCGAAAACAAACCTGCCCATAGGTCTTCATTAACAATATAACAGTTCCCAACAAGGACACAGTCAGATACCTGGGCATGACTCTGGATCGTTTATCATCCCGTGATCATGTAAATTCGACCAATCGCGGGGAGACGCAATCGCGAGGAAACACGTCAACGGGTGTCGTAAATTCCCATTACGATTATAATAATCGACGCTGCGAGTAGATCGATCCCCTGATTTCCGTTAAGGGCAATAGGGGTGGTTGAAATAATATAACTCCGGGATTAACAGTATTATAATTATATATTTTCTCCAACAATTTCGTATAATCACACACACTAGTAACGTCGCTGAGTATGAGGATTGCCTTGATCTTGCTCAGATTCTGACTGCCAATCTGATAGAGGAAGGCTCTCGTGTCGTAGTAGACGTAGCAATTGATCATATCCGACTTTGACTGAATCGAATCAACAGAATCAACCGAATGACCGAATGAGTAGACGTCGACTGCTTGACTTCGACTGTGTGACTTGAGTGAGGTGAATTGACGGACTGGACCAGACTGACCCGTACTGACTTCCGTGTGTGTCTGACCTATGGAACTTACGGAGGAAGTCTCGGGCTGTGAGTGGTTTTTGAACGAAGTAAGCTGATTCGTTGTTCGTACTTTCCGTTATGAACATGAGGACACGGATCCCCGTTACCATTGGCTAAGACGTTAGCGGTTGAAATTGGGAGATGGAAGCATTCTACCGGTATGACTCGTGGGAAAATCCTGACATTTCCATTATACAAATGCCTGGTTTTCCCTAGCATACGATTAACAGTTTTTCCCGTCATAACTACCAGCTTACTCCGTAATTTTTAGGAACGTTCAATAAACCTAAGGACTTTTTTAAGTACCAGCTATAAACCGAAAATACTTGCAGGATTTAAGGTTTCTGCAAGCTAATGAGAATCGGTTTATGGTGGGCCTTAGCTTTATTGAGGGTTCTCTAATGACGCTTGGGTCTTGACGGTCAGACATTAAGGTACGTCGCGCGGACCTTTTCACGCGACGTAACAGATCAGGAACAACGGTTGGATGGTGTTACGTCAGGGCACACACCGCGGGCAAGATGGCAACCAGATGTCCGCAGATCCTTCTTGCGTACTCTCAATAGCCTCAAGTACCCTCCATAAATCCCAGGAATTTGCTCGTTAAGGTCCTTCAGACTGGACAAATATTCTTTCATTGAATTGTATTTAAAAGTTTATTGTCCACCATAGGTTGACACGGGAAAGTTGCCTTTTCTCGCGTATGAGTCTTCCCACTAGCAACTTTATCTCGAGGACGGTTGGCATCCTTCCTCACCCACCGACATAGCAAATGACCAATTAAGGACGAAGCATATTTCCCTCACTCTTCTAGCCAAAATTGGCATCAACAAATCCGATGGTCCCGTGCGCTGGACACACCCATCCTTAGCTTTCCTTCGCCGAGCTCCACTGATTTTCCATCTTTCAAACAGTCAACATGCCTTTGACCAGGTTTACACCCTTAGATCAGTCACTTACTTAACTCATACATACACAACAGCGTAATTATCTTCATTACAAAGTTGTTGGAACAAACTGTGATTTGTAACTCATCAGTGTACAGAGTTGTGGGAAATATAAATTTTATAACCCTGTTAATCGCAGTATTATACTACATCAACCACCCCTATTATCCTAACCGAAATAAGGGGATCGATCTATTCGTGGTGTCGATTATTACAATCGTAACGGGAATTTACGACTCCCGTTGACGCGTTTTCTCGCGACCGCGTCTCCCGCGATAGCTCGAAAATACAGATGGAACATTACATATTATTATTATTTTACAGTCATAATGACAACATACAGATTGTGTAATGTGTCTATATCGCAAGGTACCAGGTAAAAGAAGAGAGACTTGCTACATATATGTAAACTCCCTAAGAGTTCAGAGGCGGATAGACAGAGGGATTTTATCTGTTTAACGGACTCTCTCTGTTTACGGACAGCACGACTTCTTTTGTTTCACGGACAGAGCGGCTTTCTTTGTTTTACGGAGAGCCATATTGAGAGACGCGCAGTTTCCAAACGGACGGATAGAGAGCAACAGCAGACACAGAAAAAAGAATCATTATTGAAAAATATTGAGGATTGACGGAGAAAGATCGGCAGCTCAGGACGTTGAAAATCGATTCTCGATTTTCAGGTAGACCTTGTACAAAGCTTTGTTATTTATTATTATTTATTGTTATTAATTATTATTAATTGTTGTTTACTTCTGTATTTTATCTAAGCATTGTTACGATAAACACGATTTTCAGAATTCAGAATCGATTCCTGAATTATACGAGAATTGAACCTTATATATATATAAATCATGTGAACAGAAACTGGATTTCATGTAAACAAATGTTTCAGAAAATATGTTACAATGATCAACTATTATAAGTTGTAAATCAGAGATGGTAATAATTAGCTTAATTTACGTGTTAAGATTATATTTAATGAAAAAAATATAAAATAACGCTTTTAAATGTGTTATTGTGTTAATTAGCTCCTGAAACATTGAAATCTTTCCAGGACCACTCAAGTTTGTCGCTGAAATACTTTAATATGATCTTTTATGTCGATCAAATTATTAGGATGACCTAACAGTATTTAAAACAAGTGTGATATTTTATTAAAGATCAGGAACAAACTTTCGAAGCAACCCAATAGCATTTAACAAGTGTAATATTTTATTAAAAATCAATAAGCATATTTAGCATATTTATTTAGAGATACTTCTAGTAACGCTTTAATCTGATATGCTTGAAAACAACCTCCCCGATGGAGGTACTAAGCAAAATTTACAAATATATCGTGTGTCGCCCTCCTGTTGTTTGCAGTACATATGCGGCATTTTTTTCTTGGATACTATTTTCCAGTACCAACAATTTGTTCTAAAATACGCTGCCACATATTCCCAGACAATCTTTCTGGTGGATCCCTTAAGGATAACGTCTGGTACACGTTGACGTTCCAGTTTGTTCAATTTCAACTGCATCTTCTTCTTCTGTTTCACAATCATTATTTGCCCAATTTTTCATCAATTGAAGTAAAAAAATGTATATTTTAGTTTTAACTGAACAAAACACAATTGATTGTCCAAAATGCCACTTTCTTTGACCACTTAATTGTTTTATGAGGTATTGAATAGTAAAACAAATATTGATTTGCTCTATGCATTCCCTTCAGGAAAGTATTATATTTACTTAAGTATAATATCCTACCATGAAGGAAAATTTTACCATTTCTTCTTCAATTTTAGTTCTTCTGGCTTTAAATTTGATGGAAGTTCTCTGTTTTTTTTTTTTTTTTTTTTGTGTGGTAGTTTTACATATTCTTACTTTATTCTTGAGTAAATTTTCAGCAATTTTTACACTATTATAATTATCTTAGTAGACGTGGTACCATTGATCGAGATATGGTTCTGAAGGAGATAAAATTGTTTCCTTGAATCTTTTCCCCTTTCCTCCATAAATTTCAATATTCCCAATATATCCTGTAGTAGTTTCACATATTACTCGAACGAGGAGACCATGTTTTACAATCTTTGCCAGGTTATATGTTCAAAATTTTAGTTTTCCTCTCCATGGTATGATACCTTCATCGAAAGATATTTCTTGATTTGTTTTATATACGAGTTGATATCTTTTTACAAAGTAATCTAATATTGGTTTTATTTTGAAGAGTCTATCTGTAGTATTACCTTGCAAATCGGAGTATTACTGTAGTATTGCTTTTGCAAAAATCGGAGTTTCTAAATATGAATCAGTAGACCAATTTAAAATGATCCTTTCTTACATGTTCCATAAGGAAAACAAGAACAAGAAATTTTTTCATTTTTTTTCATTTCTACATCTACTCACGTTAGTATTTTAGGATTTTACTTCCATCTATATTCATTTTGATAATAATATAGGTTGATTTCGCGGTAAAGCATTTCAAAGAAATCACTTCCAAAGAATAAACTTACGATTTAATTAACGCTAGTATAATCGGATGGAAATTGCTTTACTCCAGGGTTACCTATAAAATCTTCCAGAACAGGAATTTTGTATTGCTTGGTCCATGAATTTGTTTCGTAAGATATAAGAAGGTCTTCGACATCTTCTTCGCTACTGTCTGAGTAGCGTCACTCAACAAGTGACGAATGCTTCTATTTCAAGTAAAATCAATTTCCATCAATACCATTATCACTAATATTATCTTCACTTTCGGTATCACATGGTATATCTGACAACACACGTGCACAAATTTCTGCGCCATATTCAACAGACTGATCTCTCATTTTTTACTGTCCTCTCATTACTAAATAAAAGCGTCGAGTACTCTATAGCGAAGACGCAGCGACTTCTAAGAATCGCGGTTTTCTGTTTACGAATCGGAGATAGAAAATTTTGTTGCCGATCTCCAAGGTACGCGCGTGTGTCCGATGACTCGAAATCAGCAGAAACGTCAACACTTGAGGGTGCCATAAATTCCCTCACTCGCATGAGTGTATTTTTGTGGCATGAGTATTAGTGACATGAGCCATTTATATGGGCCAGCGGCACCGACGTCTTACGATTGCGATGCCTGGAAACGTGAGTCTAAGAAAAGATAGCAAAGCCACTTGGGAGTATCGAAAACGATACTTTCTCTCTTGCTAGCGCACATACTAAGAGAATTTTGACCTTCTTCACAGCTACGACACCGATGTACAATCGTCGACATGTACGAACGTCTATGTAAAATCACGCGAGTTCGGCATTCCCGAATTTATAGAACGTGTTGTAAACGTGACTGCCTTTAACCCTTTCTGCTTAAGAGCCGAGTCTCAATCGCCACGGCGTTTCGTGCGTCAACTTGAGTGGCGAGTGAGAGGCGACAGTCTGTGTTTATGCTAGATTTCGACGTCTATAATTGATGAGAGCATACAGCCGATTCATAAATAGCTCTTTATGTTCTTTGTTAGGAAGTATAAAGTAAAGATGAAATATTTAATCTCAAAACTTCCGAAACTATGGTTCTGACATCTTCGACGTCAGTCCGAATTCGACGACCATAGCAAAAGTATTATAGTTTAAAAGCCCTCAAAAATGGATTTCGGAAGTGAAATTAGCTCAAATGAAGATGAATTTGATTTTGAACTGTTGAGAAAGGAGATCGATTGTATTGATGAAAGAATATAGAGATAACGATAGAGAAAATGAAAGCAATGATGAATATAGTGACACAGTATTAGATGTAAGAAATCGAAAAATTATAATAATAGATGGTGATTCCGAAAGTGACAGTGATGCCCCACAGGATTCTAATAATTTAGAATGGATAATTTGTGAGGAATCTAGCGAAATACCACTAAGAATAAAATTCATAGGCAGCCAAAAACCTGCAGAGCCGCAGGTATCCTCAAATGTTGAACAACCGATGGATTTCTTTTTAGATATTTTTTGTCGACAAAATAATAGATCAAACAATAGCTAAAAGAAACAATTATGCTATAAAAAAGATAGGGGAGAGGGCATTATCATCACAGTTAATTTGACAAACATGGCATAATGTCACTAAAGAAGAATTTTGGCCAAACCCAGGATGCATCTTGGTGAATGCTTTATAAATTATCATACAATATCATACAAAGGTGCAGAAATTAATATTACAAGATCATATTTTCAAAAATGTAAATATAGATAAATTAATTAATTGTCTACCTGTAAAACACTCTGCAGTTCAATCAATCATCGAAAAAGTCGTCAAGTCCAAAAGGTTAATTCGCTTAGTATTTCTTACACAAAGTAGGGAAGATGCCGTATCTTCCAGTAAGTGGACCATGAGAGACGGCAGGGCACTTATCCCAGAATCTTGATCGAACACGCATCTACCACTTTTCAATATTACTTTTTATATCGACCAAATTCTTAAATCGAAACGAACCTCTCAAGCAGTCGATACTACATCAGTATATTGATAATGATTTCGTATTAATCAAGCATGTAATGTAAAAATACTTTCATAATATTTCGTTCATAGCATTCGTTGCTTTTTTACTGTTTTATTCAACAGTAGTTAAAATTTTTATAGGATACTAAATGAAGTATGAAGGACGCGAATTCGCGTCTCCAGTCTCCAAAGTGTTAACATTATCTATTAAAAGATTTTAGACTATTGTTCTCTATTCTTAACTGCACGCCATTTGGACTTTATGCACACCCGCTCTTACGAGATGGCATTGGCGCAAACCACTGTACTACCAATAGCAGACGCAGTAACCTCTAGATTGAAAACAACGTCCATATTTAAAGGCACAATAGTATTGACTTTCTTATTATTTACTTTACCAAATACTATTTCCTTCGTAGCGGTTGCGTTCGGATTATATAAAGGAAAGCAAAAACTAGGTAACAGTTACGCGGCGAAAAAAAGAAAAACATTCGTTTGGTATCCATGGTAGGGAGCCCTGCTCTCCCTTGTTAACGTATGAAGGTTACGGTTATTCATCATCAAGTCTAAGAGGTCTAAAATATCAACAGTAACATGTTTACGTTTTCGCAATCAAAAAAACCTACCAAGCTAAGGACGACGTTTATTTTCCTGAAAACAACTTTGGAAGGTCCTGGTTTAATGTAACGGCGCGATCAACCCCTGAACGCAAATCGTAGTTCAATCCTTGTCCGATTAAAATAAATCTTTTACAAACTTTTGTGCAGTGACAATACTCTTTCATTCCTTTCAACTTTATAAATTTGTATTATTAAAAAACAGAACGTACGTTTACATGCATTCTACAATAAAGACAATAAAAAAGAGACTCGCCATATAAGTATAAAAGGAGGTCCATAATGGTTTACCTCGAAGAGGAATAGATTTACTTAAGCATTTCGAATTCCATTCTCAAGATTCTAGAGAGCCAAAGACTTTAGAAGGCCTAAAAAATTAGAGTAAATTAAATAAATTGAATGTTATTATATGAAATGTGCAAATGTTGCATGAAAATATCGAAATTGTAGCATGATTATTTTGTAAGAGTATAATATTGAATATATATATGCGATTACGTTAAAAGGTTACGATATATTTTCCATATCTCGCAATATTGTGTTATTATTCGTTCAAATTTCATTACATGTTATTAGATAAGCAGATTTTAATAAAACCAAACAACTTACAGCAGTAAAATTAAAGATGTTACTACCTTTGTAGTATATTTTACTTAGAAGTTACGAATGAATTTATAGCTATAATATTTAGAATTCCACAAAATATTCTCAAGATCTATCTTGCCTTACTTGTTAAAGCTTTCAAATGGATCTTTTTAAGATGTATGACATTAGCAGATCTTTTTCAATCATCGGTCAATTAAATTCATCAAGTTCTTAAAATCTGAATAAAGTATTATAGTATAATTTTATAAGCAATGCTTCATAATTTTATATTTATATTTATAGAAGAACTGTTTATGAAAAAGGGACAATTGTTCGCGAAATTAAAGAAAATCACGCATCAGTGGTTCAGATACATTGATGATTAAAATATAACTTCACTTCATACAGTTCTCGACAGCTTAAAGGCTTGCAAAATTACCGAAAATGTATATTATTTTATAAACTATGACAAAAAATAGAAGAACCAATGGCAGCTCAATATTTCAATGCTTATTTATTACATATTAATGTTATTAATAGTCATTCTGAGGTAGTTGATTTTTAACATGTAAAGGTGATTTTTAATTGATAAACTGCGTTTTCAACATATGCGCCTCTACAAATCTACATATGGATATTAAAGGTTTCCTATCTGTTAATTCATATCTAATATACTTTTATGTCTATACTCATATTTTAATCTATGAACTATAACAGCGATATATAAACAATATGAACATCACCAACTACTGCTAAAATACATTTTAAAAAATAAATAACTATGGCAGTTTAACTCTCAGATTCCAATTTACATATATTTCGAAATAAACTTTTACAACCTTTTATTAATTTTAATTTTTAATTTAAAAAGATTTATTATAAAAATAATCTTTGTGTCAATAAAAAGAATTTCGTATATCACATCACAAGCTGAACTATAAAAATTGAAAAGTTAATCGTTACGAATAGTCATATAGGCCCACAACAATAGTCGCAGATATATATTTTGTTGCTTAATATTGTACGTTCCTGTACATATTCGTGGGTAGTTGCGTATTAACGCTACATAAATAAAAAGTATAAAAGTTCAGAGTTATTGTAAAATACAATTAAATGAAGAACGTACATTGCGAATTGTTCAATACACATTACACCTGTATTTTTATTACGCGTTTAAGTCTATGGTCTCTATTATTCATATTTTCGACGCTGCTTGATAGTATAGGTTAAATTACGTAACACATATCTTCTCCAGATTAGGATAACTTAAACACAAGTAATCGTTAATTGGTTAATTGTATAAACAAATAAAATATTTACCTTGATTATATCCATGGTCGATCAAATGTTACATCATTTTGTACTCATACATTCACTTCTATCAAAACTTAAGAAATTATCTTTAAAAATTTACACATACAAATCATTACAGGAACAAAAATGATCCCACGACGCGCATCTTACCACGTGTGAATCCAAAAAAAGGATTTTGCGGCGTCAGTCGCCTCTATTTATTATTAAACAGCTAACATTGGTTTCCCCCACGACGAGAGTTTTCGTAATGTATACCAGGAAGAAAATGAAAGTCCCCATACTTATGGCTCCAGTTCTTCCAAGACTAGTGTTGCCATTACCAGTCAAGTGCTGCCGCTACTAGCCAAATACTGCAAAGTGTGCCATACTAGCCTATACAAAAACTTATTTAGTTACACCACAAACGAAATATACTCACTGTGATTTTATTCTACAAAAGCCTATTTCATTCTACAGTTCGACGAAACAGTCTATAACTAATATTTATGAATTCACGCTTTTTATCCATCTCACTGTCATTACTAAATAAAATGTATGGTGATAATTTAGATGTGGCCTTATCACCGATTTTGATGATTTTTTAATATGCTGTCGGGGCAATGATTCTGTAGCACATTTGTTCTATACATGTAACTGCCGCTTCGTCTTAGTTTTCGAGATATTCACAAAAAAATGTTGTTAATGTATTTATATAAATATAAATATTATATAAATGTTATTTATGTATTTGTGACACAGCCATAAGTCACAAATGTAGTCACAGCACCATAGCACACTAGAACTTATTGTTCCTTCTCCTTTTCTTTCTTTTTCTCACGCTATGATGTATGTAAGGAATTAATCTAACGAATTCAAAGCAGTCGCGTTTACAGTCTGTTCTGTATGCTCGGAAATATCGAACACGCGTGGTTTCACTTTGACTTTTGTCCCTGTCACAGGTCCAGAAACAGTAAAAGAGTAGACAAAATATCCTGCATGCCACAGTTATCGAAACAATAACCAGATGGTAACAGGATAGCCGCGTCTGATGGACACCCGACAATAGCACCTCCCGAGAGACCAAAGCTTAGTATAAGAACCTTTCCAAATCAGCACTCAATACCTTTTTGTTATAACATACTGAACCATCACTCTATTGGATTCGTACAATAAATTTTATTACCATGTCTAAAGTCCGAATTTTTTACCTTACTTACGAAACGTTCGAAGTACGACGCGAGTAGACCACGGGTGATCTGTTAATTTTGTGATTTCCTGTGTCCTCTACGCGACAAGAGAGCTATATCACTGCGGGAGGGTCTTATTTCGAACGGAAGCCTTTAGATAGATTCATTAAGAAAACTTTTATAAACCCTATCAGTTTTTATAATGTCGACTTCTCTTTAATAGCTTCTCGTATACAGAACCATTTCCACTAAGAGCTAAGTTAGGTTGTTCTATGTATTTTTTTCGGAAACTAAGTTTGCTCGATATAATACAAGATTTCCATGTGAGCGATTCTTTTGAGGACAGCAGACACAGCTTTCTGCTCTTGATAGCGAAAACACTATTTCCGCTTATCAGCAACAGTTTAAACTTATTAGAATTAGTAAAATATTTATCAATTATTTAACTGTTCATATTGTTTTCTATCAGAAATGACATAACAGTTGGGCCTCTCAAAAACTAAACTGATTAACTTCACTTTTACATAATAGGATTCATAGATACATGAACGATATTCATGTACAACAACAAAGATTTTATTTTTAGGAATGTATTTATCATAAGAAAATAGCATAAATGATCGTAAGTTCCAAGATAAATTAAAAAAAAAAATTTGTAATCGTAACTTTTTTCTACATTTCAATTTATGAAGTTTGGATGGAAATTGGATTTGATTTATGAATAAATTTCTAACTCACACGCATCTATTTACTTACTCTACATCCTCCACCACTTCTCCTACTCGTTTACGCACAACCTTCTCCTGTGTCACACCCTCAAGAATGTCACACGCTCAGAAGCAGTAATTGTACAGACAAAACATCCTGCATGCCACAGCTGTGGAAACAATAACCAGATAGTAACGGAATAGCCGCCTCTGATATACACCCGACGATAATCCCTCCAGGAGGACTAAAACCTCAGTATAAAAAGCTCTCCTAAATTAGCGCTCGACACCTTTTTGTGGTAACACTCTGAACCGTCACTCTGGTAGATTCGTATAATAAATTTTATTAACATATTTAAAGTTCAATTTCTTCATCTTGTTTGTGAAACGTTCAAACTGCGACGCGAGGTGATCACCGGTGATCTGTCATTTTCGTGATTTCTTGTGTCTCCTACGCAATACGTGCTTCCTCTTCACCACATTTGACAACCATCTTAATACTACCCCCCTCGCTCATTGATCGTTCCGGCAATTACATATTTTACTTAGCAATCATATTTTTCTGCCTGCCTACGCTCTTTTAACAAATGTTTTAACGTGCCCCAACCGTCATGCACACCTTCCTTTCATCAGCCAACCAATATTTATTCCATTCTTCTACATTAACACGCCTGACTGTAGCTACAAGCTTCTAATTACCAGTAGTATCTACTTTATATAAATATTCTGGCCCATTAACCGTTATAATGTATAATACTTATACCTTTCATTATATCTAGATCTTTTGTATTTTGTTAAATTGTTTCTGCCCGCGAATCACCCGCGCTCTCCGCTTAATATCCCCCATCTTTCCAGCTTCCGTCACTTTGTCTTATATTGCTTCCATTTTTTTTTTTTTTTTTTTTATTTATTAGAATATTTACAATCAATTCTCGTTGAGAATTTTCAGTAACTTCATTTGGCGTGATACAATGACATGGCTTATAATAGTTTTATATTGCTGGTTCTAGTAGGATCTAAAGATTTAATCTAAAGGGTATTTTCTATTTAGTCTGCGGATCTGGTCCGTCGTGTTTAGCAGTTGGGTGACAAATGGGTTGTAGTGGTTGTTGACTCAAGAATTATATCTGCTTCTGGACTTGTGTATTTCATTTTTGATTGTAGGTATCTTGAGGTCGTGGTGGATTGTTTCGTTTGTAACATACCAGGGTACATTTATTAGGGATCTTAACGCTTTCGATTGGAAGCGTTGGAATATTTCAATGTTGGAATTACTTACTGTTTCCCATAGTTGGATCCCGTAGGTCCAGACAGGTTCTATTACGGCCTTGTAGAGGGTTATTTTGTTCTGTATGTTTAGTTTGGAGCGTCGACCCGTGAGCCAATAGAATTTTCTTAGTTTTTCCGTTAGTTGCTTTGTTTTTTCTGAAATATGTTTTTTCCAAGTTAGCCTCCTGTCCAGGGTCATGCCCAGGTATCTTACGGAGTCCTTGCTTGGGATTATTGTGTTGTTAATGGTGACCTGGGGGCAGGTTTGTTTTCGGAGCGTGAAGGTTACATGTGAGGATTTTTTTCGTTTATTTTGAAGCCCCATTTTTGGAACCACTTTTCCATGGAGTCGAGACATCGCTGGAGAGTGGATGAGGCAATTGCCGGGTCTGCGTGTGTAGCTAATAGCGCTGTGTCGTCGGCAAATGTTGCTATTGTTATCTCGTTTGATATAGGTAAGTTGGCAGTGTAGATGGAGAACAGTAGTGGTCCGAGGACACTACCTTGGGGTATGCCGGATTCTATTGGGAATGTTGCGGAAGTGGCGTCTAGGCATTTAACTATGAATTGTCTGTTGGTTAGGTAGGATTTTAAGATGGAGTAGTATGGATGGGGTAGGATCTTTTTGATCTTGTAGAGTAGCCCTTCATGCCATACTTTGTCGAATGCCTGTTGGATGTCTAAGAATACCGCTGAACAGTATTTTTTCTTTTCAAGGGTTTGGCTGATCATGTGGGTTATGCGGTGCATTTGCTCTACTGTTGAGTGTTGTTTTCGGAAGCCGAATTGGTGGTCAGGGAGTGTTTTCAATTCTTCTAGGAGTGGAAGGAGACGATTCGTGAGCATCCTCTCGAATAGTTTAGACAGGGTAGGTAAAAGACTGATTGGGCGATAGGAGCTGGTTTCATATATTGGTTTACCGGGTTTAGGGATGAGGGTGATCAGTGAGATTTTCCACGCCTTAGGAAAGGCGGAGGATAGCGTTAATGATTGATGCGATGAGTGCAATCCCCTTTATGGGAAGTACCTTGCTTGCTTTATTTCCTATTAGGTCGTGACCTGCTGCTTTCTTGGGGTTTAGACGACTGATTGCTTCTATGATCTCTGCAGAAGTGAAGGGCTCAATCGGAGGGGACATTTGGAAGGGAGTGTGCAGGTATTCGGTAACGTCCGCAGCAGCTATGGAGGAATGGGGTTTGAATACTTCAGACAAGTGTTTGGCAAATAGGTTGGCTTTTTCTATAGGGCTACGCGCCCATCCACCTTGCGGGCGGCGGATTGGAGGTATTATTTGTGGGGGGCGCGTGAGTTTCCTGGAGGCCTTCCATAGTGAGTAGTTGGAGTCGGCTGTGGGGGACAAGCTGGCGAGATATTTGTGAAAACAGTCATTATTGTAGTTTTTTATGGTTTTGGATAGTTTTCTAGTTGCGTTGTTTAGTTTGCGTTTGTCCTCCGGTGTTCTATGGGTCTGCCATATTCTTCTTAGTCTACGTTTTTCTGCTATTTTTTTTAATATGTACTGGGAATATTCGTGTTTGCTGATGGACGTTTTTGCCGGTGTGGAGAAGCGGATAGCGTTTATTATGCTCGTGTTTAGGGATTCCGTGGCTGCTTCGATTTCTTCATTGGTTTTTAGTGAAGTTGAGGCTGAAGTTGTGTGGGTAAAGACTTCCCTAAAGAGCTGCCAGTTGGTGTGTTGGTTATGAGTGGAGCCATTAGGTGTATTCTCGATGATAGTTGAACTGACTGTTACTATCACGGGGGAATGATCAGAGGAGAGCTCAGCCGAGGAATTGATAGGACGTGTCTTGACGAGATATTTTTAGTTATGAGGAAATCAAGAAGATCGGGTGGGCCAGTATGTGGGTTCGTATGTGGTAAGGTAGTTGAGGTTGTTGGTAGTTATGCTGTTGAAGAGGTTTTTGCCTCTTACTGTAACCAGTCTGCTGCTCCATTGGGTGTGTTTGGCGTTGTAGTCTCCTATGAATCTATTGCCCAGGGTGTCCAGGAAGTTATCAAAGTCTTCTTTGGCGATGGAGTGTCTGGGAGGGCAGTATACAGCTGAAGTAGTGATTGTACCATGACAGTCTTCTATTGCTATGTTTGTTGCTTGGAGGTAGTCTTTCTGGAATGGTGGAAGTTCGTAGTGCTTAATGTTTGATTTGATTATGATTCCGGTGCCGCCGTGGGCCTTTCAGCTGGGGTGTTGGGTGTGGTAGAAGTTGTAGCCATGTATTTTGAGGTAGTTTTTGTCGGTGAAGTGGTTTTCGGATATGAGCATCACGTCGATTTGCTGTTGTTTTAAGAATAGTTCTAGTTCAAATTTGTGCTAAGCTAGACCGTTGGCGTTCCACAGAGCTATTCGCATTGGTTTTATTTTGCTTCTGTGCGTATGAATTTGTCCATGAAGAGTGTGAGAAGTGACAGCAAGTTGTTAATTTGCTCAGATTGCTTCTCGATAAGTTTTTCGAGTCTGGCGAAGTTGTCTGTGTTTTGTGGGGTGGGAGCACTATTTTCTGTGTGTTCACTGTGGGTTTTCGAGTTGTTTACGTTTCCTTGTGTTGCCTGCGCATAGGATACTGATGGTGTGGTGATTATTTGGGGTCTTGGTTCCTGTATGGTAATCTCCTTGGTTCTCGGTTTTGGATACTTATTATTGTGTAGTGTTTTATAGGCTGAGCATCTTTTGTAATTCGCAGGATGCTCTTCTTGACAGTGGATGCACTTCGCGGAGGTTTCTGGGGATTTATTGCATTGATCAGTGGGGTGACTACCTGCACATTGTACGCACCGGAAGTTATGATTGCAGTATTTCTGCGTGTGGCCGTACCTTTGGCACCTTTTGCATTGTACTATTTCTTTCTTTACAAGAGGTGGCTCGAACTTAACTATGGAGTTCATCAGCCGGTTGACGTTGTAGATTTCTTTGTTATTTGCTTTTTGTTTTAAATCTACGCAGAATAGCGATAAGGGATTTTTTGTGACTCTATGTCTAATGTTGCTGATGTTGGTTACCTCGTGGCCAAGTGTTTGAAGTTCGAACTTTAGTTCGTCTAGATCGACTGAGTGGTGGATATTACGTAGCAACACACGAAAAAGTCTAACGGAGTTTCCTCTCGTGTTGTTTAGTTCGTTTTTCCAGCTGGTATGTTTGGCATTAAGGTCACCGGCTATTATGTAGTAGTTTTCCTGTTTGTCGAGCTGTAATAGTTGGAAGAGGTTGTCGAATTCGTCATTAAATTGTTTCTGGTTTCCGTAGGCTGCGTAGGCTGCGGTGATGAACAAGTTTTCCTTATTGTTTATTTTTATTTTTATGATCGTTGTCTCTAGGATTTTGAAGTTTGTTATTTTGTCGTTTTGGATTATTTTGAACTTCAGGGGGTTTTCTATGAGGATTGCCGTTCCTCCTCCTTGGGTAGCGTTTGGTCTGTCGTGTCTTATTATAGAGTAGTTTTTGTAGTGCACTTTGTGTCTATAGTTCAGTTTTGTTTCTGAGATAAGTACTATGTCGGGGGTTTCTTTCTTAATTAGGGTCAGCATGCTGTATCTTTTTTGGTTTGAAATTAGGGAGTTGGCACTTATTGAGATAATTTTCAGATGTTTAACTTTTGTCTGATTTGTTTTTTGCTGTAATTGGTGGACGAGTGGGTTTTGGCTAATCTTCGTCTATATTTTCGATGATGTTGAAGATGGAGTCGATTCTTTCTTCATGCGTATTTAATGCTTTTTTTATTTCATTTGGTTGTGTTTGTTGCTCGCTTAGTGCTTTTAGAATGCTTTTTTTGAAGTCTTCAATGACATTTACTATGCTTAGTTGGGGTATGTCTGCCGTTGGGTTGGGGTTTTGTTTGCCGCGTGCCGCTATATTTGTTACTTGTGGGCTTGTCTGGCTTACACTTGTTCCTTGTTTTACTATGTCCGCGAACTTTAGCTCGGGGACGTACTTACGGCTTATTTGGGCGTTCTTTCGGTTTTTGTTGTTTTTGCTTTGATGATTTTTTCATTGAGCTTTTTACGTAGTTCGGCGAGTTTTGGGCATCCTTTGTATGATGCAGGATGTCCGAAGTTTGTGCAGTTTACGCAGTAGATTTTTTCTTTGCTTACTGCGACTTCTTTTTTTATCTTACACTCGCCTGGTCCGTGCGGCTCAGTGCATTTTACACAGCGGTAGTTTAGATTACAGTTTTGTGCTATGTGGTCTATTCGCTGGCATTTGTAGCATTGCGTGATGTCGTTATTTTTTATTTTTTCCCACGCTATTTTGAGGTAGTTTAGTCTGTTTATTTTTAGCAGATTCCCAATGTGCTATCGGGGGATACTTGAATTATGTAGATTGGGAGCAATATATTGTTCTCCCTTGATTTTCTTGTCGTAAATCGAGACACTTTAGTGAAGTTAACTTCTTCTATTTTTAGGGCTTTTAGGTCTTCCAGTATTTCTGCTTCTGTAAAGCTGTTTCCTAGCCCTTTTAGTAGGTACGTGTGGGGCTTTTGAGATTTTGGTGTATATGTGAAATAGGCCGTGTTGGCTGCGGTCAGTATTTTTTTTTTTGCATTGGCGTAATCATTTAGGTTTTGAAGATAAAGCATGTGCTTACCTGAATGGATTCTTTTGATATGGAAATTCTTGATTTTGAGGGAATTTTCCATGAGGGCTATCGTGTCTTTTGGGTCTTGGAGCGTTATGTTGATTGGGGGCGGTCTGGCCCCTTTTGCCGATGTGGGGGAGTCCGCCTGATCTTCAGCATGGTGGCTGGGGGGCAGGCCCTTATGCGTCTGGCTTTTCAGTGGGGTTGTAGGTTGTGGTGTTGTTTGCTTCGACGGAGCGGCGGGGGAGGTGCTTGTCCGGGCGACGTAGTTTTTGTTCGTGGTTATCGGTGACGTGACCAGGGGCGTGGGCTGTCTGCTTGCTTTTTTCCTTGGTAAATCGTTTTTTTTTTTTTTTATGTTTTCGATGATAGTTTCCTGCGGTTGCGATGCGCAGGGATCTTGAGCTTGTAGGGCTTCGAATCTGTTTTTTATTGGGGTTGTCATTGGTTGGGGGCTTCTTTTTTGTTTCATGATTTCGATTTGTTCGTAGCGCTCTTCTTGAGAATCGCTTTCTTCTTCGTTTGAACTTTCTTGTCTGATATTTTTTTTGTTCCTGCTTACTAGGTTTGGGGGTGGGTTGAGTTTCCGCGTCTTTTGTGCAGCAGGTCTTATGCTGCTGTTGCTATCTTTAATTATCTTTTGCTTTTCGATCTTCCTTTTGACTCCTTTTTTTGTCGGGCTTATGGCGGGTTCCGCCTCCTTGGTTTCAATTTCATTCTTTTCCTCTTCTATTTTTATGTTGTTTGTAGTGGGGGTGATGTTATCACTATTTTTTCACTGTTTAGCACTCTTTTTGTTTTTTTCTTTCTTTTTTCTTTTTTTTTTCGCTCTCTCACTGCATACTGTACACTGTATAGCTTGCCGCGCTCACTGTTAGGGCCTACGCCTGGTAATCCCTTAGGGCCGAGAGGTCCGACCTGCTCGGAGGATCACGGTCAACTGACTGCGCTAACAACTGCGTTACCGTGTTCGTTATTTAGTTAGTGTCGAGTGGCGGTATTTGTTGTCGAATGCCGCCACAAGTTCATATCTATTTTTCTATTCAAGGTAGACAAATATATGAATGACAAAATCGCGCAACAACGAAACTAATTATAAATTGCTTAAGAAAGATAAATTAATTATTTACTATATTATTGAACGATGACACATATAAAGCAGGGTTACAAATAGTACAACATACAATACAAGAATACAATAATTTATTGACAAAAAACAAAGAAAATAAACAATACATTTGCAAATATTAGATATGCATAATACGTATGTATATGTCTATACCAATAGACCATTTTATAAAGAAAGAGTTTTGAATCAGACACTTGCATTATTCAATTTCTGTCTTCGAAGAAATCCCAACTGCTCTTCGTTCTTCCTCTTGACTCTTGAGATCTGCGGCCTTTTTCTTGATGTCTTCTCGGCCGCAGATCTTTCTTAGCTTTAACGGAGAGCTCTTCTTCGGATGCTTCTAAAATCATTGAAAGAATTAATTTTTCAGAAACTGTGGAATTCGGAACACGACTGTTTTGTAGATTGACTTCATAGTGATCATTTTGCCTTATCTTACGAATAACAGAGGAAACCACATTCTCGTTTTCTGCGACGAAGCGTTCACTTCTCGGAAGAAGATGTCGAGATTCATCCTCTTCTTCTTGATTCTTCTAATAATATATCCACAAGGAATTTTTTATTTGCACAATTTTTACTGTTGCAGTATATTTTTTAGTTTCTGTCTCTTAGCCCATCTTTTTGTAACGTTTCCTTCTTCATTTCTGTTCCGTACTTGGTCATGTATTTTGACCTTATATAAATATTCTAAAGCGCTACTCGATGTTCGTAGCAGCTTTCTTCTCTTTTAAGCCACGTAGTATATTGGGAATTTGTTCTTTCGTCTACTTTAATACATAGTTTGTGCAATAAATTTTGTAAACTCCAAAAGTTTTTCCAGTATTCATTATAAACTTGGAGTTGTAGTATAATAATTTTTACGAATTTATCAGTCGCTCTTGATAGTTTTATGATTCATGGAGCATTTTCATCGTCATCGTCATGGTTTACAAAATATTTTCTCTCATTTTCAATGTAGTCCATCATTTTATTGCAGTCTTTAATGTAACCATCTTTTTTCATTATATGATTCATGATGTAGCTCGCAAAGTACGTAATTGATGTCTTTTAATACAATGGCGTCTCTTCTGCTATCTCAGGATTAGTACTTGCTTCCTGGTTGCGAAAGTGCCGTAAATTTAAAAGAACCATATACGATGTTGAATTCAAATTGAATCCTTGTCGCTGTCTCAATTTTGAGAACAATTGTTCCACGCAATCCCTGGTTTGCGAGTTTCAGAATTTCCAATCACGAATTGAAATTCACACACAACTTCTTTCAACATGGAATCACATGCATTTAAAAATGCACAAAGCGTCATCGATATTCCTTTAAAACAAGGCTCTCGCGTAACGTTCCCTATTTTTGAACAGTCAATTTGTTGACTTCATATAGCCGCCAACTCTATTTTGTTGGCCAGTCCATAAAATCAACCAATGTAATATATATGTCGGGTTATCGTTAGGATTTCGTGCGTGAAATAATTAATAAGTATAATAAAAGCTATTGACAATGTTCCTGGGCTCAATTACGAATCCACGGTCAACGGGTAAACTCTTTGTACAATGGAATACATTTTGTAGCACGCAGACACGTTAACTCAGACGCTGGGTTACTTTCAGACTGTTTCCAAGTCGATGACAGAAAACTCTCCAAGGAGATTGCAAAATAAAAGACAGATACAGTCACATATGTCAAATACATATCGATCGGGAATATCAACAAATTCCCAAGCGTCGTAACTAGGCAGTCCCGCGTAAACCAACATTGCTCCTGATCGAGACTCGATTGTTTATACAGCGTGTCCCTCAATATCGGTATCTCCTCTGTAAGACATTTCGTTCATCCCGTGACCGTGGCTACGTTCGGCGACCAGTTATGTCACCTCGAGCCCAAGTATTGGGGAATCTTCCTAAAGAAAGGCCCGATGTCCCTACATCTCCGACATATACATCAAAATCCTTCATAGATAATGGTGCTTTCTCGCAATTGTCATTAATGTAATAAAAATTACAATAATGTATTATTTTGCCTGTTTTCTTGATAAATTCGGCCGTTTCTTTCTACGTTGTAATTGTATTTATTAATCTGCGCAGGCAATGTCGCGTGATTTCTACAGCCACAGCAAATCTTCCAAACATTTAAAATGCGCATTTCACATTTATTGATTGGAATGAATGTAGGTATAAATGTACACGAGTGATATGTGGCAATAGACTCGACGAACTTATCGTTCTATCATAATCCTATGTGTCACACATATCAGAAAATGAAATTACGCTTTCGTTTTCAAAGTAGATATTTTCGTGATTCCTTAATTGTGCAAATAAATGTTTAATTAGGTGAAGAAAAATCGAAGGTTGCATGATACATTATATCTTCGTACATCAGAAACGAATCCTTCTTCGCCTTTTCACGTAAATCTTTATATACTTTCGTTAAAGTAATAATATATATGTCGGGTTAGCGTTAACATTAGGGTTAGGGTTAAGGGCGTGAAACGAATCCCCATTTGGATTAGACGTTATCGTTATGCAATAGAGGAGATATTGACTAGTGCAAATATGATTATGAGAGAATCCGACAAGTAACCGCGATAATTAGATACTCGAGAAACAAATGACAATGATCTTAGGTTCAATAACGAATCCGCTGTCAACGGGATGACGAACATTACTCTTCGTTAGCGTCTAAGTTGTACTCAAGGTTAATGCACAGAGCAATCACTACGTATAAGAATGATACTTCGATCGTTGTTGAGATCGTACAAGGGAGTGTCTCTCCGTCACGGTGACGCTGTCGAGGAAAACTATGATGGGTGTGTCTAAGGGCACGAGATCATCGGATTCGTGAAGAAAAGCCTTCGTTCGGAAAGTGAGGGAAAATGACGTTACTGTTAATTGGTCAATTTCCATGTTGGTGGTTAGGGAAGGGTAGCTGCCCTTAAGAGAAAGTTGCTAGCGGGAAGCGTCGTCCGTGAGAAAAATAGATTTTTCCTATTTTCTCGTAGTTGGGACAAAGACTATTTGTCTGTTTGAAGGACTTTAGTTAACTAAATCATAAGATTTATAACGGGTCCTCAGGCTAGCTAAACATATACTGTGGAGATGCGTTGACATCTGGCAATCATCTTACTCGAAGAATAGAGTCTGCGCGTGGCGAGCCACGGGACAGAAACCGTTGGGATGTTTACTGTCGAGTGTCGCTACAACTAATTCTTTTTTTAAGAAGAGCTATACTATTATCCCGTACCTTTGTTAGACAAAGCGTTCATCCCTTGACCGCGGTTACGTTCGGCGATTCGTTATCGATCGCTAAAGAGAACTTCGACAGTTACCTTGACGCCCTAGGCAATAAATTCATAGCTGGGGGAGACTATAACGCCAAGCATACCCAATGGGGCAGCAGACTTGTCACAGCAACAGGCAAAAACCTCTTGAAAAACATAATCAGCAACAATCTTAACTACCTCACCACATATGAACCCACATACTGGTCCACTGACACTAACAAATTTCCCAATTTACTCGACTTCTTCATAACCAAAAATATCTCGCCTAGATATGTCCAAATCAACTCCTCGGTAGAAATCTCTTCCAACCACTCCCCCGTAATAGCAACAGTCGGTTCAGCAATAATCGAGAACCCACCTAATGACCTTATTCACAACCAACTCACCAACTGGTATCTCTTTAGAGAAGTCTTTAATCACTCAACCTCTGCCTCAATCTCACTAAAAACAAAGGAAGATATCGAAACAGCCATAGAATACTTAAATACGAGCATAATAAACGCTATCCGCTCCCAACACCTACCAATACTTCTATCAGCAAACACGAATATCCCCATTACATATTAAACAAAATCACAGAAAAACGAAGACGAAGAAGAGTATGGCAAACCCATAGAACTCCGGACGACAAACGCAAACTAAACAACGCAACCAGGAAGTTAACCAAAATCATTAAAAAATACAAAAATGACTGTTTCCAAAAGTACCTCGTCAATTTGTCCCCCTCTGCCGACTCCAACTACTCGCTATGGAAGGCTTCCAGGAAACTCACGCGTCCCCCGCAAATTATTCCACCAATTCGCAGTTCGCAAGGCGGATGGGCACGAAGCCTTATAGAAAAAGCCAACCTGTTCGCTAACTACCTATCCAACGTCTTTAAACCTCACTCCTCCAATACCGCTCCGGAAATAACAGAATACCTGCATTCTCCCTCCCAAATGTCTCCTTTAAACCTTTAAACCTTTCACTTCTCTAGAGGTTACTGAATTAATCCATCGTCTGAACCCCAGGAAAGCACCGGGACATGATCAAATAAGTAATAAAGCAATTAAGGAACTACGCGTAAAAGGGATTGCACTCATTTCTTCAATCTTCAACGCAATTCTTCGCCTTGAATACTATCCCAAAACCTGGAAAACGTCACAAATTACGCTCATCCGTAAACCCGTAAAACCAATACACGAAACTAACTCCTATCGCCCAATTAGTCTTCTACCCACTTTGTTAAAACTATTCGAAAAGTTGCTAACGAATCAACTTCTTCCACTCCTAGAGGATCTGAAAACCCTGCCAGATCATCAATTCGGTTTTCGGAAGCAGCATTCCACAATAGAGCAAATCCACCGAATGACACACAATATCAGCCAAACCCTCGAAAGGAAAAAATACTGCTCAGCGGTATTCCTTGGTATTCAACAGGCATTCGACAAAGTATGGCACGAAGGGCTTCTTTACAAACTTAAAAAAATCCTACCACACACTTACTACTCCATCCTAAAGGCCTACCTAACCAAAAGACAATTCATGGATAAATACGTAGACGCCATTACCACATCTTTCCCAATAGTAGCGGGCATACCCCAAGGTAGTGTCCTCGAACCCCTCCTGTTCTCCATCTACACTGCCGATTTACCAATATCGACAGAAATAACCATAGCAATATTTGCCGATGACACAGCGCTATTAGCGTCCCACGCCAATCCAATAATAGCCTCATCCACTCTCCAGCGAGGTCTTGACTCAATGGAAAAGTGGTTCCAAAAATGGGGCTTCAAAATAAACGAAAAAAAATCCTCACATGTAACCTCCACGCTCCGAAAGCAAACCTGTCCACAGGTC
The DNA here is from genome assembly GCF_910591885.1 of Bombus terrestris. NCBI lineage: Eukaryota > Metazoa > Arthropoda > Insecta > Hymenoptera > Apidae > Bombus > Bombus terrestris. The sequence goes on from NC_063281.1 coordinate 445,876, forward strand.
TCTATTAACAATATAACAGTTCCTAACAAGGACACAGTCAGATACCTGGGCATGACTCTGGACAGGAGATTAACATGGAAACAACACATCGTAGACAAATCTAAACAACTCAGAGACAAACTCAAAAAATTGTATTGGCTCATTGGCCGTCGCTCCAACCTAAGCACGCAGAACAAAATTACGCTCTATAAGACCGTAATAAAACTTGTCTGGACCTACGGGATCCAACTATGGGAAACAGTAAGTAATTCCAACATTGAAATACTCCAACGCTTCCAATCGAAAACGTTAAGATCCCTAATAAATGTACCCTGGTATGTTACCAACGAAACAATCCACCGCGACCTCAAAATATCTACAATAAAAGATGAAATACGCAATTCCAGAAGCAAATATAATGCAAGAGTCAACAACCACCACAACCCATTAGTCACCCAACTACTAGACACGACAGACCAGGTCCGCAGACTAAAAAGAAAATAGCCTCTAGATTAAATCCTTATATTCTACTAGAGCCAACAATATAAAACTATTAGAAGCCATGTCATTGTATCACGCCAAATGAAGTTACTGAAAATTCTCAACGAGAATTGATTGTAAATATTGTAATAAATAAAGAAAAACAAAGGTTTTGAGTAAAGTTTCAGGGACTTTTACTCATATAATGGTACAGCATATTTACATATTTTTAATCGGCGATTCCTGCTCTATACAAGATACCTTCCTCTACGTCAAACTGCACATTCTCGCATGAGCTTCTGGGCCAATCGTGATTCCCATGACACTTAATATTTTCAAAATGGGTATAAAACCTTCATTAAAAATACATACTGCGAGGAAAGTGGAAATTTGAATTGTTCTGCGTGGATGTGCTTCAGAGCAAAAGTCCATAGTAACGAATTTAACGATTCGTTATTATTTTGGGTTTCAGAACCCAAACATCGTTCTAATTGAATTATTGAATTAAAAATACATTAAAAAAAGATAAAATACAGTAAAGATTTTATGAAGGTATTCATACGTAGGTACTCGGGCAGAGTCTACCGTCTACTGTTCATTCGTTCCAGTCGGACCGGAGCAGATGCCACGTCACAAAAATGGCTATAACTCATAAAATTATTGAAATTTTGAAGAATTCTTTTAAGTGCATATTTTTGAATGTCTAAACTTTGGAAATACAAAAAAAAAATTTTTGATTTATTCAAATTTCTAGACTAAAATACCCCCTTAAATACATAGGTTCTTGTATATGCTAACTTACAACCAAACAGAACAGATCCCTAATTTTATAGGTTCTTGTATATCCTAATTTTGATTGAACTCAGCACTTGACCGCATGGTGCAGCACTAGTCTCGAGGCAACCAGGTCCGTAAACGTGAACACTCTCATTTCCCCTCTATTCTTAAGTATGTATGAAACCAGAAAACATTTGCAGAAGGAGACCCGAGTAGTGCGGACGCAAGAGAAACACGTGAGTACAAAACTGAACTCGCATTTTATTCTTTGAGATGCTCCTTAAAACCTTTCCGAGCGGCTACAATTACAGTAGTAAGCGTACATGTTAAACTGTTGTCATTTTCAATATTCTCGCGACTGTGGATTCTGAGTTAAGAAACAAAAAGACGCATTTTTAGTGAACTGTATCTCTTATCTTGATGCTTTGTGAAAAAGGTGTATTACAAGTATCGGTTGGATCATTTTCATTATTCAATACAAACAACTTTATTGTTTTTCATAAGAATCAAAGAATTTCTTAAATAATATATTATAGAAACGGAAATTGTAACGAAAATGATAATGATGAACAGGCTCCATTATTCAGACAACAAACACAATAAATTGTAACTATATTGCAATTACAAATGCATTAACTCAAAAATAAAAAAATGGAAATTATAAGATAATAGATTAAAAATAGCATAATATAATAATAGATTAATTTAAAAATAGCACTTTGAAAATCCAACTATCTGCAACAAAATGTCTTTTTAGAAACAGTTATTAAATACCGTGTAAATAATTTTTCTTATATTATCAGATTATACGTGTCATCATAAGAATTATTTTTCACATTCTGTAATATATAAAACTTCCGATTTTTCTTTCATGTATTCGCATACTAGCTTAAATGAGATTTTCACTTACACTGAATATGGCAATCAGTAGTTAAATTTAAACGAAAAATATGGTGTGCAATTAAGTTTTTTTCATAATGTAAAATATTATACGATATTTTCATATTCTACATACGGCAAGAAACAAAATTACTCGTACAGACTATATAAAAATATAAAAATAAAAAGATCAATATTTTCCATGTTGTTAAATATATTCATACATTGTCAATAATGTTAATGTATATGTACATTTTTTATACAATCATATTATCCATATAAATATCTGTTAGAATATATTAGGTTGTCCCAGATGTTTCTTTCGTTTTATAAGAAATAATAGACGTACAATATTTTTTGTTTTATATTAGTTTATTGAATTATGCACAAACATAATAATAGAAATATAACGAAATGGATCATACCTAATTCAATAAAATAATATAAAACAGAAATCGTTGTTCACCTATTATCACCTTATCAAACGAAAGAAACTTTTTGGACAACCTAATATAATTACTTATTATATTTAGATATATTTAATAATGTAGAAAATGTTGCTCTTTTTATTTCTGCATTCCAACTGTACAAATACTTTTGTCTTTCATTGTACATGTATCTTAGATATTATATGATATATATTTTACGTATTATTACGTTTCAAGTATTATATGTACATATTATACGTATGAACATCTGTAGAATAGTAAAGATAATTATTAGATTTGTTAAAATCGTCCTTAAATATTTATTTAATTAATCTTAAAATTTAAATATATATTATTCAAACATTTATATTATTATAATTCAAATATATTATACATTCGCGCAAGAATCACGCACTGGTTCTATGTTGTACCTCTGAATTGTGGGCAAAGAGCAAACAGTACCAATAACCGATGACCTAACCGTATCATTCAATCGTCCTTTGGATTTTCACGTGGTAAGATGTGTGGTTATATATAATAGAAGGTATAATTTTGTACCTACGATATATATTTCAGTTGATAATAAGATGCCAAGAGATGAATTATAAAGTTAATTTGTTACATTTTGGTAGAAGAGAATGTACAAACACAAACAGATATAATATTTGATCGACGATTGATTTATTCAAGTATTTTATATATGTTTATACAATTATAGATTATTTGTATTTGAGTTATATTAATGTGAAAAAAGTATGTTTCATGTCATTTAATCTATACTAAAACGCCGTATTAAAGATATAAATAATAGAGATCATAGATTTTTAAATGCGTAATAAAAATATACGTGTGTGTAATATGTATCAAGGAATACATAATTTACATTCTTAATTTAATTACATTTTTCAATAACTGTATAAGTACGTGGATGTGTACTTTTTTATATATGTGATATTAGTACACAATTATCTAGAAATATCTACAACGAAAACTAAGCATCAATATATTTGTGACTATTCCTATGAGCTTTCTGGTTAACTTTTTAATTTTCATAGTTCAGCTTACGATATGTTATAGGACATTTTGTTAATTTCTATCAATTTCTATATTTAGTGACACAAAGCAGTAGATTTCAAAAGTTTATTTTGCAATACATGTGATATATTTTCTTTCTCCTCTTGTTTTCATTAAAACTTACATATTCCTTTTACCATACTTCATTATTCAACGAAACAACAAGAATGTTTGTTGATGATAAAAGGATAAATAGGACAGTATAACTAGCAACATGCTAAAATCTAAATATAAATATTATATTAACATGAAATATATTCAAATACTATCCATAGCCAATTGGTACTGTTAGATCTCAAATTCATATGAAAATCTTATATTTTCGCATATATGGATATATACATTAATGTGTTCTTCTCATATATATATTCTTCTAAAATATTATAACAATAAAATTGCAATATCAATTTGCTTATGTTACAGAACAGGTAAATGGTAGCGTGCAAGTATAGATGATTGTGGAATCAGAATTAAATTGTCATGATTGTTTACTTTCTTAAATGCATTCTAGCAACAGGTGGTGATATTCATATTGTTCATGTACTATAATTACAGTAAATTAAAAAATGAGTATATCATAGACATGAAATAATAAACAAAATAGGGAATCTCTAATATCTATACATAGATTTTGAAAGACAGTTCCTCGAACCCTAAATGTATGTTAAAAATCACTTTTACATATTAAAAGACGCTTTTACGTGTTAAGAAACGTCTATCATATATTAGTAATCTTACTATATAATAAATAAGTACTAAAATATGAAACTTCTGTTGGCTCCTCTGCTTTTTGTCACAATTTATAAAGTAATGTGCATTTTTCATTAATTTTAGTTATTAAATTTAATAATTATGAATTGTCAACAACTGTATGACGTGAAATTATATTTTAATCCTTCAAAACATTTGAAACAATGATGGATTATTTTCTTTAAATTTCTGAACAGTTCTTTTTAAACATAAAAATATTACAAAACAATCTGCCAATATCATGTAGCTTAGAAAAAGAAACCATTTAAAAACTTTAACAAAGCAGTAAAATAAGATATCTCCTGAGAATATTTTGTGGATTCCTGAATATTATAACTATGAATTCATTTATAATGTATATATAAAATATAATATAAAGATAGTAAAACTTTTATTTGTAGTGCTATTAGTTATTTGTTTTTACTCAAATTCTTAAATTTTTATTATTTATTGAAATTTTTTATTACTTCTTAATTCTAAATTCTTAAAAGCATTTGATGAAATTTCAACAAATAGTGACACATTCTAACTTAATTGCATATATTAAATATACAATTCACTGTTACATTCTTACAAAATAATCATGGTTCAATTTCGATATTTCCATGTAATTTATGTAATTTGCTATAATCTCTTAGGGCTTCCGCAGTCTTTGGATATCCAGGAACATGTGCATGGATTTCGCAACGTCCAAGTAAGTCTAATCCTCTGTAAGGCAAATCGTTATAAATCTTCTCTTAAGTTCGAAAGGTGAGTTTTTATTATTTTTACTATAGAATACATGCAATCACGCATTCCCTTTTTTAATAATATAGATTTATTAAGTAAAGTGCTACGCGCCATTTCAAATAAACAGTCACAAATTGCCATGATACTACTTGGTTCGGTACTTAAAACAATACCGTATTTAAAAAAATATTCAGGACGACTAGGGTAAGATCTCTATTTATGTGAGCTGTGTTGTTGTAGGAAATGGTAAATATCGCTGCGACTTTGTCGCGGACAGCGACTAATCTCTGATATGAAATTGTTTAGGTTGCGCATTCCAACCGCTGACGTCAACCGTCGCGTGTGTTTAGAGGTTAATCACGACGTTGTTCTTCAACGAATGTTTCTCTTTTTTTCTTCGGACAACTGTTTTCCAGTTTTTGCTTTTCTTAGTATAACTGTTATCCGAAAGTCGTTATAGAGGAAATCATCGGATTTCGAACAAATTAAACGAGTAGATTTTTATTTCTGTCTTTTGCACTTTTTAGTTAGAGTTGTATACGTTACGATTCGACATTTGCAATGTTTGTTGTCATGGATGTACCGATTTTAGTGCTCAAGGAAGGAGTTGAGTAAACATTTGCGAATTTTTCTACACGGCGTTTGGAAATATGAAAGAGATTAGCAATGTTAAGCGAAGAAAATGTTTTGTTGCTATAAACATTTATTGTTATTGGACTAAACGCTTAAAATTACGCCGTTTGTCGATAGTTCTTGCCGAACGAAAAAAAGAGCTTCTCCTTATTTACTGCTTTGTACTTCCGCGACATAACACCAACACACATACATACAATCCTCTCGCTCAGAACCTGAAAACATACTCAGCATAAACAAATGGCCTTATTTTTTTGGAACGTGATATAATTCAAAGCATGAATTCGAATAAGTCATCGAATGACTGATTACTACACTCACAGAATATCCAGTGAAATATGTAATGATGAACATAACGTAGAAGTGAAATATCATGTCCAAAGTAACCGATGAGCAATACATATTCAGTTATAAACATTTGTAACGTCCTTAGAGGTTACTGCGTCTGTTATTGGTAGAAGCGCTATTTCCACCAGTGGTATCTCGTATGAGCGAGGAGACAACCTTTATGTGGCGCACGGTTAAGAATAGGAATTCACAGGTTAAAATATTTAAACATAAATTTATTTAAGTAAAGAAACATCAATGATACAATGGAAATAATAATGATAATTGTGTTGATTCAGTGTCTAAAATAACAAATACTTGAATGATATTTTCTAGATCTTTCCAGCATACCTTTCATTTCGCATATCATCCTGCATATTAACATATGCAAACGTTCATATTTTCTTTATCATTAAACCTCTTTCCTGTTTTTTACTCATAAATCTTTCTGCATCTGCGAATGCCACGTTAACACGTTGACTGCCACGACACCCGTATTCGGATGTCAGCAAAGTTTCTGGTCAGGCCGCGTAACCCATATTCGGGTGTCGCTTATTTGACTACTTGCGAAGGATCATCGTAGGTATTTGAGAAGATATTCCATAATAATAAAACTGTTGAATTGTTATAAAAGTAATACAATAAAAAGAAAACGGTTTATTAAAAAATTATTTAGAATGTAAGACTTTAAAGCTGAGGTGGTAGTGGCGATAGTGGGTTTAGAAACAATATTATTTAATCTAACAATATTATTTATTAACATATATCTCAAGTGTATACTAGCCGTATAACACAACTTGCTGGATTGATACGAGACTGTGAATATATCGGCGCAGGGGAAGTATCGACTTAATTGTTACTGCTCGTGTCACTCGATGACAAAAGGTTGCCTCGCTTCCCTATATTTATATATTCCCTATATTTATAACCGTTGGAGTTGACAAAAGGCGTCGGGGTTTTCCTTTCGAAGGTGTTCTCGAAAGATATCAACGGTCGCTGAGCTCTCGACCTTGTTTACGATTTTGACTTTTCCGGTAGTCGAAGCGAAGGCATATGATCACGACAAAAACGACGGATTTTAATTGACCTACGATAACAGCCTAAGGTTGACCGTCTATGATAAACTTACCTATCGATAAACACAGTTTTTGTGTAGCGGGTTCACTGGACGGAAACCGTTATGAATTTTACCCTCGAGTGCCGCTACAGTACCCCCCTGCCAGTAATAACGTTACTGCTTCTTTTTATTTTTTTTTTTTTTTACGTTGGCGCGGATACACTTGCTAACCACTTAATTCAAACCCGCTTGAAAGCGGTCAGGAAAACGAACTCTCCTGCCCGAACGCGTGGTGTAATGGCTTCTTGCGTCTCCCTCGCTTTGTTGCGCTTACTTGCTGCTTTGCGGCCATAAGATTTTCCCAGGTAAAAACGTGTCGTAGGTTTCTGCGCTCTTTTCGAGTTGTTCGACATCTTCCGAAACGATGAAAGCGGGTTTTAGGCGATCTACGGAGACTTTCACGCTTTTGTCCTTCATCCGTATGGTGAAAGTTTTCTCCCCACGCTGTATAACCTGACAGGGGCCGTCGTATGATGTTTGTAGTGGACCTCCGATTGCATCGTGGCATACGAAAACGTACGGCGAAGTTCCTAAATCGCGGAACATAAAAGTTTTCTTTTCTAATATCGTCTAATATCGTTCATTCGTTCTCGCAGACGATTTGCGAATTCCGCGTTGGCCGGTTGTTTTGCTGGTACAAAAAATTCTGCCGGCAATCGTATGCCAGTACCGTAAATCATTTCGGCTGCCGTTGCATTCAGATCCTCCTTGATAGCGGTTCTAATGCCTAAAATAACTATGGGTAGGCTTTTAATCCAGTAGCTCGAATTGTGGCACTTGATTGCTGCCTTAAGCTGCCTGTGAAGGCGCTCTACCATCCCGTTGCACGCGGGGTGATAGGCTGTGGTACGCAAATGCTTAATGCCGAGCATCTGGCATAGTTCGTTGAAAAGATTGGATTCGAATTGGCGTTCTTGATCGGTTGTTATTTTTGCTGGGACGCCAAAACGCGCTATCCATGTGAAGAGAAGTGCCGAGGCAACGGTCGTTGCTTCCATATCTACGATGGGAATCGCTTCGGGCCAACGTGAAAAACGGTCGATACATGTTAGAGAATATCGGTAGCCTTGTGAATATTGCATAACGATAATGTCTAAATGTATATGCTCGAATCGTCCTGCGAGCTCTCCGAATGTTCCGGTCGGCGTTGATACGTGTCTAGTTACTTTATATTGCTATCACGGGATACATTGCCGTGTCCATGTTTGGCAATCTTTATTTACCGCCGGCCAAACGAAACGCGAGTTTACGAGTTTTTGGATCGCGCGTATCCCTCGATGGAAAAGTCCGTGGAGCGAATTGAATACGTCGCGCCGCAAGGGTTTCGGTACGTACGGTCGTAGTATGTCGCCTGATACGTCGCAGTATATTTCCGCGTCGTAATCCGGAAAACGAATTTTTTTAAGCTGCAACGCGGATGTATCGGAGTTGATGATATCGCGGAGCTCCTTGTCGTTTTCTTGCGCGGCGGCGAGAGTTTTGTGATCGACGGACTTTCCTATCGCGTCGATGCGAGATAGGGCATCGGCTACATTATTATTAAGCCCTTTTATATACCTTGTATCGGTCGTGAATTGTCCGATATAGTCTAGCTGACGGAATTGTCGCGGCGAACACTTGTCGGGATTTTGACTGAACGCATAAGTGAGGGGTTTATGATCTGTGAAAATGATGAAATTCCTCCCCTCTACGGCGTGTCTAAATCGCTTGACCGCGGTATACATAGCGAGCAATTCGCGATCATACGCGCTATATTTTCGCTGCGCGGAATTTAAGGGTTTAGTTAAGAAACCCAACGGTTGCCAAGTGTCATTCGCGCGTTGCTGCAACACCGCTCCTATTGCAAAGTCGGACGCGTCTACTGCGGGGCTGATGGGCGCGCCAGGTATAGGATGCGCTACCATCGTAGCGTTAGCTATGGCCGGTTTTGACTCGCTAAAGCTCGTTTTGACTTCCTCCGACCAAATAATGGGCATGTTGCCCTTTTTCGCCCCTTGAAGCAAATCGTTGAGGGATTGTAAAATTTTAGCTGCCCCCGGTATGAAACGTCGGTAAAAGTTGATCATACCCAGGTATCTGCGTAGTGCCTTGATATTCGCGGGGAAAGTCGCTACATTAATGGCTTTAACGCGATCTACGAGCGGTTTTATTCAGTGCTCGTTTACAGTGTGGCCTTTTTTTTACGTGGGGAAATCCTCTCGGACACCCTGCCCCCTTCTGGGTGACGACAGGGTAGTGTCGGACTCAAACCAACTAAAACCCCACGGTGGTCTTCCTGACGTTTCGCAGAAGTGGCCCGGGTTCTCTTGCGAAATCCTGCCGGAGCACTTTTTCGTCTTCTCCCTGTTTGTTGTTAAGGGAGGCGTCCTTGTCTTGACTTGGGCCGCTAGGGGGGGGGGACCACAAATCCCCTAACGCCTCTTCCCCGTACCGTCGTGCAAGTCCGGGGAGGGCCCAAACCCTCCTCGGCGTGACGGCTTCTTAAACGCATCTAGGGCGGCAGTGGTGGTGGTTCCGCAACCCTGCGGCGTGCAGGGTCCCTTGGGTACGGCAGCCTGACAGGATCCTGTCTCTTCTCCCTATCCCGCTCCGCTCGCTCCTTCACGCGCATAACTTGCTCGCAATAGGAGCGAACGGCGATGAACTCCTGGTGCCCCCTCAGCATCGCCCCAACGACAGCCTCGGGGACTAATCTCTCGCCGATAGCGAGTCGCAAGATACGGCGCGGTTCTTCCCACGCTGGACAGAATTCCAGAGTGTGCTGCGCCGTGTCTTCCTCTTCCTTGCAGTGGTGACAGATGGATGTCGCCTCCCTCCGAATCCTTAGCAGGAACTCGCCGAATACTCCGTGGCTGGTGAGCATTTGCGTCGTCCAGTAGGTCCCTCCAAGCCTCCCAGTTGTGAAGGACGGCTCGAACGCCTCGGTGTGGCTGTACAGCATCATCCTCGAGCAGGCGAGAACGCCATCGCTCCCAGGTCTCTAGATTCGCCTCCGTCCGGACGTCTTGGGCCGGCCGGCTGGCGATGGACGGCGTAAGCCCGTCTGAGCCCAGGTCCCTCAGGTGTTCGTACACCCGTCGGAGCGCAAGGGCCTGTAACTCGTACTGTGGGGACGCCGCCACCACGGACGCTGATGCGTAGGATATGGTTCGATATCCTCTCACTATGCGGATGGCGATCGTTCTTTGCAACCTCCTCAACAAGAGTAAGTTGCGGCGACTCGCCATCAGGTCTTCGGCCCATACGGGGGCTCCGTAGAGGATTCTGGACCGGACCACTCCCTCGTAGAGCCGGCGTACTCCGATCCCTGCTCCCCCGATGTTTGACAACAAACCGCATAAGGCATTGGTTGCGGCTGTCACCCTTGGAACCAGGATCTCGAAATGCGGCCTGAAGGTCCATTGGCAAACCCAGGTAATTCATCTGGCGTCTCACCGGGACTTCTTCCCCGTTGGTCGGACAGTGTCTCGACCCCTTCGGCCACTCTCCAATTGGAAATTCTCCTGTAGGCCTCGGAGGTAGCCCATGTGACGTCGATCACGGAGGATCCTCTCCACGTCACGCATGTGCTCGCCGAGCCCCCGTTCATCAGTAGGAGCCCGAGTCCTGCTCGCTGAGCTCGATGAGCTCGCTCTTCAATGTTTCGTACTGGCCTGCAGCAGGGAGGCTGGTTACCGTGTCCTCAATTTGCGCGAGGTACTGAGGCTCAAGGAATCCTATGAGGGCCAAGGCTTTTTCTTCGTCGTTGATGATGCCAGCTACCCCGAAGTATTTTTCCAAAATGGAGAACCATACCCCGGTCTTCGTGGGCATGAAAGGCGGCACATGGAACGATGAGCCGGCTGGAGTTCGTTTGCTCTCAGTTTCCATTGGCGTGAGCTGAGGACTGTGATGCTCAAAGTTGGACTAACCTATCGCTTTCACCTCTTACACAAAAAAAAGTCACGTCGGGGTCACCAATTTGAAGTGGTAGTAGGCGATAGTGCACTCAGAAACACGAGTATATTTAACGATATTATTTATTAACATATATCCTAAGTACACTAGTCGTATAACACAACTTGCTGGATTGATTCGAGACTATGAATATATCGGCGCAGGGGAAGTATCGACTTAATTGTTACTGCTCGTGTCACTCGATGACAAAAGGTTGCCTCCTTTCCCTATTCGCTATATTTATAACCGTTGGAGTTGACAAAAGGCGTCGGGGTCTTCCTTTCGAAGGTGTTCTCAAAAGATCCCAACGGTCGCTGAGTTCTCGACCTTGTTTACGATTTTGACTTTTCCGGTAGTCGAAGCGAAGACATGATCATGACAAAAACGACGGATTTTAATTGACTTACGGTAACCGCCTAAGGTTGTCGGATCTATGATAAACTTATCTATAAGTAAACGGTTTTTGTGTGGGATCACTGGACGGAAACCGTTATGAATTTTACCGTCGAGTGCCGCTACAGGTCCATTCGCATTAGGCAGAAGGCTCCTAATAGCATTTAGAAACCTCTCCGTCTTCTCGCACACTTGCTCGAAGTGCGAGGAGTATCCCCTGGCATTGTCAAGTGTTACCCCCAGATATCTTATCGCTTCTTTGGTGGTGATCTCCCCACCACCTACGTCCAGATTAAAAACTTTAGGAACTCGTTTCCCGGTCAACAAAATAACTTCGGTTTTCTGCATCGCCAGCCGAAGACCCGCGTCATTGCACCAATCAGCCACTATCTTGACCAGTCCGCGGTCCCTGTCCCCGATCTCTTGCGTCTTCCTTGTCGTGATGACCAGTGCCAAGTCATCCGCGAACGCGAACGCGTTAATCGAATCCAGTGCCATCAGGAGGCCGTCGTAGACCAAATTCCACAATAATGGCTCTAAGACTGACCCCTGAGGCACCCCCGCATAAATATTCCTCTCTACTTTCCCTTCCTGGCAGTGGATAACTATTCTTCTATCTGAAAGATAGTCGTCTAAAATCTTCAGCAACTGGCCTGGTAAACGTCTTTCCTTGACTTTCTCCAATATCCTCTTCTACCTCAGCGTGTTGAAGGCGTTCTTAATGTCCAGAGCGACCAAAACGCAGAGCAACCATTTTCTTTTGGACCGCTCCGCGATCACACAAGCTCTACTCAATGCGTCGATCGTGTACCTTCCTCTTCTGAATCCATATTGTTCTCTTACACGTGTGCTGCCAGACTTTGCTCAACGCCGGCAGTATACTTATGAGTCTATAGGAAGATAACAACAGCGGATCCCTTGTCGGTTTAGGCAAAATCACCCTCGCCACCTTCCACACCTCCTTCCACTCCTGTATATACTGTTAAACAAATCCAGGAGCCGCCCAGGTCGTTGCTCAACGATGATCTTAACAACCTGCCCAGAGACCCCTTCCACACCCGCGGCCTTTTCGGATCATACCTCTTCATTGCGATCCGCAGATCTTCGTCCATTACCCGCAGGTCATATGGATCCTTGTCCTGCGTCCATGGGATGCGAGCACCGTGTCCTTCCTCCAGTTGTTTTCCTCGACCAGTGACGAAGAAGTCGACCAGAATCCTCGCGACTCTGCCCCTGTTAAGGCTCTCCGGAGGTCCGCTTCGTGTCATTTTCGCCCTTACTACTCGATACAGCCTCCCCCCGGGGTCTTGTTCCAGAGTCGCGTAGAACTCCTTTCACTTCTCTTCTTTAATGTGCACGATCGCACTTCTCAGCCTCTTTCTCGCCTTCTTAAATTCGCTTACCAGGCCAGTTGTCTCCACCAGCTGTCACTGCCTTCTGTGCTCTTCTCCTTAATTTCGGAGTTGCCCGTCTCAGATCGGACAACTCATCGTTCCACCAAAAACTTATGCTCTTCTTGCCGCACGGAGGTAAGATCCTCTTTAATTCCTCGGCACACGTGCGTTCCAATCCTTCCTCGAATCGATCTCCGCGTGTCGCGTCATCATAATCCGTAAAATTTGTCTTATCATCCAGCTTTGTCAGGAAATTTCCTTCGTTGATGTTCTTCGTCGAGAACTTAAAACCAAGGCTATCCCCCGCTCGTCTTGATGTTAAAAAGGGCTTCGAAGAAATTCCACCCCCGATAGTCCTTGCTGAGGATTGGTAATTGGATACGGAGAAGAGCTACGCGATTCCGAACTTCCCCGCAGGGCTCTTCTGCCTTAGTAAAGAAGGCGTTCTGTAAGAAGGCGTCAGCTTTGGAATTTTTTAAACTTCGTAGCAAATGGAGGGAACAGGCCTTTTAGTCCAGGTAGGAATCGTCGATGATAGAAAAATAATCCTTGACTAATTAGTTGTGCTGCCTCACTTCGTCGGAAGCGAAACCTTTCTTCCTACAGCAAAATTCGTGGAAGAGAGCTGCAAAATGCTTTAGGAAAGAAGGTGTTAGGCATTGTTAAACGTATCGTTTGCAACAAAATCGAGAATGAAATAAATGTACCACGCTGGAACACATGAGCCAGTATGAAGTTCCGCATATATTTGTAACGTTCCCCATTAATTTTTTAATCTACCGGAAGTTTACATACATGCGTCACAGGTCACGTGTTGGTAGAAGGATACAGTTTTGATTTCCACCACTCTAAATTTTCTATCCTTGCTAGGAAAGGTGTTCTGAGCTACCTTTAACTCCCACTGATTAGGAGGAAGGGGGTTTTGGAATAGTACTATATATCCTACCCTTAGATGCGCATATGTTATTTGCCACTTGTAACGTTTCTGGAGGTACTCAAAACAGTCCCTAGACCAATTTCTACACACGCTGGTAGAACGTTTACAGGACTTTCCAACGAAGTAATGCGTTCATCTGCTATTCCCCCACAGAGGGCACTGGCAATGCATTCATGGAGCCCCTGGAAAGTGAGCGGACATGAGTACTTTCAGGCAACCTGGGCATACAAACGTTCCAATGGACGAAAGTTAAGACTGATCCCTATTTTACAGAAGAGACTCACAGAGATCCCACTCGTCGACTTTACAACTGAGAGCTTTATAGCGTGATTTTTCTGCCTGTTTGCTGACGAGTGCTTTGCTCCGCTTTCTGGCCAACAATGAATTGGCTGTCCCAACTCGGAATTCCTTTAGTTGTTTGCTTATTCCTCGAAATTCCTGCACGCTTCCGTCTATTCCTTCTATAACTGCGCGTCATATCTCCGTGTGATGGAGTGGACTAAGATTGGATCGCACTCGTCGACTTTATAATCCAAGTTACCAAAGCGACGTCTATGTGAACGTCACGGTAAATAGTCAGAGGCGATTTAATTTGTCGTGATGTATAGTGGTCAGCCTGAATAACCTATGTAGCAATGAAGAAATTGATGACCTTCATTATTCTCCTCGTGATTTCTTAATTATTCCCTAACACATTGTGATTAGACACTGCCATGCGTAGTTCATTTTTGATAGACATAAATAAGTATTGCAAACGCATCGAATTTTTCAGAGCTTCATTTTCTATCACTGCTGTTTTAAATAAATCCACAAAACCTTTTAACCGTGAAAATCGACTCGAAATTTCAGCAGTCTTTGTTCCGAAGGAGCTTTTAGAGTTATACGTAGGCCTCCACTCGACGCCGAACATTAGATTTTACACAAAACAAATATACAAGGGCAGTATCTTCTCTATACTGAGGGCAAATGCCCATATTGGCGCAGTGTACAAGACCACCGATTCCCAGACACAGTAATATAATTTCCTCACAGTGCCGGTGGGTCCGTTAACATTCGATGTAAACACAACGAAACAGTTTATGTGAAAAGATTACAGTTATTATGAAATAATTAGCGATGATGTTGAGAATCAATGGCGATGTGAATAATTTTTGCTCGTCGTTGGATACTCGCCGACTCGATTTACGCTCGAGCCGCCGATCATGGCCTAAAATACATCGAGCGTCGTCAATAAGAACATCGAAATTACTTGAACCACGGTCGACTACTTAAGGATGACTGAAAAACAGATGCAACGATTTGGGCGACTTGTCTTTAACATGGGCAAAACCTTAGACATAAGCAAAGCGAACCGGCTGCTGTTGAGAAAAACTGGGTAACCGGTGGCCCGCTCAGATAATGCGTACTAGGAAACATTGTTGAATTCTGTAGACTTAGCGGATTTGTCATCATTAACGTACTTCAGTGTCCCATAATTCCTGAGGCTTCATTCTAGAAAACTTCTCTGCGATATAATTCTACCCTCCTTCTACAACCTTCCCAATGTTGTTAGTCTTGTTGGCAGCGAAGTACTCAATCTGTCACTTTATATCGGCGAGGAAAAGAGTCATTAGCTTTCTCGGTCTTCTCTCGATTCTTCAGTCTCGATGTACGAGATTCATCCCTGATCTCAACATAGAGCAGGTGAAATTTTCTTGACTTTTTTTCTCGAGCTTATACAATGCTTTACCAAACTGTTTCCCGTGAACTACTTCTCCAGTAGCTCGATAGTTTTCGACCTAACCTTTTTGCAGTCAAGCATTTTTACTTACTGATTTTCGCTTCCCGTGCATATCATTTCTCATTTGCCGCAAGTTAACACCCAAGAATATCCGGATCAAAGGATTAAATACATGTCAAACAGAAATCTGTGACATACCGTACTCCCACTCAACGGCTTGCAGGCGTTGTATACAGGTGTTGTTCGTTCGACGTCTCGGGAGAGAAAAAGCAATCGTAGGAGGGATCGTTTAGTGATCGTAACGATCAATATTGGCGTTACAGATCTATATGAGAGCGATCGATACATAATTCAATTAGCGGTTACGTCGTGACCCTAGCATAGCATCACATTTAGCACGTACTAGACCAATTTTTGGTTACTCTCCCCTCAGGTCTTACAAGGAGTATACGATTAGTAATTTTACTTCTTATGTATACCTTAACATTTTTATAATAGTGAAAAGAATATAATAATTAAGGAAAGGATATATTGTTTGTTGTATTAAACGTCAAAGCAATAAATTTAATTTTTAAAGAATTAATTTCATAAACACATGGTTGACATTTACATACTAAACGATTCACATGCTCTTACATAATATTTTTAATGATGTCAAAATTCAAATAAAAAAAAATAACTTAAAATAAACATACTATTTTAACAATTGTTATTACGTTACGTTGTTTACGTTACATATTTGTTTATAATCACAAAAGCATATTACAGTGGATTTTATTAAAACATGGTAAACATAAATATGGCTTATCAATACAACTATTGCAAAATATTGCAATTTTCATGGTAAAACTCTTTACCGTTTGTGAACCAAAAATGTTTACGTTATTTTAAAAAAATTCTATAGCGTCTTCTTGCTGGATTAAACTTAGCTTCCTTTTCTTTAATTTCATGACGATTTCGCTTTGGTATTATGGGTAGAGTATCATTATTTCAGGACATCAGATATATAGCTAATTTTTTTCTAAATTCGAAGCTTAATGTTTCATTATATGTAAGATTATTCTATACAATCCATGCATTTGTAATAGCTGTGTTTAAGCAAACTTCAAATATAATTTTTTTGTACTACTTGGTCGATTTTCGTAAAGAACTGCACTACCATGTCATTCGATCGGAGACATCTACATAATATAAATACTGTCCATTATTGTAATCTATGACAATTTTTGGTTTTATGTGATCTAACCTCCTTTCCGTACAAAGGCAGTTTCATCAGAGTGCTTTGTTGATAATAAAAAAACATCACGCTTGCCTTTCCATTTTAATATAGTTAATCCATCTTTACTTTCATTCGCAATGTACTTATCTCGCTGTAATTTTTTGCGACCAGATCTTTTGGAATTTGGCATTGGAACTTTTTAATTTCATCGCTCCAATTAGATGAATAATTTCGGTAATTAATTTTCTGGCTATTTCGATACTTGTGTACCAATTATCGATACACAATGACCCTTACCAAATATATTTTAGCACAATGTCATAAATACCTTTGCAAGCGTCATTTTTTCTGCATCTGCTCCTTTCCGCAATAAATTTGAAAAGCGATTGTGATTCCGGAGCCGCACATAATTTGAATATTTGTATGCCCTGTTTGTGTTGATTTTGCTTTATATATTGTTTAAGAATGATGCGACTTTGAAAGGGAATCAGAGATTCATCCACACAAATAATTTTGCCTGGATCGTAACTTCTGAAAATTTTCATTTAACGTATTAATTATTACCCTAATTTTATACAGACGGTTGTTCACATTTTGATTTTCATTATTACAAAAATGTAATATTCACAATAGGAACTCGAAACGATTTCTTGACATTATTGAAGAGGGAAGACTTTGTACATAAGCTGGATTTTTGTACGAATGTAGATGAATTTCAGGAAGCTAAAAAGTTTGATTGCCACGTCGCATGGGGCGTATATGCCCCACTATGCGATTAACGCTGTATGCATGATATTAAGATGTCGATACGTGACTCAAGAAAAATTTTTTTTAATTCTTCGTTTAATAATGAAAATTCCAAATGAATGACTTGGACAGATAGTTCGACGTGGAGCATATACAGTATAAACGCGTATAGAAACAGGTGCACCGCAGAATTGACATTCGCACGTTGAAGCTATGCAAGAAGTGCATATAATATTATATTCCGCAATATAAATCTAATTTACACGCAATTTCTTCAATTATTTACAATTATCATCGCTCGCCATAACAGAGCAGCATTAATTTTCGTACAATAGACTAAACAGAAAATTTACACAATTGTTGTATCTTTATATAAATGTGTCTCGTCGCATTCTTTGGATCCCGCAAAGCATTTTCGTTGGTGTCAACGGGAAGAAAACACAGTTTGAGGATCGGACGCTTGTACTCTGAATCGGCAGTCTTAACAGTAACCACCCCGATTACGTTAACCGCTCCGGGATGATATTTGATTATTCGCGCAAGGTCCCACTTGCACGGAGATGCAAGGACGTTTCGGAGAAGAACGATACGACCAAAATTATCAAGGTGATTCTTGATGCGTCATTTTGTGTGCTGTTGAAACGAGTAAATATAATCATTCCGCTACATTTTCCAAATGTTCTCGTATAATTCTGTCAAGAGTTGCCAACCAGTAGAACGCGAATCGTGTACGTCGAGAAGAGTCGGTGGTGGAACTGTAGTGATGGCCGTGCCGATAAGAAAGTGACCCGATGCCAGTGCTGTATAATAATCGATATTATCCGAAAATGGGGCCATCGGACGGGAATTCATGCATGTTTCGATCTGACACAAAACGGTAGTTAGCTACTCAAAAAAGAGAGTGTGCGCACCAATTACTCGTTTTAAATGGTACTTCGTGCTTCGAATTCCAGTTTCCCACAGCCCGCCGGAATGCGAAAATGAATAAAGTTGTGGAATAAAATTTCATACTACTTGATCATTCGCGAGCTTACGGAACAGAGTCGCTGCGGTCGCAGCGGTCACTTCTTTATCGGTGCCCTGGAAACTAGTTCCATTATCACTATATATAGGGATCGGTAAACTGCGACGAGAACTGAAACGATCGTAGGACGCGAGAAACGCATACACGTTGTATAGGACCCTACCAATTTGAAGTGCACAGCGCGATTTGCTATGTATATAAAACGACGTGACATGCGTTTTTGTCGATTTGTGAACGCGACCAGGGTTCATTCGGACAGGGATAGGGCCAGCATAATCCACGCCGCAATGTAAGAAAACTTCCTTTGCACGAGTAACACGCACCGACGAATGATCTCTCACAATTCTGACGTAACGGAAGAACGTGCCCGTAGCAGCCATAATTCTTGTCTCAAATTTGACAACATTAATTGAGGGCCTACATGTAGCAGCTTCATATGCAGAAGGTTAATGTAAAACGAAACTAGAGGATGCGACGCAAGTATAATGGTATGTTTGGTTTCTTATGAAGCCGCCCTCCAACGCGAATCAGTCCTTTCGGATCGGGATACTGGTTTAGAGAAATTAATGGGCTTTGACGCGGAAGAGGAAGCTTATCTCTCAGATGCTGCAATTCGACTGGATGCCACACTCGAACAATTCTCCGATTGACACTATTTTGCCGATAAAGACAATTGGGATAGTTATGGGACAACTAAAGTTTTCCGATGAAACGTAACATATATGCAGTCACGCGAAGAAGCTTGGGACAACTAGAGAATCCCTCAAATCCAACGGTTTTAGCGAACTTATCGTATTAAAAACGACAGGTACATGTTCCTTCAAAGAAACCGCTGTCTCGAGCTGTAGTATCCCGTAAGGTCACGAAATCGATGACGACTTGAGCCACCTAGGGCCATTTCGCCTTAATAAGTGACTCATAAAATGCGGGTCGTCCATTCCGCGAGGGGCACAGTCAGTGGGATTTTCCTCAGAGTGAATATGGTGCCATTGAAATTGTGGCATGTTTCCTGAATATCCACGGCGCGGTTTGCGACAGACGTTTTGTAGCGAAAAGCGGGTTGACTTAACCATGTGAGTGTAATCGTGGAATGGGACCAACCATGCAACTCGCATTTAAAATCGCCGAAAGAAGCTCATCTGGATGCCATCAAACGAGAAAGAAGTAAAACTGCACATAGTTCAAGTCACTTGTTAATGATCTGAACGGAGCCACTTTAAACTTAGCAACGAGAAGACAGGCGACAATATTGCCGTTGTCGTAACGCGAAAGTAAACAATTACCGTGCGGCTTTGTTTTAAACATTTGCATGCCGTGTCCTGTCCATCAAGGCAGAACCATAGAACAAAGAGGAGGAAGTTGAGTACAATACGTTGTTCACGTGTCGCGGAGCTCGTTCGGGATGATATTGACCCGACCACGCTTCTACAACCAGAGATGTTGCATCAGAATTTTCGACACGACAATAACAGGAGCAGTCCAAACCAGTGGATCAGAAAATATTACGATCGTCGAAAGAATCTCCGATTTGATTTTTGGAGTGACGTTATTAATAATAATATCGAAACGATTCCAATTTTCTCGGGATTCCAATTTATATCAGGGACCTTTAAATTGTCGTCGTGTAACAACGCTTTACTGGCTGCGAGACCGTGATCCGAAGGATGAATATCAACAATTAATGCAAGGCAGTTACTGGTCCATTTTCGCAATGTAAACACATCTTCTCTCAACAGAACAAGCACGTGATCACAAGTTTGACGTACTAACTGTGGATCGTCCGCACCGAACGCGCAGTCATCCACGTAAATTTGATTGCGAAGAACTAGCGAATAGAGAACATTTCGACTTTCATCTTTTGCGAGTTCTTGTAGGACACGCATTGCGAGATAAGGAGCGCAAGCAGTATCGTACGTAACGGTCAGAAGTCGATAGTGTCGCAATGGTTTCGATGGAGAGGATCGCCACAAAATCCATTGATAATCAACATCCTTGAAATCTATAAAAGTCTGTCGGTATATCTTCGCAATGTGTGCGATAAAGTATCGGCAACGGTGACATCGAAGAATTACTGCGGCTAAGTCTGCTTGCAAATTGGGAACGATGAATAAGTGATCATTTAACGATTTACCACACCCCGTTTTAGAAGAAGCGTTGTAAACTACTGGAAGTGTGATATGGCGTTACGTTCACGAATGGCTACGTAATAGAGTATGTACATGGTATGAAGTGATGCAGCTGGTGAAGAATCTTTTACTTCAACCATATAGCAAGTGCTCCGTACTCGCATAAGAATGCAGAATATTCCGCTGAATGCTCAGCATTTCGTTGTAAACGATTTTCCTGTCGTAGAAACATGTTCGTCACCGCGGAAAGTGAAGCTCCAATAATGATGTTTTGAGCCGCAGGCACGTTCACCGTACCCTTTCGCAAACCATCTAAAAGAAACAATCCATACTGATCCGCACCGGTAACTAGATCTATTGGATCCGAACTAAAGGGGTTTTCGTCCGCCAATTCTAGATCGCGAACCTAATCGAAATGAGAGACCTTGATGTCGGTAATCACGCGACCTAATAGGTAGATCTACAACGAACGCAACACTGAATGGATCGAACTGCGATCAACGTCTAAAATTTCGGAAAAGATTCGCACTCTGCTCTATCAAGGCTCGGTCGTTTCTACAATTTCCGAGAGTTTAACACAACGACTCCCACGCTCTCGCGTCTCAGTATGTATCACTGGAATTGATAATGACGCGGTCTCTTGTTGCTCATTAACTACGTTTACCAGCGTTTCGTGTAAAATTGAGTCTGTACACTCCATGACTGTTTACTTTTAAACGACGAGCATTGTATAATCATGTGATTCGCTTTACATCGTTCACACGTCCTCTTTGCGACCGCGGCATCGTGTAACGACACCATGGCACGAAAATGACTTGATTGGTTGCAGCCGATTCCGCAATCCATGATGCTGGTACTGATGCGGCAGCGTGATTAATTGTAACGCGCGTATTCGAAATTGCAAAAACGTATCTAGATCATTAAATTTCAGACAAACTCGTACTGTTACATAGTTTCAACTTCGAAGGTTTACGCGATGCAGAATCTGGTGTTTTTACTGCGAAGAAAACAAGTATGTCATCCCACGTGTCAACGCGACGTTCAATATCGTTTAAGGTGTTAGACAACATACTGACTTCGTCGCAATAGCTTCGAAGTTGATCGGCCGATTCAGAACGAAGTTGTGGAAAGTCATACAAAATATGAAATGCGTTGTCACTAACAGCTGCGTGCTTTTCGTGACCTGAAGATCCCACGCGACACTAAATCCCATATCGGTTATCGCAATGTTCGTAACGAGGTCATTAGCCTCGCCTGATAAGCAGGGCAACAAAGGCTAAAAACGAGATACGTTGGGCAGGCTTTGGCGAGCGATGATCTTGGCTGAAAAGCAATCTCGGAAGCTTTCCCATTCACTGATGGGTTCAGAAAATTGCGGAAGACGAACCGTAAATAGTCGATCCAAAACGTCACCGGGTTGCGAGACACGTCCTGTTGGTGGATGCGTCGATGCAGTACCGGATGAGCCGGTAGCCTTCAAACAGGAAAGACTTTCTGCTACGAAATCCGATGTATCCAGGTAAATCTCGTGTAAGGCCAAGAAGCCATCCTTCGTGAAGTAATCCAAACTGGTACGCTTAACTTCCATAGCAGTAGCAATGATTTTCTTGTGCAAAATTTTGCACTCGATGATGAATTTGCTAAGCCGTTCCAGTCGATTTCAAACGGTGGCAGCAATTAATTTGGTTTCGCCAACCTTCTTGAAATTGTCGGAGGCATTTAATACAACACGAGCTGCGTCGTTATGTTGTTGAAAAAACGTCTTAAGATTACTCATGATGATTCCTTAGCGGTTGATATGTCTTATAATTCAGATTTCTGGCTTGACCCCTTAACAATAATAAACGATAGATTGGTAGAATTCAAAAAACACGATGGTAGATGATAGATGCCAACTGACTGTTAGACGAATTAAAAAGAGACAACATAAATATCAACAACAAATTAACGTAGAATGATAATGTTTTCTTAATCTGGGGAATTTTCCTCGATATCAACGAAAAGCATCTGGAATCTTTTTCGAATTACTGCCGGAGCACCCCACAGCGTCTCCTCCCGTACGCGAGTTATCCTTATTATTTTGGACGTGTGCAGAGGCGACCGTCATTTTCCAAATACGGTGCCACCGGGTTATGTGTGGTTCGGCAAGATGTATACGTCTTTACCCACTAAAAACACTTCCTCTTCCGCTCCTTCAACCATCGCAACCCTGGAATCACCTGCCGGCACACACTTGGTCATCTTTCATGTTGCACCTTTCACCCAATCAACTTCTTCCTCCAACTCTTCTTCTTCACCTTTCTAAGTCCTTCTCCTGGGCTTGTCTCACCAATATAATTTTTTAGCAAAATTCTTGGAATTTCTTCCAGCATTCTTCCTTACTGACAACCACTTCTACAGAGTTGATAGTTATCAGTATATCGCCTACATAGTTCTCTAATATGATCTTTTCATAAGTCCAGTTGGGGTAGTTAACCTCTTCCCGTGCCATTTAGTTCGACGAAACTCGGGCCCAAGCGATAGACATCGACGCGCGCTAAACTGACCAAACTGATGCTCGTAAATAGTCGCAATACGAACCGAAATGTAGATGCCCGCGATACCTATGATATAGTTAATTTTACGCAATAATGCTGTTGAGGAAATAAACTCTTACGCTTTTACTTTTATAGATATTATAAATTCGTTATATTTTGTCATAAAATTATATAATTATATAAAATTTAATCATAAAACTGAATGAATATCTAAAAAGGAAATACGTAAAACTCTACAAATCCTCCATAGTATGATACCTCTTAAAACATTCTGGCAGATGTAAAGCCACTTTACATTTCGCGCATTCCCACTTCGTTGCGCTCCGAATTTTATGTTTATAACAGACTTTGCACGACCCTGTTGGATGCTTATTCCGAGGTGTCGGATCTATATTTTGGGGGAAATGAGCCTGTATTTTCGAGCTATCGCGGGGAGACGCGGTCGTTAGAATACGCGTCAACGGGAGTCGTAAATTCCCGTTACGATTAGGATAATCGACACCACGAATAGTTCGATCCCCGTATTTCGTTTAGGATAATAGGGGTGATTCAGTTAGTATAACACTGGTCGTCACTTGGTTATAATAGTATATATTTCCAACAGTTAGTCTACACGAGTGAATAGATATACAATCAACAACCTTATCGCACGCAATTAATATCGATGTGTACAATATAGAGCACGGATCTTACAATTGAGTTTAGTCTCTTAATGAACGTAGCACGCTATGATACTTAATGGAATACGCGAATGTTTGGCAATGTCGCGGGCTGATTTGAGTTATACTCCGTTGGCGTTCTGTGTTCCGAGTTAGACGTTACTGTGTTAAGTTACTGTGTTAATGTTTCGGTTTCTCCGCTCGCGCTGAGCCATAATATCTTTTGATATTTTCGGTCCTCTACCAGGAATTGCCGATACATTTTTTCGATGTCACCAGTAAGGACGTATTGATGAGAACGGAATCTGATTAGTATACAAAATAAATCTTCCTGCAACTTGGGTCCTGTGTGGAGTGTATCATTTAGTGAGAATCCGGTAGTGCTTGGTGCCGATCCATCGAAGACTACACGGAGTTTAGTGGTTTAACTCGATGCTTTGATTACGGCATGATGAGGTAAGTAGTATCCGTTATCGTTGGAGTGCTTGGTTTTGACCTTGGTCATGTGTCCCAATGTCAGATACTCTTGTAATACCGTTCGATATTCTGTTTCGAAATGCTTGTCGCGCTGGAATCGGCGGTTGAGCGAAGCAAGTCGTTTAAGTGCCATCGCCTTAGAGGAACCGAGTGATTGAAGCCGGTCGTTGAATGGTAGCGCGGCCATGTATCGTCCTTCGCTGGAGCGTCGAATGTGGGCTTGGAAGTGTTCGCGATATTTATGTTTGGCCCAAGTATCTGGTCGCGAGTCAGACTCGCAATATTCATGTTTGAGCCAAAATCTTCATCGCGAGTCTGACTCGATAAAGTACGAAAAGGGGTTACATAAGGCATGTTCCGTGTCGCCCCCCTCTGCATCACAATCTCAGCATCTTGAGTGGGTCTCTTTCTTTTACATTTTGCGATTTATTGAATATACTATGCCAGCTCAAGTTCTGCATGGTATAGTAATCGGAGTTTCTTCTAGTGTTTATAAACGTACAGGGGTTATCGATTAGCCTCCCAATCCAGTTATCCTCTCTGTAATACTACCATTCTTCTCTCCACTTTTTCTCCACCCGCTGGCTATCCTCCTGATCCTTTCAGCTAACAGACTGGTCGTAACTCCTATCCTCAAGTGGGTACTATACTGTTCCTGGGGTCGAATTTTTCGAATTCCGAATTAGCTTCAGAGCCCACCGATGGATTAACTGACGAAGACGTCGGCCTGCCCTCGTAAGAGAGCGCTCTCACCTCATTGAGAAATTGGTCTTTAGTCTTGAGATACTCGTAAGTGTCAGTCGTCTAAGGCGCTGATCTGGTAAACAGATAAAGAGTAGCAGCGATGGTTACTTCAATCATAGTTAAATTTTGCCATCTGGTCTACGAGAGAGAATAGAGACGCGCCGCGTAAGATACCAGGTCCCTCAGTGGTTATTCCCTGGCTACCGTTATCAGCGACGAAGTTGTTGTCTCTTCATCACCGAAACGCGTAATAAAAAGTTCTTTAAATCTTGACCAGGAAATTTTTTCACCAGTCAGTACTTGCGTAAGCCATCGTGATGCAGAACCCTCTAGGGTACTACTTAAAACAGAAAACAACGCACTGCCTTGTAAAAGACCCTCCTCCATAATTAGATCAACGACCGAGCACCATGCAATTGGCTTCGACCAACGGAGTTGGGTTCCAATCGGCCAATGTTCTTCGGTTTGGTGGAGCCACTCTGGTCCATTTTTCCAAATGGACGGGCGCAAGAACTTCTTCAGCGTCTGACCTCGTGTGATGAGATCCGCTGGATTATCGGCGGTAGGCACATGGCGCCAGTCGGAGATGTTGGACTTGGTTTGTATCTCGCCCACTCAGTTCACCACAAATGTTTTTAACATATGCGGCGAGGACTTGATTCACTGGAGCACGATGGTGAAATCAGTACAATATGCGATCCGAGAGATCTTGATCGTTAAGGCCTGCTTCGATCGTTAAGCCAGACGAAGTGCACCGCTCAATTCGAGTCGTGCTATGGTCAGTGTTTTGAGTGGAGCGACCTTCGACTTCGCGGTGAGTAAATGGGTTTGGATGATGCCGTCGGAACTAATCGTGCAGAGATAGACGCAGGCTCCGTAAGCCTTCTCGCTGGCATCACAAAAGCCGTGGAGTTCCATCGTAATTGCTGCTGGTACTACTGTCTTGCGCGGAAACCGAATGCTGTTGATCAACGCTAATTGGCTACAGTACCGATTCCATTCAGAATGCAGGTCTGCGGGAAGTGATTCATCCCATTCGATCTTTAATGACCAGACTCGTTGTAAAATGATTTTTGTTCACATAATGATTGGCGCGAGCAATCCTATTGGATCATAAATTCTGGCTATCACAGAACATATTGGTCGCATTGTAACCCGTAGGAGGTTAGTTAGGGTATCGACCGAATAAAGAATCGCATCGACCTGGGAGTCCCAAAAGATCCCGAGGGTTTTTAGGGTTTGAGACTCACCCAATTGTAGCTTCCTGCATTTGTCTCGTTCCGATAGTTCTTTAAGTATGCCCGAGTCGTTTGAAGCCCATTTTCTGATATTGAACCAGGCTGATTTTAAAAGGTCGGTGAGCTCTTTTCTGACTGGCAGTGCCTCCTCCTTCGTATCAGCTCCGGTGAGGGCGTCATCTACGTAGAAATCGGGCTCTAATACCGATGTTCCTCATCGTTTGCCAACTGTTTGAAGCACCGGAGGGCCAGGTATGGAGCTGCTAATAACCCGTAACCCCGTATTAAGTTGATAGGTTTCAACTTCACTGTATTTATCGGTTTCGGCCGGGTGGATGGGTGTACGCTATCCATGAGGCCGATTATTCGTGCATCAATAGTGTGATATTCGCGTAATAATGCTGCTACGCACTGCCGCTACGCGCGCAGTTTCGCCCTCATCTAGCTCTTCCAATTCTTCTTGGACAAAGTTGATTTTGTTCCAAACCTCGTCAAAAGATTTGCGGTATGAGAACTAAAGGTTTCGGTCTGGTTGGTCCGATTGTTCGTATTCGTCGAGTTGACGCGTTATGTATGTAAATACAACACAATTACATTTCCAATAAAACTACTAGAAATGTCTTCATTTCGAGCAAAATGCCTGTTTTCCACATTTACGTTCTAGACCCTTGAGTAATTTCACATAATATTATAGATCACGGTAAAATCACGTGCAATAATTTTTGGACATATTTATTTGTATCGCGAATAATTAATGTTAAAATGTACGAGTCGATAAACGGTTTAAAAAAGTCGAATAGACAAATTAAAATAGGTTTAGCTTCGCGAGTTAGCGAACACTGAGACCCAGAGTCCTCAATAAAGGGAAAAAAATTCTCTTGTTCACGTATCTCATTTACAGTAGTACTCGTAGATGCAGAAGCGCAGATAAAGTTATAAGTTGCAATGCTGCCTTCGCTAGTGGATGTATCAAAAATCTCTCTACTAGCACTACTATCGTCAGATTCATAACTTCGTGCTCTGCTGGTTCTTTTCCTTTTCTGATGAGACTTAATGTTAGAAGTTAGGCGTTAGATCTTTGACTCATTGGGCGCTCTTGCGTTCATACGGAAGAAAGTTCGGTGTGGGTGTGTCCCTTTGTATGACAAACGCGGATTCGTTGTTCACACTTTTCGTTAAGAAAAGTGAGGGTAACGAACCGCGATGTCGATTGGTTATGCCCTATGCTGATGCTTGAGGGATGAGTCAGAGGCCTCCTACCATCGGGGTTTATAGATGACCTTGTTCATGGGAAAAACCTGATTACTTTATTAGCTAGTTATTTGGATTTTCCCTAATGGGTGCGTGTCCGCTTTCTCCGTAAATTTTAATTGCGCCTAAGAAACTCAAGGACAGCTCTAAAAACCAGATGTGCTTCGAAAATAATTTTAGACTTAAGAAATTCTTCAGGACAAAGGGATTGTCCGAAGACGCTTGTTAATACAATACAGTAAAAGTGAAAGACTATATTGGGTCCTTAATTTTATTGGCGGTAGAAATGACATGGCGCAGGTCGCTGGCTGTCCGGTCGCGAGGGCTGGAGTGCAGATGCTTTAGGCGACGTAACATCCTCCCCCCGTTGAGAGGGCACCGATCAAAATTCTGGCTGTGGAGTCAGGTGCGTCGTTGGCGAATCTCCTTCGCACCGTGTGGATGGTTGGAAGAGTCTGGATCTGAGTGAATGGGTAAGGGGACCAATCTTTTGACGCCACGATCCAGGGTAGTTGTTGCCGTCTGCACGGTAGCGGTCCGTATGATTCCGTCGACTCCTGGATGGACCTTGATCACGCGGCCCAAAGGCCATTGCATGGATGGTACGTTATCCTCCCTGAGAACTACTACAGTACCTTCTCGGATATCGTGTTTGCCCTTATCCCATTTGTTGCGGCGGGTTAGCTCGTTGAGGTACTCTCGATACCATCTGCTCCAGAAATACTGTTTGATCTGGTGGATGCGCTGCCAACTTGATAACCGTCCTGATGGAACTGTCCTGAAATCACGCTCCCGTAAACTTGTGAGTGTGTCACCGATTAGAAAATGACCGGGAGTGAGGACAGGGGGATCTTTCGGATCGGATGATATGGGAGTCAGTGGACGTGAATTAAGGATGGCTTCAATTTCAAACACAAGAGTATGAAGGTGCTCAAAGGTCAATAGTTCCGTGCCGACGACGCGGATGAGATGGTGCTTGAAGGATTTCACCGCGGCTTCCCATAAACCGCCAAAGTGTGGTGAGTTTGGAGGATTGAAATGCCATTGTATCTATCGGTCGGCGAGAAAATTCTGTACCCTCTCCTTGTGGTCGTCAGACTGCAATAGGGTCCGGAGTTCTTGCAGCTCCGGTTGGCCCCGACGAAATTGGTGCCATTGTCGGTAAGGATGGTTGCGCAATGTCCTCGCCGCGAGATGAATCGGCGTAGAGCGGCTAGGAAAGCGTCGGTGGTTAGATCGCTGACTAGTTCTATATGGACAGCCTTTGTTGCTAGACAGACGAATATGGCAGCGTATATTTTTATTTTACGTCGGTTGCGATCCCTCCTCTCCTTGATGTAGAATGGGCCGCAGTAGTCAATTCCGACGATCGTGAACGGACGCGATTCGGTAATACGCGCCTCTGGCAAATCACCCATCAAATATTCCACTGGTGGCGGGTTGGCTCTGCAGCAGCGGACGCACCTTTTCATGGTACGCCACACTTGGCTACGACCGTCGATCGGCCAATAGCGCAGTCTTACCGCGTACAGGGTAGCTTGTGTCCTGGTGTGGTGGTTTTTCCGATGCTCCTGGTTTATGATGAGCTCTGTAACAGGTGCTTTCGGTAATATAATAGGGTATTTTTGATTGAAGGGTATAGACGAGTTGGTTAGTCGTCCTCCGACTCGTAATATCCCATCTTCGTCGAGGAAGGGATTTAATGGCTGTAGTTTTCCTCCAACGTCCTTGCTTCGATCTTTCTGTAGTGTCCGAATTTCCGTCGCGAAATGACCGGATTGTATGATCTTGATCACCCTGTTGTGGGCCCTGGTTAATTCGTCTGTTGTTAGATGGGCAGATGGGTTTTGTTTATGTCTTCATCGAAGACACCAGGCGACGACCCTGATTAGTCTGGTCCAGGACGAGTATCGGTGGAGGAGGGAGTTATCGTTGTTATTCGTCGTTAGACAGATCGTCTTTTTCTGTTTCGGGATGTCCCCCGACGGTGTAGGAATCCAGATCGGCCAGTTCTCCTGCTGCTGCTTGAGCCATTCGGGTCCGTGTTTCCAGATGTTTGGACGCAAGAATTCCTTGGGACTCTGCCCTCGGGAGATCAAATCCGCTGGGTTGTCGTCAGTAGACACATGCCGCCAATCAGCGATGTTGGTTTTCGTTTGGATCTCGGCCACGCGGTTCGCTACGAATGTTTTTAACGTATGTGGCGAGGACTTGATCCACTGGAGCACGATAGTCGAATCTGTCCAATATATGATCCGAGAAACGTCTATAGTGAGAGAATTCTTTACCACGGACATTAGCGAGGTGAGGAGCAATGCGCCGCTTAATTCGAGTCTTGGGATTGTCAGAGATTTTAGCGGCGCGACCTTTGATCGCGCGGTGAGTAATTGGGTTTCGATATGTCCATCCGAGCTGAGACTGCGCAGATATATACATGCCCCGTATGCCTTTTCACTGGCGTCGCAAAAACCGTGTAATTCTATCTGAATAGCTGCTTTGACCACCGTTTTGCGAGGGAATCGAATATCATTAAGCAAGGGTAGTTGGATATAGTATCGGTCCCATTCTGTATGCAACTCGGATGGCAAGGATTCATCCCAATCTAGTTTTAATGCCCAGACGCGTTGAAGCAATATTTTGGCTCTGACAATCACTGGCGCGAGCAATCCTAGTGGATCATAAATTCGGGCTATCACCGAACTCATTGATCGCTTTGTGACACGGGTGGTGGTCGCTGTGGGTTCAACTGAGTAAAGTATTGTGTCTTCCTGGGAATCCCAATAGATACCTAGAGTCTTCAATGTTTGTGACTCACCCAATTGTAGTATTCGATTTGTATCTCTTTCGGATAATCCACGCAGTATGTCCTTATCGTTAGATGCCCGTTCACGGATGTTTAAGCCGCCCGATCTGAGAAGGTCCGTGAGTTCGTGTCGTATCGCTATTAACTCTTCCTTTGTATCGGCCCCGGTGAGGGCGTCGTCGACATAGAAATCACGCTGTACAACCGATGACGCTCGCGGGAATCGATGTCCTTCGTCTTCTGCTAATTGTTTCCGGCAGCGGAGTGCTAAATATGGGGCAGCTGATAGTCCGAATGTCACGGTGTTGAGCTGATAAGTATCGATTTCCCCGTTGGAATTGCGCCATAGAATCAGTTAATATTTACGATCGTCTGGGCGTACGAGAATTTGTCGATACATCTTCTCGATGTCACCCGTTAGGACATACTGATGTGATCGGAATCTCAGCAGAATTTCAACCAGATTTTCTTGGAGTTTGGGTCCGGTATGCAGAGTATCGTTGAGAGAAACTCCGGTGGTGCTGATTGCTGATCCATCGAACACTACCCGGAGTTTAGTGGTGTTGCTCGATTCCTTTATCACACCGTGATGCGGCAAATAGTAACCATTGTTTGAGGGACGATTATGCGTAATCTTGGTCATATGACCCAAGTCTAAATATTCTTGGATCACCGTGTTGTACGCGGCTTCGAATTGCTTATCGCGTTGGAACCGGCGAGAAAGAGCGGCGAGTCTACTCATTGCAACGGACTTTGATGTCCCAAGCGTGGAAAGCTTCTCGTTGAAGGGCAGGGCGACGATATATCGCCCTTCCTTATTGCGTCGGACATAGTTACGGAAATGTTCTTCGCATTGTAATTCCGATTCCGATAAATGTATGGTGGATGGTCCCTCATCGATTTCCCAGAATCGCGCGAGATCCGTTTGTAGATCGGCTGTGGTAATGTGAAACGAATGTGTGTCCGATTGCGCGGGTGGGCTCTCCCCGATAACCCAACCGAAGCGAGTTTTTTGCAAACATAACTCAGTGTCGATGGATTGTGGTATTTTAATCTGTCCGACAGATAATGATACTAACGTTGGTCCCTAGCTTAATAATATTTCGATCGAGCTTGGTATGTGAAATGTTGGATCGGCTAATTTTAGATTTTTGGGTATCTGGAGGGCGGACCGATCGATTGGGTGGTCTGGGACTGCCGATGATATTGTTGTGATTACTAAGAACGTTGCTGTGCGTTCATATTTGCCATCCATAGAAACAATGGTTGCCGTTAGTTAGCTCCTTGCGATGGTAGTCAAGTCGTCGAGGGCTCCGATTGGGACCGAACATCTCTTTCGTTTTATACCGAGGGAGTTTGCGAATTTCTCAGTCATGAAATTCATACTAGAGCCAGTATCTAGCAATGCTCTGGCTCGAATTGGTGATGCCCTCTTGTCTAGCACATCGATCTGTGTTGTGACTAGCAGATCATGATGCGGTGTAACGTTTGGAGATATATGTGTCACTTCGGTCCCTCCCTTTGCGGCCCGTTTGTTTAGTCAGTTTTGTTCTGGTTGGGTTTTGGATGAGGAATCTGGGACATTACCCTTGGTCCGTGATGCGCGTGACTCATACGAAGTGTGAACTTTCGTATCTCTTGGAGCCGAAGGTGTATGGTTATTTGAATGTTTGGAGGGTCGTCTCGAATGGTGGACCGAACGCGACTTTGATTATCCGGATGGCGATTGTCCATGAGAGGATCGTTTGTGCGATGAACGACGTCCCGACGACCGACTGCTTGATGAACGACTGCCCGACGACCGACCGAAGGAGGTGTTCCTCTCCGGTAGCGGCTCCTTTGGTCAGTAGACTAAGGTGTTGGAATGTGGATTTCACGTGACACTGTATAGTCACTGGTCAGTGCACTTCTTTGATGGCACGTGATCCGGCTCGAAGGACCATGTATTTTCGAGCTATCGCGGGGAGACGCGGTCGTTAGAATACGCGTCAACGGGAGTCGTAAATTCCCGTTACGATTAGGATAATCGACACCACGAATAGTTCGATCCCCTGATTTCGGTTAGGATAATAGGGGTGATTCAGGTATGATAACACTGTGGTTCACAGAGTTAAAGTATATATTTCCAACACTTAGTATACACGATTGAATAGATATAAACACTTAATAATTTATCGCACTGGAATAATATAGATGTATACCATATAGAACAAGGCTCGTACAATTGAATTAGTAAAAGTAGCACAGTATGAGACTTAATGTTAGAAGTTAGGCGTTAGATCTTCGACTCATTGGGCGCTATTGCGTTGAGACGGAAGAAAGTTCAGTGTGGGTGTGCCCCTTTGTATGACAAACGCGGATTCGTTGTTCACACTTTTCGTAAAGAAAAGTGAGGGTAACGATCCGCGATGTCGATTGGTTATCCCTATGCTGATGCTTGAGGGATGAGTCAGAGGCCTCCTACCATCGGGGTTTATAGGTGACCTTGTTCATGGGAAAAACCTGATTACTTTATTAGCTAGTTATTTGGATTTTGCCTAATGGGTGCGTGTCCGCTTTCTCCGTAAATTTTAATTGCGCCTAAGAAACTCAAGGTCAGCTCTAAAAACCAGATGTGCTTCGAAAATAATTTTAGGCTTAAGAAATTCTTCAGGACAAAGGGATTGTCCGAAGACGCCTGTTAATACAATAGAGTAAAAGTGAAAGACTACATTGGGTCCTTAATTTTATTGATGGTCGAAATGACGTTACGCAGGCCGCTGGCTGTCCGGTCGCGAGGGCTGGAGTGCAGATGCTTTAGGCGACGTAACAGGAAGCATTGGAGTATTACAATATTGGAATTACAGCTGCACCCCATAGTTGGATTCCGTAGGTCCAGACAGGTTTTATTACGGCCTTGTAGAGGGTTATTTTGTTCTGTATGTTTAGCTGGAGCGTCGGCCCGTGAGCCAATAGAATTTTCTTAGTTTTTCCTTTAGTTGCTTTGATTTCTCTGAGATATGTTGTTTCCAAGTTAATCTCCTGTCCAGAGTCATGCCCAGGTATCTGACTGTGTCCTTGTTAAGAACTATTATATTGTTAATGGAGACCTGTGGACAGGTTTGTTTTCGGAGCGTGGAGGTTACATGTGAGGATTTTTTTCGTTCATTTTGAAGCCTCATTTTTGGAACCACTTTTCCATGGAGTCGAGACATCGCTGGAGAGTGGATGAGGCAATTACCGGGTCTACGTGGGTAGCTGATAGCGCTGTGTCGTCGGCAAATGTTGCTATTGTTGTCTCGTTTGATATAGGTAAGTCGGCAGTGTAGATGGAGAACAGTAGGGGTCCGAGGACACTACCTTGGGGTATGCCGGATTCTATTGGGAGTGTTGCGGAAGTGGCGTCTAGGCATTTAACTATGAATTGTCTGTTGGTTAGGTAGGATTTTAAGATGGAGTAGTATGGATGGGGTAGGAACTTTTTGAGCCTGTAGAGTAGCCCTTCATGCCATACTTTGCCGAATGCTGTTGGATGTCTAGGAATACCGCTGAGCAGTATTTTTTCTTTTCGAGGGTTTGGCTGATCATGTGGGTTATGCGGTGGATTTGCTCTACTGTTGAGTGTTGTTTTCGAAAGCCGAATTGGTGGTCTGGGAGTGTTTTCAATTCTTCTAGGAGTGGAAGGAGACGATTCGTGAGCATCCTCTCGAATAGTTTAGACAGGGTACGTAAAAGACTGATTGGGCGATAGGAGCTGGTTTCATATATTGGTTTACCGGATTTAGGGATGAGGGTGATCAGTGAGATTTTCCAAGCCTTGGGAACGTGTTGAAGGCGGAGGATAGCGTTAAAGGTTGATGCGATGAGTGCAATCCCTTTTATGGGAAGTTCCTTGATTGCTTTATTTCCTATTAGGTCGTGACCTGCTCCTTTCTTGGGGTTTAGGCGACTGAATGGTTCTATGATCTCTGCGGAAGTGAAGGATTCAATAGGAGTGGACATTTGCAGGTATTCAGTAACGTCCGCTGCAGCTATGGAGGAATGGGGTTTGAATACTTCAGTCAAGTGTTTGGCAAATAGGTTGGCTTTTTCTATAGGGCTACGCGCCCATCCACCCTGCGGGCGACGGATTGGAGGTATTATTTGTGGGGGGCGCGTGAGTTTCCTGGAGGCCTTCCATGGTGAGTAGTTGGAGTCGGCTGTGGGGGACAAGCTGGTGAGATATTTGTGAAAACGGTCATTATTGTAGTTTTTTATGGTTTTGGATAGTTTTCTAGTTGCGTTGTTTAGTTTGCGTTTGTCCTCCGGTGTTCTATGGGTCTGCCATATCCTTTTTAGTCTACGTTTTTCTGCTATTTTTTTTAATATGTACTGGGGGTATTCGTGATTGCTGATGGACGTTTTTGCCGGTGTGGAGACGCGGATAGCGTTTATTATACTCGCATTTAGGTATTCCGTGGCTGCTTCGATTTCTTCATTGGTTTTTAGTGAAGTTGAGGCTGAAGTTGTGTGTGTAAAGACTTCTCTAAAGAGCTGCCAGTTGGTATTGGTTATGAATGTAGCCATTAGGTGTATTCTCGATGATAGTTGAACTGACTGTTACTATCACGGGGGAATGATCAGAGGAGAGATCAGCCGAGGAATTGATTTGGACGTATCTTGACGAGATATTTTTAGTTATGAGGAAATCAAGGAGATCGGGTATTTTGTTTGTGTCGGTGGGCCAGTGTGTGGGTTCGTATGTGGTAAGGTAGTTGAGATTGTTGGTTATTATGCTGTTGAGGAGGTTTTTGCCTCTTACTGTAACCAGTCTGCTGCCCCATTGGGTGTGTTTGGCGTTGCAGTCTCCTCCAGCTATGAATCTATTGCCCAGGGTGTCCAGGAAGCTGTCAAAGTCTTCTTTGGCGATGGAATGTCTGGGAGGGCAGTATACAGCTGAAGTGGTGATTGTACCATGACAGTCTTCTATTGCTACGTTTGTTGCTTGGAGGTAGTCTTTCTGGAATGGTGGAAGTTCGTACTGCTTAATGTTTGATTTGATTATGATTCCGGTGCCGCCGTGGGCCTTTCCGCTGGGGTGTTGGGTGTGGTAGAAGTTGTAGCCGTGTATTTTGAGGTAGTTTTTGTCGGTGAAGTGGGTTTCGGATATGAGCATCACATCGATTTGCTGTTGTTTTAAGAATAGTTCTAGTTCAAATTTGTGCTGAGCTAGACCGTTGGCGTTCCACAGAGCTATTCGCATTGGTTTTATTTTGCTTCTGTGCGTATGAATTTGTCCATGAAGAGTGTGAGTAGTGACAGCAAGTTGTTAATTTGCTCAGTTTGCTTCTCGATAAGTTTTTCGAGTTTGGTGAAGTTGTCTGTGTTTTGTGGGGTGGGAATTCTATTTTCTGTGTACACTGTGAGTTTTCGAGTTGTTTATGTTTCCTTGTGCTGCCTGGGCATAGGACATTGATGCTGTGGTGAATTTTTGGGGTCTAGGTTCTTGTTTGGTTATCTCCTTAGGTCTCGGTTTTGGATACTTATTATTGTGTAGTGTTTTATAGGCTGAGCATCTTTTGTATTTCGCAGGATGCTCTTCTTGACAGTGGATGCACTTCGCGGAGGTTTCTGGGGATTTATTGCATTGGTCAGTGGGGTGACTACCTGCACATTTAACGCACCGGAAATTATGATTGCTGTATTTCTGCGTGTGGCCGTACCTTTGGCACCTTTTGCATTGTACTATCTCTTTCTTTACAAAAGGTGGTTCGATTTTAACTATTGACTTCATCAGACGATTGATGTTGTAAATTTCTTTATTGTTTTGTTTTTGCTTTATGTCAATGAAGAATAAGGATAGTGGGTTTTTCGTGATTCTATGCCTAATGTTGCCAATGTTAGTTACTTCGTGGCCATGCTTTAACATTTCGAACTTTAGACCATCTAGATCGACTGAGTGGTGGATGTTGCGTAGCACCAAACGAAATGGTCTTTCTTGCTTGAGCTGGTAAGTGTGGAAGTTGGCATTCAAGGTTTTTAGCAACTATGTTAATTTTCTCTAGGGGTCTGGGTTGGTCGGCAGAATTTTTACACGGTTGTTACTAATTTTTAACTTATAGTCCTCCTTGCTGATATCTTTTTCGATAGTCTTTGTCACTGTTTGTATGTCAATGATATCGTCAATAAGGATTGGCAGGGAATGGGGAGTTTTATGGGTATGTTGTGTATTTACCGCTTCGGTTATGTCCATAGCGTCTTCTGTTGTCTCCAGTATCGCGAACCTGTTATGGGTGATCACTTGGCTAGCTGGTGGGTTGGTTTGGCTCTTGCTTTCATTCATCTTGAATGCTTTCAGCTTGCGTTTTTTTGTGTGCGGGTCGTTTGCAAAGAGGGATGTATTGCCCCTTTGCCACGGCGGAGGAAGAGCGGCGCTGTTGTAACTTAGCTCCGGAGAGGCCGTTTGAGATGATTGGGCCATCATCGAGCTAGTTAATTCAATTTGAAATAACTAGTCAAGAGGCTGTGATTCTGGTCAGAGATTGGTAGCGTTGGATTTTCCACTAGCACGTAACCAAAATTAATACTCAACATGTAGCACTTAGCAATCTTATAAGTGTGAATAGACGGCGAGCAGTATAGACAATTTATGAACGCAATTCACGATTTCTGTCAAGTGTTTGGAAAAATCGTTTTATTTTAAAAAGTTCTCCTCACTAACATAATCATTGGAATGATTTGCCTTTTTATGGAATTAAATATCATTGACAATGTCATCTTCACTAAATATGGGAAATTTGCAGGATTAAGGAAGCGTAATTTTCATAATGTTACAGAACATTACTTTTTGACAAACTTGAGGTGATGGACGTGATAGGTATAGAAGAATCACTCGTGTCGTTAACAATAACAATTTATTTGCTTATGTCTGTGGTATACACTAGCACGTCGAAAGCACGGTACAGATATCGGTTCGAGATTACAAGTTCAAGCTCGGCGCGATACTTTACGCGGTGGTTCGAGTCGAGACGATTGCACAGATGTCGAGGGATTCCGATTCGCTATTACGTACAACTGCTGGCGGACAATTCAGATCGGCGTCTTCCAACTTGCCTCGCGACTCGCGATAGAACAGAATGAATTTGCGTCGCGATGATGCTCCTTAGGAAAACTGTGCTTGGGTGTGTCTAAGGATACGGAATCATCGGATTCGTTAAGAAAAGCGTTGGTTCAGAGAGTGAGGGAAATGGACGTCGCTGTTAATTGGCAAAATCGTGAGTTGGTGGTTGGAAAGAGATGGCAACTGCCCTTGAGAGAAAGTTGCTAGCGAGGAGCGTCGTACGTGAGGAAAAGCAGATTTCCGTAGTGGGTGGTATGTGTAGGGACTATTGAGACAAAGACTATTTGTTCCTTTAGAGAATCTTAGCTGCATGGATCCTAAGATTTATAGCGGGTCCTTAGGCTCGCTGTAAATATTCGGAGAGAGTGTATCGACATCTGGCAATCATCTGTTCGCAAGGTAGAGTCCTTGTGTAGCGAGGCACGGGACAGAAACCGTTGGGAAGTTTGCTGTCGAGTGCCGCTACAAACTATTTTTTCATAAACATTTTAGTAATTATAAAATTATAATATATTAAATTAATTAAATTATAATAATTATAAAAGAGAAAATTACTTACATTCAGACATTATTATATATAGAATATTATTACTGGCTAAACTTCACGTCATGGGACCAAAAGTTACTGACCTTTTTTGTGCAATCTAATTGTTTTCGATGCATATATATCTATGTAACACTAAGAATTTTTAGGATATTCTACACTTTGCTTTGACACCACATTGGCTATTATTCATGTTTCGCTCAATGAGTGAACTGTACAAATTACATCTAATTTGTCCGCACAAATGAGCAGTCACAACAAGTTCTTGACTTCTGCTTACCTTTTTAAATCACTCCTGCTCGGACAGCCGAGGAGGACGGACGTGTCTAGACGGTCGTCCTCTCCAGGTATAAGTGAATAGTGAAAAAGTGCTCTAAAGTAATAGTGCTGCAAAGTGATAGTGAGGAGGAAATAAAATAACAATGCAGATACCAACTATAAACATAGCAACAAAAGGAGAAACATATTATATAAAAACCAAACAAATTAACATGGAGACAGAAGAAACAAAAGAGCATCGGGGACAGGAAGATAGCAATTCAGAACATGAAAGATACTACCAAGACGAAAGCTGGAAGCCAGCGAAGGCTAACAAAAAACGCAAAACAACCACAGACATAAGTGCCATAGGAAACCCAGTTACAGAAAAGCAGCGATGGCTGCAAGAATTACCATTAAGTAACTCCTTCAACTCACTAACGGAAGAAATAGACGCTGATCCCGCAAATAAAACCACTATCCAAACAAACCATATTACAAAACCACCACCAATCTTTGTTGAAGCCCAAATAATAGACCCGCTCATCGATCTACTAAATAATCTAGATGAGAAAAACAACTACACAATAAAGCAAACAAAATTGGATCAAGTAAAAATACAAACAAACACACCAGAATCATTTAGGAAAGTTATAAAAGCATTAAAAGAAAAAAATGCTATCTACCACACGTATCAGCTTAAAACTGAAAGGAGCTATAAAATTGTCATAAGAGGATTGCATCCTAAAACCAACATACATAAACTAAGCGAGGAGTTAGCTAAAATTGGACATCAAACAAGAACAATAAACAATATAACAAGATTCGACACAAAGCAACCACTACCACTATTCTTAATAGAACTTGAACCCAGAATCAATAACAAGGAAATATATGATATCAAACAAATACTAAACACAATAGTAACAGTCGAACCACCACGACACAAAAAAGATATACCTCAATGCATTCGGTGTCAACAATACGGACACACTAAAAACTACTGCAACAGAAGCCCAGCCTGCGTCAAGTGCGCAAAAAATCACTTAACTGCACACTGCCCATATTCAGGAAAAATAGAAAAAGTTAAATGCTTCAACTGTAACGGAAACCACCCAGCCAGCTATAAAGGATGTGAAGTAAGAAAACAATTACAACGTAAACTGTTCCCGCCTCTACGAAGCAGGACAATCACTAACACACAAGCCCAACATGACAGCACAAAACCTGAAATAATACCAAATACAGAGCAAGCAATAAACACCAAACCTATCAGCACCAACACCATTGGTGGTCTAAGCTATGCTCAAGTAACCAGCCAACCAACACATACACACAACCAATACCACAGCAATAGTAACAATGACACTGCAGAAATCAAAGAACTGCACAAACAATCCATAAAGAACACCGAAATGCTAACCAGAATGATAAGCGAACAAAACGCAGTACTCAAACAGCAAACCCAACAAATAACAGTCATGCTACAACTAATTACAAACGTGCTAAGCAAAAAATAAAAACGGACACTCTAAAAATAGCAGCCTGGAACTCAAACGGCCTCCAACAACGGGCCCTCGAAATTAAAACATTCATATACAATAATAATATAGACATACTACTTGTCTCAGAAACACACTTCACTACAAAAAGCTACTTGAAAATACCATACTACACCATATATGATACCAAACACCCCTCAGGAAAAGCTCACGGAGGGACAGCAGTGATAGTCAGAAACGATATCAAACATTATCTACACAGCCAAGTTAACAAAGAATATTTACAAGCAACCACTGTTACAGTTCAAACTAGCAGCAACTACTTCCAGTTGTCAGCAGTATATGTGCCTCCGCGACACAAAATAACAACACAAATGTGGGAAGAATACTTCCAGGACCTAGGGGACAAGTACATCGCAGCGGGAGACTACAACTCAAAGCACACGCTTTGGGGGTCAAGAAACATTACACCTCGAGGTAGAACACTGGAAAAATACATTAGAAATAATAACCTCAATATATTATCCACAGGAACACCGACACATTGGCCGACTGACCTGAACAAAAAACCAGATCTTCTGGACTTTGCAGTTACAAGGGGACTAAACACAAATAAACTAAAAATAACACCCAACCTCGAGCTCAGCTCCGATCATACACCCATAATAATTGAATACAGAAACAAACCAATTCACTATAGCAAACCAGAAACACTATGCAATAAAACCACCAAATGGCAAACTTTCAAAGAAATAATAGAAAGCAAAATAAACTGCAACATCCCGTTAAAAACTCCTGAACACACAGAACAGGCAGTAGCAACATTGACAGCAACTATCCAAGAAGCAGCAAGGACAACCACTACACCCGAACCAACCAGCAGACAAGCAATAACAATTCCGCAAGAAATACTCGACAAAATTAGAGAAAAAAGAAAAGCGAAAGCAAAATGGTAAATCACAGAACTCGAGAAAACAAAAAACGCCTAAACAAACTTGCAAAGGAAATAAAAAACAAAATAAAGGAGCACAACGATAACGAATTCGCAAAGTTCATAGGGACACTCTCCACACACGAGAACACCAACTATTCACTATGGAAAGCCACGAAAAAAATAAGGAAGCCAATAATACCCGTCCCGGCAATCAGAAAAGCAGATAACACATGGGCAAGAAGCAACGAAGAACAAGCTGAAGAATTCTCCAACCACCTCTGCAACACATTCACACCACACATTATCAACAACAGCAACCTCAAAAGTCATACGGAGGAGGATCCACAAACCACTACTACCACAGCCGACAAGGAATACACCATACCTAAAACATCGGCACAAGAAATTAGAAACATAATTGATAAAACAAAAAACAACAAAGCGCCAGGAATCGACCTAATCAATGGTAAAATCTTGAAAAACCTTCCGCCAAAAGCAATAAGACTAATAACAATAATATTCAATGCAATTCTAAGAATTCAATACTTCCCCAAACCATGGAAATTAGCACAGATCAAAATGTTACATAAACCAGGCAAAGACCCGCACCAAACTGCATCTTACAGACCAATATCACTGCTTCCAGTATTTTCCAAAATACTGGAAAAGATAATATACGACGCATAAAACCAATAATAGAGACAAAAAAACTAATACCGGATCACCAATTTGGTTTCAGAAACAAACACTCCACGATAGAGCAAATGCACAGGCTTATAAACGAAATAATAGTAGCACTAGAAAACAAGGAATACTGCACAGCCCTCTTTATAGACATAGAGAAAGCATTCGATAAAATTAACCATGAAAGTCTACTACAAACAATTAGGAAACAATTCCCGGAGCAAATACACCACTTAATAAAATCCTACCTAAGCAGCAGAACCTTCGTAATAAAAATCAAGGACACACATTCTCAAGTTAAAGACATCAAGGCCGGGGTACCACAAGGAAGCGTCCTAGGCCCAATACTATACACATTATACACGGCGAACATACCAACAACTACCAACAGCACAGTATTGACATTCGCGGACGACACAGCTATATTAGTCAGGCATACTAACCCAGGAACGGCAGTCAAAATACTAGAAGAACATATCGTAAAAATAGAAAATTGGCTAGAAGAAAAACAAATAAAAGCAAACCCCAATAAATGCAACCATATTACATTCACGCTACGGAAAAAGATACCACCAAACATCCTATTGAACGGCACGCATATAACGCAAACAAAGCATGTCAAATACCTAGGACTCCACTTAGATCAAAAACTCACCTGGAAACTACACATCAAATCAATAGTAGAAAAAATACAGAAAACAAGAAGACAAATGCATTGGCTAACAAGCCGAAAATCCAAACTAAGCACAGAAAACAAGTTAAAAATATATAAAACGATCATAAAACCAATCTGGACGTACGGAA
This sequence comes from Bombus terrestris, assembly GCF_910591885.1. Classification (NCBI taxonomy): domain Eukaryota; kingdom Metazoa; phylum Arthropoda; class Insecta; order Hymenoptera; family Apidae; genus Bombus; species Bombus terrestris. The sequence goes on from NC_063281.1 coordinate 488,058, forward strand.
TATCACTATGGGGGACGGCAGCAATGAGCCATATAAACAAAATAGAGGTAATACAGGCTAAAATCCTCAGGACAATAGTAAACGGACCTTGGTACGTCAGAAACGAAGATATACGAAGGGACCTGGGAATGCTAACGGTCAAGGAAGAAATCAGCAGATACTCCGAGAAATACAAATTAAGAATAGCAACACACATAAACCGGCTAGCTGCGGAAACATACAAAATAATAAATATGGACAGAAGACTAAAAAGGAAGCACCCAGCAGACCTTATAAAGGACATAACCTAAGAAACACGAGGATGGTACCCCGCTGGAAGTAGCCACCAACATGCTAATTTTAACCGTTAAAAAATTCCACCAAATGTCCAAATTGGACAAATTGTGAATCTTAATAAATAAATAAAAAAAAAAAAAAAAAAACCTTTTTAAATAACCAGCTGTCTTCGAATCACTTTCATCCACGATGCCAAATTAATGTTGTTATGATAATAAAAACGGCCAAAAAAGTTCGCATAGGAATAACTTCTCCCCCTTATTTTGTTAGCTGACCGTCAATTAGATTCTATCCTTTGGTCTAGTTATAACTTTTAAATTAATAAATTCGGCAACTTAGAATTTACATTTGTTGAAAATAGCAACGTGAGTTCGTGCTCGCCCTCCACATGCGGATGCGCTAGTTACAAAAGGCAGAAGATTGTTCTAGATGCAATCGATAGACTCGATCGTATTTTTTAGATGCTCATTTTTTCCCCTAGTCTATGTAAACACGTTCAATAAAGGTTTTTTCGGCTCAAAACGATGTGATAGATTTATCCGTGCAATATTGTAATAACTAATGTGATCATACCTCTGAACATAAAAATAACAACATTTTTACATTCAACGCATCGAAAACTACAAGATCGCACATAAAAAAGTCAATTGTGTTTGGTTCTCTAAAGTAAAGTTCAACCTTATTACTTATTATATATTTATACAAAGTATCTGCGGTAACTCTGTACAGCCATTTACATATTGATTCCCTAATGTATTACGGATAAAAAAATATTTTATATGAAGAAGGCGAATGCTTTTACATAATTACTTTCCGAACTAAGAATGTTAAGTTCATTTTCCTACATCGAACTATATATTTTTCTTCAGATCGTTTCGTGTTTCCTAAGATGAATTCATTAACTTTTCACTTGTATGACCAATTTCAATTAGTTTTTGAGATATTGAGTTTACAAATTTACGGATTCTTATGCAAGAAATTCGGCTAGGATAGGAAGTACAATTATGCTATGTACGCCTGGAGAGTAGCCTTATTCGCACGATAAGTTACGCGTGTAAAACATTGCCTTTTGAAACAGATACGAATAAATAAATATATACCATGACATAATTTAGATTTTCATGCCTGACTCTCAATTTCTTAATAATGCAAGTCAGAAATCCGAGGTGTTGATTTTTAACGTAATTCAATTGGAATTGAATACCACGTTTAGACTCATCGGGCTCCATCGCGTGTCGCGTCGATTAGAATTCCGAAAAGCATTATTTTGTTGATCAGGCACTATTTTGAACATTTTTAAGAAATGTTAGAAACAGCGATAACTTTGTGATATAATCAAGCGTTGCGTATTTTCAGTTCTATTAATTGCTCATTAAGAAATTTATTTGGCAGCCTGGTCTGTGGCACACATGTGGTACTCAAAAATAAGTTATTTGTTAGAAGTCGGTCACTGTTGATTTTTTTAATATTAGACTTTAACACTTTTGACGTACAATGTTTCGAAAAGTTCGCTTGTATCTGATTATCGTCAACAACACGATGTCACGACCGGCACCCTTCAAATCCGATGGACCGATGATGAAGATAAAGATGTGGCGGCACTTGGCGACAATGTATACCGCCGAAGTTCCTAAGGAGCCATCGATATCCCAACGATCCTTCCGCCGAATGTTCTAGAAGAAGGCATGCGTGGCAACGGTCGCGGACGCCTAACAAAGCGTGAATAGTGCGGATATTTAGGGGTAACAAAGAAAAAAGAAACAGATCCCATCGAAAGTCAAATTGTAAGAGCTTCAGTCTTGAAAAGTCACGGCTGGAGTTCAGAACCACATCGCAATTAGTGTAAACCAAGTGTTCAAAAGTAAATTCTTTTTTTATTTTTTTTATTTTTTTACATTTTATTTTTCTTTTCATCTGAGATTTCCTTTTTTTATTTTACGTGACAATAACAATGTTGTGTTTGGTTTTACTTTAAACAGGGAAATCTCACTAATATGTTAATGAAATTTTTATAAACAGAAAATTTGATATAGGAAAGTCTTATCGTTGCGATAGTGTTGTATCATTGATACAGAGACCGAAACGGACCCCACTATGAGGCCATGCTGCTGTCACGTAAAATAAAAAAAGGGGTAGCTCGAACGAAAAGAAAAATAAAAGGTAACAAAAAACAAGAGAATTTATTTCTTGTACTCTGAGTTTACACTGACTGCGATTTGGTTCTGAGCTCCAGCCGTGACTTTCCAAGACTGAAGCTCTTACAATTTGACTTTCGGTGAGATCTGTTTCTTCTTTGTTTGCCATCCCTCAATATCCTCACTACCCTGCAGGTATACGTGACCGTTGTCACGCTTCTAGAACATTCAGTGGAAGAACCGTTGGAATATAGATGACTCATTAGGCACTTCGGCGATATACATTGTCGCCAAGGCCGCCACATCTTTATCTCCATCATCGGTCCATCGGATCTGAAGTATGCCGATCGTGACACTGCCACACCGTCTCAAGTAGTTGGATCAATGCTTATGGCACTGTCGCTGATGGTCAGGCTTACGAATCTTTCTCGTAATAATTATCATACGGGAGACTTGTTATCTTTTTCTACCTCCACAGCTCCGCCACCGATTCTTTTCTATTTTGCGTCGGAAGCTGTAAATGTGTCACGACCGGCACACTTCATAACTGATAGGCTGATGACGGAGGTAAAGATGTGGCGGCACTCGGCGACAATGTATATCGCCGAAGCGAAATCCCTAATGAGCCATCAATATCCCAACGGTCCTTACGCCGAATGTTCGAGAAGAAGGGGTACACAGCAACGGTCGCGGACACCTAACAAACGCGTGGATAGTGCTGATATTGAGGAGTGACAAAGAAAAAACAATCGAATCCGATCGAAAGTTAAGTTGTAAGAACTTCAGACTTGGAAAGTCACAGCTGAAGTTCGGAAGTAAACTGTCAATATTGTAAATAAAGTGTTAAGAAATAAACTCTCTTTTTTATTTTCATCTTCGATTTCTTTTTTTTTTTTTTTATTTTACGTAACAGATGCATGGACACTGTTGCATCATTGTGCGATTGATTGTTTTTCGAGCGATCGGTTTATCGGCTATGCGCCGTGCAGCTATGTAGGAACTAGGAATCAGGATAGCTGCGCCTCAGACGCAACCGCGTACGGTGGTACGGCCGAGGAAATTTCACCTTTACCCAGTAAAACCGCTGCTGTGTCTCTTCATTGCTTAGATAAGGAACGTTGTGAATAAATGGCATTGCCGTCTCCAATGCGCTGTTTAGGATTTCAAGCGATGGGGCAGAATATTATATGCTTCTGTAACATACACATGATGCTGCAAAATTTTTCCATTCGCTATTCCAAACGATTGGAGACTTTTTCATATGATTTTTAGAGGTCAGTTGGAGCAATATTAGAAGATTTTCTTTTAATGATAAACTAACCGCTTCCTTTTTTGTTCTGTTTATTGGCAAACATGTAGTATATATAATCTAATAGATCACATTATATATTAGAATATGTAAAATCTAATAAAACAATAATCACAAATGTATTCATATATATTATATATTTTTATGAATATATTGCGTATATTATACGAAACATTTTAAAAATTTATTTTTTAAATTTGTACTGGTAAAATTTTAAACGATTCTAAAAATATATAATAAATATATTGAAGCTGCGAGATATTTAATACAAGTATGAATGTATATATTTTGATGAAATTATTAAAATATTTAAACAGGCAATCATTTACGATATTAGTAAGCCTCAGTATTCAGACCATCTCGAATATCTTGTAACTCCTACATATATTTTCAGATCGGGTTCATATTTTATCAACATAATTATCGTGTCTTATTGCAGTGTCAATAAAATTTCAAAATATTTATAAAACACGTATGATATACGATAAAGGATTGGAAATATACTAAAATATAAGGGTGGATGAATAAGAGATACTATCTAAAATAATTCATTGCCTATTGGTTTGATCGAAAAATGTTTTAAATGAATTATGTGACATCTAGTTCAAATTCATCGATTGGATGCAATTTTATTTTTTCTATATTATATTTTCTGAGATACCAAATGTTTTAAATAGCACCGTATATCTCTTATAACATTTTTCGATCCAGCTAGACATTTCATAAAAAAAAGCTATATTAACCTATCTATATCGAAAATCAATTAGTTTGGCAGATATTTTAATTTTAATTTGTCAAATTTATCGCACGAAGAACAAAGCCAACCAAGATCACCCAAACTCACATAATTTGATCTATATCATAATCCGGCAGCAATATTGAAAATTCGAAAAATATTCGAAATTATTCAACTTAACCAATCGTAACCTGAATTTACGACTCTTTCTGCCAATGAATGATATTTTTTTTATTATTTAATTCTTTTCATTCTCAATTTGTCCAATTTGGACATTTGGTAGAATTTTTTTAACTGTTTGATTATCATATAGGTGACTACCGGCCAATGAATAGTGACAATGATATTTATAACGAGTAATTTTAATAGCTGACTTTAAGATAAACTACTCTGATTGACCGAATTATTCTGCAAATAAGTCGAAGCCTTTCTTATTGCTTTCCTTCGCCACAAATATTCACAGAGATTGTAATTTAAATCGCCTTGTCTGACTCTTCTGTTGTTAGATAGAGGTTGGGGTTGATATCCAAGCTGATTCACACGGATTGATTATCACACCTTTTATTTCTCCTCCTTGTACAAAACGTCTGATCACACCGGATACGCCTAAGCAATTAACACATGGTCGACTTCTAAGACAAAAGAGCGTCATTAGAAGTCGTACCAACTTAGCTTATAGGAACTAGCGGTCATACCAACTTAGCGTTTCTCAAAACTCCCCTTTGATCGCTAGTTTCTACAAGCCCCATAGCTTTCGTGAAATATTGAGTCTTAACTCTATTTAATCCTTTGGTGAGAATGTCGGCACCATTCCCGGAACTACATATACAGATATAATCTAATATCCCTTTCGACACGCAGTTCTTAACATAAAAATAATGCACTTGGACATGCTTAGAACTTTTAGCAACTACTTCATCCTTGGACCATGAAATAGCTCCAATGTTGTCACAGAAGATTTTGCATGGACCAGGACAATATGACGATTGACCTAACTCCCTTAACAATAAAGACATCCACACGGTCTCTCTAGCTGCTTCTTGCATCGCTACGAACTCCGCTTCGCATGTCGATTGAGATATAATTGGCTGTTTCTTCGACAACCAAGATATTGCTCCACCAGTGAGTATGAAGACATACCCGCTTCTAGATTTCCTATCTATTGCACAGCCTGCAAAATCTGAATCACAAAACACCTTCAAAGATTGTCCTGTCCTTTGGTATACTAGCTTTAAGTCTTTGGTTTTCAACAGGTACCTAAAAATACGTCTCACTGCCTTCCAATCAGACACCGCCGGATTTGCACATCTTTGGCTTAATATTCCTATTGCACACGCGACATCAGGACGGCTTACCGTGGCGACATACATTATATGCCCCACAGCCTGTTTGTACTACTTATTGTCCACCGGTTCGTTATCCACAATGTCAAGACCAGCCTCGCACTCCTTGGCTAGTGGTGTCGACACTCCAACCTCATGAATAATGTCAAACAGATCCAACATTTGACTTATCTACACGGATGGTCGAACACAACCGTGGTACTATTTGGCTTACTCAAGTGGATGGATAGAAATTGAGTATCGGTTCCTAACATACTCACATTTAATTTTTCTTTAATCCTAGTCTTGAACGCGTGAATCATAGCCTCTGTTCCAAACACAAGAATGTCATCCACATACACAGCCACAATGAGATCTTTGGATGCATTCACATACATACACGGATCACTCACGCATGAGTTCAGACTCATACCTCTCAAAATACAATTTATGTACTTAAACCACATTCTCCCTGCTTGCTTTAATCCATACAAACTCTTTTTGAGTTTGACGTACTGAGTCCTGTCCTTTCCTGGAGCCTTGTAGAACTCAGGTTGCTCCATATATATGTCCTCATCCAAAGGTCTGTTGAAGTACTCACACTCCACATCAATGTGTTCGTAACTCCACTCATTCTCCGCACACAGAGCAAGCAAAATTCTTAGTGTCCTACGCTTTACAATTGGACTAAAGGTCTCTGAATAATCTACTCCGGGCCTTTGCCAGAATCCTCGAGCTACGAGCCTAGCTTTATGCTTATCAGGGTCCCTCTTCATAACTAATACCCACTTACAGTCTATTACGTTTCTGTCCAAGGGTCTTTTCACTATGTCCCGCACATCCTTGTTCGCTATGTTTTCTAGCTCCTTCGCAATTGCATCGGCCCACTTTTGAGCATCTGACCCCTTCAGGACATCGTACACATTCACAGACTCACATAAACCTTACTTCCTACAAACTGTCGCAACGTGAGCACAACTATTGCACGTCTTTGGCTTGTGGCTCGCTGACCTTCTGGGTACAATTGGTACATTCACAGCCTCCTCCTGATTGTTCTCATTCGTTAGGTTGTCCAGAAAGTAGTCACTCTGAGCCTCTATATCACTTGTGTTATCTTCTCCTTGAAGTTCGAAGTCTTCAACGTCCCATATCCATTCGGAGAATCTCTTTCTGATGTCCCTTGCGTCCACTTTCATGCTCTTATAGGGTAATATATTTTCCTCGAACCTGACATGACAAGAGATTATTACCTTCTTGGTCTTCGGCAGGTAGATTCTATACCCCTTGACTTGTCTGTCGTAACCTACAAATATCCCTTCATCTGTCCTGCTGTCGAATTTACCTTCACCTGGGCTTTTCAGGTACCAGACCTTGCATCCGAATACCTTCAGCCTGTTGATCTCCCCTTGGATGTCGCATCCCTTACCTTTCCACAATTCTAGTGGGATCTTATCTCCGATAGCGGTGGATGGGCATAGGTTCCTAATGTGGCATGCAGTGTTCACAGTTTCTCCCCACAGGTAGTCAGGAAGTCCTGATTGGATTAGCAGACGTCTAGACATCTCAAAGTTAACTCCTGTATATTTACCTCCATTATCGGTTTGGAGGGCACAAATTTTCGACTGATGTAAGGCTTCCACTTTCATCTGGTATTCCCTGAAACACTTGAATACTTCGCTCTTCCTGCTGATGATCCTAACGTACATGAACCTGGAGAAATCATCAATGAACGTTACCAAATTGTTACCTCCGCCTAACGACCTGCACTGAGCTCTGCCACTAATGTCGCTGTGTACAATTTCCAGAGGACGTTAGCACATATGGTGGGCTGTCTTCGGAAATGGCATCCTTGTCATCTTTCCTTTCACGCAAACCCCGCATAGCTCATTTTGTTTCTTGGATTCCTCCTTCACGCTCCTTATAGGAATCTTCCTCATTACATTTCCACAACCCAGTCTCTCGTGCCACGATGTGGTAGCCTTGTACGCCCTGGCCTCAATGACCTCAACGTCTCCGTCATCTTGGTTGGGTTCCTTCTAATCATACTCCACAGAGAAGCCTGCTATGTGCTCCTCAGCAGGTATCCCTGCGTCTCAAGCTAATATACGTCGACTCCAACCTTTGAATTGAATACGACGTCTCCGTCGTCGTGTGTCCCAACGGCTTCATCCCTACTACACACTGTGGTGACACCCTTCTTTGCCAATTGTTTGATCGAGATTAGATTTACATCTAACTCGGGCACCCACAGAGCGTTCAATAGGGATAACGTCCAACCACCACAGGACTCAGCCATTTTTACGACGATCGTTCCCCTTCCCTTAACTTCCAGGTATCCCTTGCCGATCCTGATTTGTCCCGTCGCAGGCGTGAAGTCCACAAATCGATGCCTGTCCGGAGTCATGTGATTCGAGGCACCTGAGTCAAAGTACCTTATTCTCTCCCTGCTCATGTGACTGATCGACGACAAAGCCAAAGTCGATATGAGTCCCTCGGACCTCGGCTTTTCTTTCGATCCCCTCTCTCTCCTGTTATCCTCCAGTCTCTTCTTCTCCCTTTGGTTTCTCCCCTCTTTATCTCCCTTTTGATTTTGGCACTAGTATGATATGTGGCCCATCTTATCACATTTGTAGCACTTTTGATCATGTGCGTCCCTGGTTTCGGCCTAGCGCCATTTTTGTATTGTTGCTTAGGCTTCTCTTGTCTGCGGGTCGCCATTGCGGTGCCCCTCTCGGATGATCCCTCCGCCGTGTCGAGCCTTCTTTCCTCGAGTAGTAGATCTGATTTCACGATCTTCGCGCTCAGATCCTTATCCATTCTCGTTGTTCTGAGGTACACGTTGAGGTACACGGCGTAAAGTATCGCGCCGAGCTTGAACTTGTAATCTTGAACCGATAATTGTACCGTGCTTTCGGCGCGCTAGTGTATACCACGAACACAAGCAAATAAACAGTTATTGTTAAACAATACCGACTGATTCTTCTATACCTATCACGCACATCACCTCACTAATATCCCTAAGGTAAGGTACGGTCCGGCGTACATGCCGGAAAATGTACGCACGTGCTTTATTGTCCATCTTAATGCACTCTGCCGTTATCCTTTCTGCTGGCATAAATCCTGGCTATACGACATTCCAGCAGCCCAGGAAAACCAACGAAGCTTCCGTCATCGTTCTCCAATACTCGTAGTTTCCTTTCCTCAAGATCGGATTCGTCTCCTTGTCCACATCGGCCATGCTTTCCCGGTCGGACATGGTATGCTTTCTCCTCGGATAATTTCACAAAGACTCAAAACTCAAAAATAAATATCTCTCCTGCCGCAGTTTACTGCCCTGGGCCCATAACCCGTTGTTAGATATAGGTTGGGGTTGATATTCAAGCTGATTCATACGGATTGATTATCACACCTTTTATTTCTCCTCCTTGTACAAAACGTCTGATACACCGGATACGCATAAGCAGTTAACACGTGATCGACTTCTAAGACAAAGGAACGTCGTTAGAAGTCGTACCAACTTATCTTATAGGAACTAGCGGTCATACCAACTTAGCGTTTCTCAACATCTTCCTCTTTGAAGACATGAAGACTCAATCTTCATCGAGATTCAATTGTCTGAATATAGACTCCAGTTTCGTAATTTATAAAATTAGCAGAGTGATTGACGGATTAATTTGTCTCTAGTTAATTATTGTTCGCCCTTTAAGCAGTCGTTCTTCAGCAATGGCGAAAAGTCGTTGTAGTAAAATATGTTTTTTGATAATCGGAATCAAGGTATCATGATCTTGTCTGTTATTAGAGCACGTCTCTAGATGAAGTTGTTTGCTTTTCATGTATAAAGCACCAAAAATCTATCGGTCTACGATTACGTGAACTCTTTTGCATTTTCGGCGATCAAATTTCATTTCATTAATTTCTACAATTCTTCCCTGTCCGCCAATTAGACCGTCAGTACTAGGCATTGTAACAATTGTTGCATGCACACCTCCCTACGATAAGAATAGATATCCGCGATCGATTCGCACAAAGCATGAACCCTATCTAAGCTTTGAACTTCATTATGAGCGTTTTCATATACAAATCCACGGGAAAAGTAGGTCTTATGATTGATAGTATTATGATAAGTCGTCTATTGAAATTTTCTTGCATTAAAATAACGATTTCTTGGTCATAGTACGATCCATATTGTGTTTATGATATCTCCATCGCATACCAATGCGTGTATTGACACGTTTGTATTCTCGAGAACTTTTTATTAATTTAGCAATAGTCCCATGTCTTAACAGCGAGAAATGCATCTATCTGATGTCTCTAACATTTCTAAGACGAGATATTCAATGTTCCAATGAAAGACAAGGAGAACATAAAGAAAAATACATTACATTGTCTTTTATACGATAGGTTATTTGTACATTAAAATGTTGTACATTAATGCTAAAATATTTTTTTAACTAATCATTTTACCCAAGTACGATAATACTTTTTTATAGATGTTGAGGTTATTAGATGTATAAACAGAGAAACGCATGGATAAATTGTAAGGTAGAAAATATATGTCGGGGAGCCACTAGGATTTGAGGTGTGGGCAGATAACGAATCTTCACCAGTAGTAGCCATTGTCAAGGTATGACCCAGAGTTTATTGACACAAGTATGGATATGTGAGGTTTAACAAATAAACTGCGGCGGTTAGGTACTCGCGATGCGAATAACAATAGTCTTAGGTCCGATAACGAATCCGCGGTCAACGGGACTCTTTTACTCTTTACTACCACGCCTATGTAACCCCAAACTCTTTTGCCCTGACGTCACCTTAGGCGACCACTTCTAAACATTCTCCAGACAGCCGATACTTGAACATTACACATGGCGACCTTGGCGACAATGTATATTGCCGGAGTACCTGAGGGTTCATCTATGTCCTAACGGCCCTTCCACCGAATGTTCTAGAAGCGTAGCAACAGTCACGTACGCCTACAGGGTAGTGGGGATAATGAAGGATGACAAACAAAAGAAGAAACAGACGTCACCGAAAGTAAGAAAATATTGTAAGAGCCTCAGTCTCGAACGGCCACGGCTAGAGTTCAGAAGTGTATAAACGAGGAAAAAATAAAGTTTTCTTCTTTCCTTTAAATTTCTTTCTTATTTTCGTGACACGTTCTTCGTTCCTGCTGAGTCCTTCCAAAAGTATTAGGATTTCTTGTCTCCGCTGATGTGGCTTTCTTGGAAATGTTGAAGTTGTGGCGGCACTCGACAAGCCAAATACCACCACTCGACAATAACTAGTGTCGGACGACGGCAGCGCAGTGGTTAACGTCTTAGGTTGCGAACGTTCGGAACCCGGGTTCGAATCCCGGCGACCGGAGTCCGATTTTACTCCCACGCACCAAAGAACGGAGGGAAAATCAGCAGTACCCCGGCAGCGACATCTACAGCCCCCAGTGACAATTACAGCGGACCAGGCCCAACTACTACAACTATAACTCACTCACGGCCACCTCAACAAAGTTGTTTCAGGAAGTCCTTGCTGCTGCATTAATCTTGCAGTTTTAATTTCTGCTGCTGATAAGTCGTATTCTCCTTTACACACAGTTACCTTTGCTGATGCCGATACTTGATCCTTTGGCGTGTGGCAATTGCTTATCTCTGCAAATGCTGCGTGGGAAGGTTGTGGTCTCCCAATTTTCGGTCTGCTTATCGTACGGGCATCAGCGCATGCAAGATGGTACATGTCAGCGGACGTCTCGTTGTTTCGTCGATTCTAACACGTATCTTCCCGTGTTCTTTAGTATAATAAAATATTTCTTAAAGTATTTGTATATTTGTTGATTTATTGCGATATTAACACTAGGTTTACGGGACCCGTCAAATTGACGGGTAAACGAAAATACGCATTTTTCATTAAAAAATCGATTTATTCAAGTTAAGTCTAAATTGAACATTATTAGACTTCACGTTTAAATAAATTATTAATAAGTAAAAAGTCTTTTTTTTCAAAATTATCACGAAAAAGATAACAATAATATTAACGGTACAGGATAATCATATCTATTGAGCACATTTTTTGCAAATATACTGAATATTGTTTGTGCATTTTTCGCATACAATCTTTTTGCAATATAGACAATAATTATTACTTCTATCTTTTTTGCAATAATCCACTTGGCAACTTTTTCGCACTTCTGACGTTGAAGGTGACAGAAATGAAGCGTCTGATCTTTGGCAAATGTTGTCCTTGTTTTCTCCAGTTAATTCCTCGGCTAAACAAAATATGAATTCCTTTCTGGATATTTTCGATCTGGTACACTCTTTATATAGTATCCACGCGTTTATCGCTGCCAAATCCAAAATATTGAAAAAGACTTGAAGGGGTCATCGGAAACTCCTTGCTTTCACGCTATATTTGCGTGCCATTTGGTCAACACCATACTTTGTTTTATTGTAAAAAGCAATGGTTTCTGGAACACGTTTATAATTATCTTCTATTCGTACACCTGTATGTTTGGTGCTTAGAAGGAGGACTTTTACTTTAGGTTTACTTTCATACACAGTAAGTGTGCAGTTTTCTGATTTATATAAATTTGAGGAAAACAATGTCATCTTGTCCTTTTTTCTCTTGAGCATCGAGTTTCATCTTTCCCCATATAAGGGAAACCATTCAAAATATATTTTGTTTGGACGTCAACTGCTAACCAAAACTTAATGCCAAATTTATGAGGCTTATTCGGTATATATTGCGTAAACCTGCATCGGGCTTTCGTTGGAAATAATTGTTCATCTATTGAGATATTTTCATACGGCTTGTAACAGGCCTGGCTATTACTTATAAATCTGTTCCATATTTCGGATATCAGCGCAAATTTATCCGTTTGCAATCTTTCGGAGGCTTTCAATAATCTCGCTTCATATGCGCTCCGGCTATATAGAATTCCTAGAAAACTACGCAACTCAGCAACTGTGATTGTCCAGTCCTTTTTCAAAACTCGATGCGCCTCGGTTTCAGTGCAATCGTTTCCGTGTTCCATTATGTGCTTGTCAATTATTAATTCGAAAGCACTAGTTACATAACCCGACATAATATTTCTCTTAGCATAGCCAGTAGGCCCTGCGATATCCTTGAATATCATACGAACGAGCGTCCTATCCCTAGATTCGCCTGCTTTCAGTTTTATGCACTATGTCCCGTCAATTGCAATTTCAATTTCACCTATTACATTTTGGGATATGCTTGGAATGCTCGTCCTTTCATCCTCGGAGTCAGAACTAAAAAGAATACGCATCCTTTTCTTGTTACGACACACTTTCAAGAAGTGTTTCTCTTCACTATCCGAAGATCCTTCTATCTCTCCACTTTCAATGTATTCAAAGCTTTCACTGTCAGCTTCGCTTTGGCCTAATTCATACTGATCTTCTTCGGAGGTATCCTCAGAACAATCTTCATTGATGTTGACATTTTGTCCAATATCTTATTATATTTCTTGAATTTACTCGTGATTGCTAGAAAAGGGCGATTGTTCAAAATAAGAAAATACTGTGCCCAAATTCAATTATCCTATTGTAAATACTTACAATAAATGGAGACGCTCCTCGCTAGCAACTTTCTCTCAAGGGCAGTTACCATCTCTTTCCAACCACCAACTCACGATTTAGCCAATTAACAACGACGTCCATTTTCCTCACTCTCTGAACTAACACTTTTCTTAACGAATCCGAAGATCCCGTATCCTTAGACACACCCAAACACAGTTTTCCTAAGGAGCATCATCGCGACACAAATTCATTCTGTTCTATGGCGAGTCGCGAGGCAAGTTGGAAGACGCCTATCTGAATTGTTCGTCCGCAGTCGTACGTAATAGCGAATCTGAATTCCTCGACATCTGTGCAATCGTCTCGACTCGAACCACCGCGTAAAGTATCGCGCCGAGCTTGAACTTGTAATCTTGAACCGATAATTGTACCATGCTTCCGGCGCGCTAGTGTATACCACGAACACAAGCAAATAAACAGTTATTGTTTAACAATACCGAGTGATTCTTCTATACCTATCACGCACATCACCTCAATATCTTCCTTTGTTTTTTGCGAGATTGAGACAGAGGTTGAGTGATTAAAGACTTCTCTAAAGAGCTGCCAGTTGGTGAGTTGGTTGTGAATAAGGGCATTAGGTGGGTTCTCGATTATTGCTGAACTGACTGTTGCTATTACGGGGGAATGGTCAGAAGAGAGTTCAGCCGAGGAGTTGATTTGGGCATATCTAGGCGAGATATTTTTGGTTATGAAGAAGTCGACTAAATCGAGGATTTTGTTAGTGTCAGTGGGCCAGTATGTGGGTTCATATGTGGTGAGGTAGTTGAGATTGTTGGTGGTGGTGCGTGAGCTATATGCATTGGTTTTATTTTGCTTCTGTGCGTATTAATTTATCCATGAAGAGTGTAAGTAGTGACAGTAAGTTGTTAATTTGCTCTGTTTGCTTCTCTATTAGTTTTTCGAGTCTGGTGAAGTTGTCTGTATTTTGTGGGGTGGGAACACTATCTTCTGAGTATCCACTGTGGGTTTTCGAATTGTTTATATTTCCTTGTGCTGCCTAGGCATAGGAGATTGATGGTGTGGAGAATTTTTGGGGTCTAGGTTCTTGTTTGGTTATCTCCTTAGGTCTGGGTTTAGGGTACTTATTATTGTGCAGTGTTTTATAGGCTAAGCATCCTTGGTAGTTCGCATTATGCTCTCCTTGACAGTGGATGCACTTCGCGGGGGTTTCTGGGGATTTAGTGCATTGGTCAGTGGGGTGATTACCTGCATATTTTACACACCGGAAGTTATGGTTGCAGTATTTCTGCGTGTGGCCGTACCTTTGGCACCTTTTACATTGTACTATTTCTTTCTTTACAAGAGGTGGTTCGATCTTAACTATAGAGTTCATCAGCCGATTGATGTTGTAGATTTCTTTGTTATTTCATTTTTGTTTTATATCGATGAAACGTTTGGTTGGATGGGGCCGGGCCCCCCCCCTGACTTACAGGGTGACGCAGGTGCTCACTGGGCACGGGTGCTTTGGCGAATACTTGCACCGAATCAGGAAGGAAACGACCGCGCGTTGCCACCACTGCGATGCGAGCATAGATTAGGCGCAGCACACGTTAGAGTTCTGCCCGGCGTGGGCGCGGCTGCGCCGCGATCTCATCGCGGAAATCGGGTGGGATCTTTCGCCACAGACGATTTTCGCGGCACTGTTGGCGAGCGAGAGAGGGAGGAGGGCCTCCTTCTGTGAGCAGGTTATGCTTCGGAAGGAGGCAGCGGAAAGAGCGACGGTGCGGAGCTCCCACTCCGAGAGGATCGACCGGCGGGGGTGCGGCAGACGCCGCGGGCACACTTGGACAAGGCGCTCCAGGGCCGCCGTTCCCCCCGGTGGGGGTCAAAGTTAGGTGCTGATAGATCAGCACCTCGGGACCGCCAGGCAGTCCGGTAGGGGAACCAGACTGCCTTGTGCGGCGGCTCCGGAGACGAGCTTTTTGTGCGCGGGAGGGGCCCGATGTGTCGCTCGCGCAGGTTCCCGGGCCTCTTTCGATCGCAGCCGAGTCGGTCATCGTGGAGGTTTTAGTCGGTTGGAGTCCGGCATTACCACGCCGCCACTCCCCCCCCCCCTCCTCCAGAAGTGGCCTGGTGTCCTTGCAGATTTCCTCCACGTAAAAAAAAAAAAAAGATCGGCTGAGTGGTGGATGTTGCGTAGCACCACACGAAATAGTCTTTCTTGCTTGAGCTGGTAAGTGTGGAAGTTGGCATTCAGGGTTTTTAACAACTTTGTTAATTTTTTCTAAGCGTCTGGGTTGGTCGGCAGAATTTTTACACGGTTGCTGATTTTCAATTTATATTCGTCCTTACTGATATCTTTTTCAATAGTCTTTGTCATTGTTTGAATGTCAATGACATCGTCAATGAAGATTGGCGGGGGAGGGGGAGTTTTTTGCGTATGTTGTGTATTTACCGCTTCGGTTATGTCCATAGCGTCTTCTGTTGTCTCCAGTATCGCGAACCTGTTGTGGGTGGTCACTTGGCTAGCTGGTGGGTTGGTTTGTCTCTTGCTCACATTAATCCTGATAGCTTCCAGCTTGCGTTTCTTTGTGTGCGGATCGTTTGCAAAGAGGGATGTTTTGCCCCTTTGCCACGGGGGAGGAAGAGCGGCGCTGTTGTAACTTAGCTCCGTAGAGCCCGTTTGAGATGATTGAGCCATCAGCGATCTAGTTAATTCAATATGAAATAACTAGTGGAGAGGCTGTGATTCGGGTCAGAGGTTAGTAGCGTTGGATTTTTCACTAGCACGTTTGCGAACACTTGGCTAGGTTTGTTAGATTCGCTTTCGACAGATTGGCGTCACGTGTTGTTTTGTGAACTTCACAGGGCACTGGACACACGTCTGCACGCTTCGGCACTCACCAGCAAACTCGTTGTAAGAGATGTGAAGTATTATCGTGGACGAAAGGCCTAAGAGATATGGAGTGAACCATAAACAATGTCGCGAGAGAGCCGAGGTGCTGACAAGCCCATCAATGTATCGTCGGTCCTTCAATTGAATAGTTTCGTAGAAAAGGCCTACGTGACCCTGGCCATTAGTGGTTACGAAACACGTGCGTGGTGGGGCTAAGACCAAGGGGCAAAGGGATTCTAAGGGAGAAAGACGAATCAACAGTCAGTGTCAATGGAGAAACCAGAGAGTGTGAATTGAGAAGCCAGGGAGTGAGAGTTGCATTGTCGAGAAAGTGTTGCTAGCGTTGTCGAGAGAGTGTGATTCGCGTGAAAGCGTTGGATCCATGGTGACGAGAGTTGCAAATTAACTATTTAATTGTCTAAATTATAGTACGTTATTGTGATTAGTTCATGTTAAACAACCATCGTTTTTTGTTTAATCAACATCTGTACAATCCATTCATTGTAAATAAATTAATCGTAGTAGTATGTTACTACAATAGGAAAAACATAACAATGAAATATTATAAAGTTAACATAATTATTTCCTTTTTTCATGCAATTTTTTAAAACATGTTAGACAGAGTGCCAACTGGCCCTTATGACGATTACAATATGTTGTTACTTTTTTGACTATTTTCGCAGCATACTCTCTAGCTTTTATTTTTAAAATGCGTTTATAGCATTGTTTACACCATCGTCGCGCTTTTCTTGCGGGCTCTTGGTACGACTGCAGAAAATATGAATGTTTTTTTGGCAGTACTTCATTTTCACTTGGCATTTTTTCTCTGTGGAGATTCACTGTACTTATAAGGTGATCAATAATTTCTTCGCGAAATTTTAAGACTTTAATAGTACCCGATTTTCTATGTACATACCACGCATTTACGAGGCAAGTCCCTCATATTAATTTTATTATAATTTTACTACCGCCCGGCAGTAAGGGGCAGAATTAGATTCGATAGAAGGTTAATAGGATAAAAATTTTAATGATTAACTTAAATAGGTGCAGACCTGCACAGGAGCTGATGTACCATTACGCCTGCGAAGCTAGAGTGGATGTGATTTTCATCTCGGAGTATATCAACGGATCATATCAACAGTAGACATACTGGTACAACAATGACAAGGGTGATGCGTCGTAGGTGACACTTTTTAAAGGGAAATAACCGGATGAAACTACCTTGATCGTGAAGGACGGAAATGTTGGAATTAGCGTGGACAAAGTGTTTCGCATTGGGGGGTGTTGTTCCCCCAATGTAAATATGGAAGAATTTTATAGCTATATACATGAATTGGAGTGCATGATCCGAATGACCAAGAGGAGTCACCTCGCAATGATGATCGCCGATGACTTTAACTCAAAGGCTACAGCATGGGGAGGCCTTAGAAATGACCGCACAGGAACCAGACCATACTTATGAACATACTTATGAAGAATGAGATTGTCTCCGGACGGACGGCCTCCATGGATGTGGATAAGGTCCGATCCATAGTATCGTATATTCCTGACTAGGCCAACGGAGAGTAGAGTCAGAGTAATAAAGTGAGAACAACGGAGAGGAAGGCGAACGCGACTATAGAATCTCGGAGGAGGATCTGCTGGACGCTTGTAACAGGATAAATCCACACAAGGCGGTTGGAGTGGACGGTATACTAGAAACAGCGATCAAGGCTCTAGTGGACAAAAGGACGGAGTAGGTGCTGAGAGTGTGAAACGCGGTAAACAACACGGGGAAGATACCGGTGAGTTGGAAGTTGACAAGGGTGGCACTGATACCAAAATCAGGAAGAGACCCTACACTAACATCGTCTTTCCGACCTATCAGCGTACTTCCAGAGCTTAGTAAAGTCTGGGAGCATACGTTTAAGAACCTACTCAAGAAAAGCTTAGGTTTAGATCCATTTCATGATCAAGTTAGCCCGCAAAGTCCGAATGGATGGCCTTCACGTGGACAAAGTGCAAGCCATTGTTCACGAACTCTTCTTAACGAGATCGAGGGATTTTATTTGCAGAATTGACGGGAGTATCAATATTGGTGAAGGCGAGGGCAACTGCTTAATAACTAAAGAAATGTTACTGAATGCCGGAGCTGGGATAAATCCTAATAGAGCGGTTAGCGTGGATGGCATACCAGGAACCGTGGTGAAGGAGCTAATTGAGAAGAGGACGTGCAAGATGTCGAGAGTGTCGAACGCGGTAAACATCAGTGGAAGGGTACCTGCGATATGGAAGGTGGCGAGGGTGGTACTTATCCCGAAACTGGGTAGGGACCCCGCCAGCGCTCAGTAAAGTCTAGGAACACACTTTCAAGAATTTGATCGAGGACAGGCTCGACCCCTTCCATATAAATCAGTTTGGATTTCGCAGGAGGAAGAGTACGGTGCACGCGCTGCGCCGGGTAGTTGAATTGGCGGACAGCTCCAGGAGGAGAAAACGGATATGTGTGCTCGAAGCGGTAGACATTAAGAACACGTTCAATTCTCTCAGCTTTGAGAATAAGATTCTGCTGAAGGCTGAGGCGAAAGGGATGCCCCGGAAACTTTTATGTCTCCTAGGCAGGTACCTAGAAGACAGGAAGATTGTAGTTCGCAACAGCGGAGGGACGGTGAAGAAGAACGTTTACGCGGATGTCCCACAGAGTCCCATATTATGAACTAGTACCATGAATAAGTCAAGATCTCTTTAAAATTTCCTCCAACTTTCTGCTGTGGAGGTTTGGTCGTGTTAAGTATCGACTAATAAGGAACGTCAAATAAAATCGTAGCCGTTCGTCAGGTATAATTAAAATAAATAAATAGACGTGTACAGAGACCTTGATACAATATAAATCTCGTTTTATCGTTCGTCGCGGAGATACTCGTTAATCTCGATATAGACCGTTCGGTAATTCGTAGCTAATCGACTTATACTCTATCGCTCGCGTCCGTATAATTATATTGGTTGGAGAGAGCCAGAAAATTTAAATTCGTCGTTGTTCGACGGTTGCGCGTAGCGGTGACATTGTTTTACCCGGAGTTTATTTGTTTTTACATTACTCATAATCTAACGGTCTTGACACTCCGAGACAAAACCACAACATGATTCGAAATGTCCTTTGACTCATGTGCCACTACACTGCTATACTCTCTTCTAAGAGGAGTGTTTGAGGTTTATTTATACCATCCATGGCAACTTCTATGACGAGTACACCCTCTTGTTCCTTAATGGTCACTATTCTTTCTGTCTTTCTTATTTTGAGATTTGGTTTGCTTTAATTCGGCTTTTCTTCGTTTTTTTCAGCAGCAATATTCATTTATTTATTTTTTCTTCCTTCTTATCCTTTTTATTTACTTTTTCTTTTTTATTATATTCTCTTTTCTCTTATATTACTACTATTTGTTTTCTTATAAGCACATGTTTATGGACATTTTCCTATAGATTCATTATGTTTTAATTGTTTTTCTTAAATACGTTTAATTTCTGTCATTCACCAACAGACTACAACCATACTGCATCTACGACAAAGGTATATTATAGTGTAGGAGGTGTAAAGACCTTTAAAGGTGTAGAATCACGTTAATAAAAAGTACATAAAAAGTTTCTAGAAGTGTCTGAATATTTTTGTGGCGTAAAAAGTTTCTAAGCATATTCGAATACTTTTGTGAGTCAATCTATGCACCAGATCATTCACCATTCCAAGATCTTTAATAATATTATCAAATGAAATTTTTTTCTTCATAAACTTTAAGACTTCTCTAAACTAAACCCTATTAAGAAACTTATTAATGAGTCAGAAAATTGGACAAGATATTAAAAATATTGAATCTCATTTGCAAACTTATTTCTAAAACTCGTGCATAACAAATAGAATGGAAAATCTTACAAAATTAGATGTACTAATGATGAAAGAGATATAGCGGCTCACGAAAGTATTCGAGTATCCTTTAAAAGAGACTAACTTCTTTAAAATAGAACCAAACGGCTTGAGTTTTTTTTATTTTTGAGAAGTTAGAAGGATTAGTTTACTGGATAACGTGTAAAAAATTTTGAGAAATTGTAATTGTTCATAATTGCAAAAAGATAGTAAAGGTAACTTTTTACAATGTTTTTATCTGATTTTGTAATAAAAATTTAAACAAATCAAGTAAAATTTCATGAAGTGTATTGTCATAAAGTTTCCGTGTATCAAGAAACGTGATGTACGAGAAAATGATATAATGTATGATAATTATTGTGTAGTACTAAAGATATATTTCTGATTCGATGTATATAACCATAGATTATTAAAAAAAGTAAAAGAAATTGAAAAAATAAAAAAGGAACCAATACCACACGGAGTTCTCAAGCACCGCTTAACTTTCGTGATCGGATGAGAATAAATGTTTTATATTATATATGTCAGAGATGAGAGGACATTGGGACCTTTCTTTTGGAATTTTTGGGAAGATCCCCAATACTTTACTCTAGACTATTTATTATAGCCGTACTTAAATGATAAGACTTAGAAATAGTTGTTATGATTCAATCCTATTATGTTTGCCCGAGATTTGTGACGGTGGGCTTGGGCTAGAGGTGACACAACTGGTCGCCGAACGTAGCCACAGTCACGGGATGAACGTTTTTACCTAACAGAGAAGTGCCAGTATTGTGGGACACACGTTGTATTAACAATCAAACCCCGGGCAGGAGCAATGTCAGCTCTACGCGGGTCTGCCTAGCAACGGCGGCTGGAATTTTGTTGATATCCCCGGGCAATATGCAACGATCAAACGCGATCGTAAGGAGAGGAAAACTCCCATCGGTCTTTTATTCTTGCTATTACCTTGGAGAGTTTGCACATCGTCTTTACGTGCATTATTATACCGAGCGTCACAGCAAACGTTACTTTGTGCTTCAAAATATATTCTACGTTTAACAAAGAGTTACCCCGTTGACCGTGGATTCGTTATTGAACCTAAGAACATTATCACTAACATCTCGAATGTTTAATCACCACGGTTATTTGTCAAACTTTGTAAAAATCAATATTTATATCAGTAAATATAATCTCTATTGTACAACAACGATGGCTAGTCCAAATGAAGATTCGTTACACGCCCATGAATTTAACGCTAACCCGACATATATATATCGAGTTCTCATTGGGGTTTGGGACGTGTAACGAATTCTCATTTGGAGTAGCCATTGTTGTTATACAATATAGATGATATTTACTGGTACAAATATGATTATTGCAGAATTTGACAAGTAACCGTGGCGATTAGATACTCGAGATGCTAATGACAATGATCTTAGGTTCAATAACGAATCCACGGTTAAGGGGATAGCAAATGCATTTTTCTTCCAAAGTCTAAGTTGAATTGAACTTACTGGTCCATAATTCAAGTGTAACTCAACTTACTTGTCCATAGTACAAGTAGAACTCAACTAACTCTTTGCTAAAACGTAGAGTATATTTTGAAACAATAAAAGGTACAAGAATGTTCACTAGGACGCTCGGTATTCACTGATCGTAAAGACGGTGTGTAACTCGCTGATGAGATCGCACGTGAATGAGAGTGATGAAACTCTCTTCTGCTTACGATCACGTTCGTTTATATTATATTAGTCGAGAGAGTATCGATAAAATTCCAATCGCCTTTGTTAGACGGTTCCACGTAGCGGCGACATTGTTTCTACCCGCAGTTTGATTATTAATATTCTTGTTAGGAACATGATACATTTACACTGTACATGTGAATGTGTGTGTAAGCATCAGAGGGCGTCCAGGCCTTAGTTGGGACAAAAGACAATAGTCAGTCGTTAGAAATATCTGGAAGAGTCGGTTGACAACAAGCGTGCGTGCGAGTAGGATTTCGAGGTCTTTAGAGTATAAGATATATGTATAACTGTTGTGTGCTAAATAAAGGGAATTATTTGTATTTCCGAATCCCTTCTATATCTTTACAATTCTATCTACCATTTCTTTTACAAAACGTCACGCAGGGTTGTTTACGTTTCCAATTATGTCTTCTTTTCTACAATTTGTAGAGAACCTTTATTTACTTTTTGGCGAGGTAAGCTGCCGCTCATATGTTATGTGTACGCTGCTGTTCAGGCTAACCTATTTACATTAGTGTAAGAAGGTTTGCTCGCGTACAAGGACATTTCGGCTAATTTTGAATTATCAATAACCGAAAAACAAAGCCGAAAACCAGGTTACGTCTGGTGACTCTTTACCTACACCAGGACATAAACTTCGGACAGGATGACAACCAGATGTCTTCACCTCTCTATGGCTCACCCTCAACAGTCCCAAGTACCCCCATAGGTCCCAGGCATTTTCGCTCTAATAGCCTTCGGACCAAACAGATATTCTTTCACCAAACGGTTTGTTAAGTCTATTGTCTTCCACGAGTTGACAACGGAAAGTTGCGTTTTGCCACGTACGAGGTATCCCACTAGCCACGTCATCTCTAGGGCAGTTAGCATCCTTCCTCACCCACCAACATAGCAAATAGCCAATTAACAACAAGGCTTATGTCCCTCACTTTCCTAACGAAACTACTCTTTAACGAATCAGATCCTCTCACATCCTTGGACCCACCACTTCCGAGTTTTCCTTCGCGACATCACCCCGATAGACAGCAACTCGCTCCTACGTTCTCGACCCTGCATCATCTGTCCTTTTACGTTACATACTCTGTTCGATTTTTACTGTAATCAATCGCTCGGAACTCAGTTATCTTGTATACCAGTTGTTGTAATAAACTAGACACTGTACTTGGTCAAATCTGTGTACCTCTCAATTAATCACTTCTATTATCATAATCGAAATAGGGGATCGATCATTTCGCGGCGTCGATTGAACAATCGTAAGGGGAATTTACGACTCTCGTTGATGCGCATCCTCGCGATCGCGTCTCTCCGCGCGTGATTGAACACCACGTAAAGCTGGAATCACCCCTTAAATTTTTTACACCTGCAGCCAAACACTCTGTATAGAAACAACAATGAAAGCGATATTTGTTTTAAAAAATCAAAACTTTAGAACTTATATTAATTTGTATTATTAATTTAATATTTAGAAAATATGATATATAAATGAGAAATCAATATTAAATTATTTTAAGAAATTTTAGCATCTGTAAACTTATTAACCCTTAGAGTGCTGTGGGCTCATATAGGCGTCTGGCGAAAGCTATCGGTGTGAACTAAGGACATATATATGCGTTTTCTGTAAGTGCCTGGCATGGACTAAGGACGCATGTATGCGTTTGTCAATTTTTCCGAACACCTACGCAGAAGTAATATTATTACGTTTGTGTGAGATAAATATAAATGCATTCCTTAGTAACGGCAGTAAACAAATGCCAATAATGCCTTGTTATAACAGTTGTCTACCTGTTTCGCGGACAGTCGCGTCTAATTATCAAGAAGAAAATGTGTTGTTTGTGTGGAAAATAAGGGAATGCAGAAAATGCAATGTCGGATTATGTATCGATAACTGTTTTGAAATTTTGCACACACAACTGAATTATTAACTTGTTATATTTACTAAATTTAGTTTTCTAGTTTATTGTTTTCTAGTTTATTACCCAAATACTAGTTAACTGTAAATTTCAATGTTTATAATAAATAATTAAACATAACTAAAAAATAACGCTCTTGAATCATTTAATCTCGTGCAAAAGAATTACTATAACTTATTACGATTTGCGCTTTGAATAGTCAATCAACAGAGTTCAGTCTAACGAAAAAGTATTCCGTCCACAGCGATCGTCAGCGCTAGACGCGCGCCGTCCGTACGGACCGCATAGGCCGCGAGTATTCAGCACTCAAAGGGTTAATAATATCTTCATAACAAAAAATTTTTAGAATATCCATGTAAAATCCCTAGAGTTCTTGTAGGATAGGGATTCTTTTTTTGTACGGGTAGCACGACAGGCTGTGTTTAACGGAGAGACCGATCTTCCTTTGTTGCACGGACGACCAGTGAAGTAGCGCGTGTTCCCCAGACGGACGGACAGAGAGTTACATTAGAGAGACAGACAAGGTTATAGAATAATTGTTTAAGATTGTAAAGACTGAAGATTTAAGATTTAAGACTGAAGAAGAAAGATCGGTAGCTCAGGACGTTGAAAATCGATTCTCGATTTTCAGGTAAACATTGCACCAAAGACTTATAATTTCCCGTTTAGATAATCATCGTTATTGATTGTTAGAGACGCATATTAATTGTTGTTCACTTTTGTATTTTATCCAATCATTTCATAATAAAAACCTCGATTTTCAGACTTCAGAATCGATCCCTGAATTACCCCATTATTGAACCTTATATCCATTTTTATATATTATTTCTATCTCTATGAAAAACATAATATATTTCATTACTTATATTGTGTTCTAAATTTTCGTGATTTCCATGTCATGAAATTGGTAGACACTATTTCAGCGTTTACAACTGATACACAGAGTTTGCGGGCTGTAAACAGTTATTTGTCACTAACAATACATTGCGTAACAAAAGACTATAAAATGTGACACTATATATTAAAGTTATGCCATTTAAAAGAATCACGTACTGCGGAAAATACTAGAAATACATTGTTATAATGTTTACGTACACAGAAGTAACATGAAATTTTACAAACCATTAATATTTATAATTGATAGCAGCCGACATATTGTAAAGGCAATCGAAAGCTGTACAGATAGGAAACTAATACCTTATTTCGCACATTGTTCTCAATTGACAAAAAAGATCAACGAGAAAATAATTTCCCGCGTACATGGTTGTAAACAAAAAATGCAGAAACATTGTTGTCTTTTTCTTAAGATCGACACCCCAAAAAGAAAGGTTTTATAAGGTACAGATACAAGTGCAGATAAATCCAAATGAGACCTCTTTAAAATTATTGCAAGATGGATACGTGATGAGATTCCATGTTCAATAGTTATGAAGACTATTTAATTTTATGTGCGAGCCTCGCGTTTTCACCAGACGATTGCAGATCCCTGCACACTCCCGAAACTTGGAAGCTAGGAAGCGCACACAGTCCTGTTCTCATGTGTACCTCATTTTTTTTTTTTTTTTTTTTTTAACTGATATATCTTCAATTATGATTACCTGACACGTAATTACAACGTAATTTTTTTTTTATTTAAAATTGCATTCAACTATCAGAGTTATTAACAAATTACAATGAAATTAATCATATTCTTAATCAAGGCCCATTTTGTACCTCGTCCGATAATTTTCATTTTTAATGTATTGAACATTTCAAAATTTATTGGCAATCATTTTTTACAAATTAACTGCTATTACCTAATTTTTTATTACACTGCTGTGAATACGTTGAATCTAAGAATAAGGAACAAGGAAGGCAATTGAGATACAATACGACATGTGATAGAATTCATATTTAAACAAACTGGTTTTAAAAAAAAAGTAGAAATTAATTTTAATCAAAATTGCTCGAGTTTTTTGATAATAAACTTGGCAATAGAAAATAAAATATAAGTCGCAGAGAGGAATATCTTTACGGAACATATAGAAGAAAAAATAAAGACATCTTTCGAAAATAATGTACCTAGAAGTAGAAAAACATTCTAACAGATTTCCTATATTATCAAAAATAGGTTACATGACTATACATGGCTATATGTGTCACACAACTACTAGCGAGAGACTGTTCTCCGCGATTAAAAATATTACTGTCTGAAAATGTAGAGAAATTGGCTTTTTTACATGAAAATTCAATATAAATCTTATCCTATATAATAAAACTATTGATAAAACTTATTATCTTCGATTTCGATTAGTAAAAAATAAGTAAAAATTTGAAGCGGTTCATTATCGATAATCGAATATTGTTTCTAAAAGAAATATAATTATATATGTCCGGTTGGCGTTAAAATTAGAGTTAGGGTTAAGGGCGTGAAACGAATCCCTATTGGCGCTAGACGTGATCATTATGCAATAGAGGAGATATTTACTAGTGCAAATATGACTATGATGGAATTGGACAAGTAATCGCGATAATTAGATACTCGAGAAGCTAATGACAATGATCCTAGGCTCAATAACGAATCCACGGTCAACGGGATGACGAACTCTACTCTTCTTTAGCGTCTAAGTTGTACTCAATGTTAATGCATGGGGCAATCACTACGTATCTGAGAGTTACTTGAATCGTCGTCGAGATCGTACCGTAGAGTAACTCTCCGTCTCGACGATGCCGTCGAGGAAAACTATAATGGGTGGGTCTAAGGACATGAGATCCTCGGATTCGTCAAAGAAAGCTTTCGTTTCAAAGGTGAGGGAAATTAGCGCTGTTGCTAATTGGTCGATCTCCATATCGGCGTTTTGAAAGAGATGCTGGCCGCCCTTGAGGGGAGGTTGTTGATGGGGGGCATCGTTCGTGGAAGATAGGTATCTCCTATCTTCCCGTAGTTGCAACAAAGACTGCTTGTCTATATGAAGGACTCTGCTTGACTAAATCTTAAGATTTATTGCGATTCCTCACGTTAGCTAAACATATACTACGGAGGTATGTTGACATCTGGAGATCATCTTACCCGGAGGATAGAATCTGCGTGTGACGAGCCACGGGACAGAAACCATTGAAATATTTACTGCCGCGTGTCGCTACGACTATTTCTTTTAAGGAGAAGTATAGAGTTACTCTGTGCCTTTGTTAGATAAAACGTTCATCCCTTTGACCGCGGCTACGTTCGGCGACTGATTGTCGCCTCGAGCCCAAGCTCGCGATCATAAATCTCGAACAATCGGAGCGGCATTTGTTTAATCTAAGTTACAACGTTACGGTATTCCCGCGAATCCAAGGAGGGGTTCCGGTGTTCTTTCATCTCCGACATATATATTAAGGATTTTGGTCTGTAGGGCTGTATTGTGGATTAAATAAAAAGAAACAGACTTTACTTAAACGAAAAGAAGGAAAATAACTTGATATACTACAAACACTAGTTGTACACGTTAACACACATTAATGCAATATTCGCAGCTAGCTGGTGAAAGTTTCGAATTACAATTATTATTCGCCGCTTACGTTCACGTTTCATGCGCATGAAATCTATCGATCTTCACAATGTCGGCTTACACAACAAGATCGTTTTTTTATTTTTGAATATCTCATGACATGTATATTATTTCCCTTCAACTCTATTTGCTGACAGATTATTTCTATACTTACTTGTAAATAACTCGTAATAGTTCACGATATTTCAAATAATATTTCGAACGAACGTTTGTTCGTTACTTGTTGCTGTGACATTGGCCATACCTTAATTTACGTCAGAGATAAGACTTCTTCCCCTACCTTTGCACTCTTTTGCACACGGCACCACCTTCTTATCATCATAACCTACATCAAGCCCTTCAACATCCCCAAACCAAAACACATATAAGCCGAGATTCCAGCAGGCTCAGACAGTTCTTGTTCAGTCTTTCTCTGATTCGTTATATTATACTACCTCTGTAAGACTATTGTAATCATTGAATTTATAATAAAGTTTGATAAAAGAAAGTTAAGAGTCTGGCTATGGCTCAACCTTCTTTTTTATAATCTAAGTCACAAGTTTACGTAAGATTTTGGCGATCCTGTCAGGATTGTGAAACATCGCTTCGTTTGGAAAACAAGGACATCCATACCTATGGGAAGGACTAACGTGGACTACGGTCATCCTAAATGACAAATTCACAATCTACGAACCCAGAAGACCTTTGGAACTACGGAAGTGTAGCGCCCAAATCTACCTCATTGACGTCGCCCAAAAGCAGACATCTGCCTACACGCCAAAACTTACGCAAAAATCAAAGAACGATTTAAAATCCCACATTTGTTCTCAAAAGTAGAGGAATTTATAAAAAATTGTGTAGCATGTCAAAAACAGAAACTTGTCAGAATCCGCGCGAAAGAAATTCCCGTAATACCTTAAACCCTCACTGAACCAAACGAAAAAGTAGCAATGGACATAATTGGTCTCACGTAGAAAATTAAACGAGGAAATCAACGTATACTCTCTATTCATGATGATTTGACCAACTACCTGATATTAACACCTTTCAAGACACAAGGAACCGAATCCATAATAGATGCCTTATTGAATCATTACATCTACATCTTCGCAGCACCTAAAAACTATGTTGAGAAACGTTGAGTTGGTATGACCGCTAGTTCCTATAAGCTAGGTTGGTACGACTTCTAACGACGCTCTTTTGTCTTAGAAGTGTGTTACGCCACGAGGCTTGCCACAGGCTGTATTTTCTAACTAGCTAGTATACCAAAGGACAGGACAATCTTTGAAGGTGTTTTGTGATTCAAATTTTGCAGGCTGTGCAATAGATAGGAAATCTAGAAGCGGGTATGTCTTCATACTCGCTGGTGGAGCAATATCTTGGTTGTCGAAGAAACAGCCAATTATATCTCAATCGACATGCGAAGCGGAGTTCGTAGCGATGCAAGAAGCAGCTAGAGAGACCGTGTGGATGTCTTTATTGTTAAGGGAGTTAGGTCAATCGTCATATTGTCCTGGTCCATGCAAAATCTTCTATGACAACATTGGAGCTATTTCATGGTCCAAGAATGAAGTAGTTGCTGAAAGTTCTAAGCATATCCAAGTGCATTATTTTTATGTTAAGAACTGCGTGTCGAAAGGGATATTAGATTATGTCTATATATCTAGTTCTGAGAATGTTGCCGACATTCTCACCAAAGGATTAAATAGAGTTAAGACTCAATATTTTACCAAAGCTATGGGACTTGTAGAAACTAGCGATCAAAGGGGAGTGTTGAGAAACATTGAGTTGGTATGACCGCTAATTCCTATAAGCTAAGTTGGTACGACTTCTAATGACGCTCTTTTGTCTTAGAAGTCGACCATGTGTTAATTGCTTAGGCGTATCCGGTGTGATCAGACGTTTTGTACAAGGAGTAGAAATAAAAGCTGTGATAATCAATCCGTGTGAATCAGTTTGAATATCAACCCCAACTTATATATAATAACAAACTATACTAACAGACTAAGAACAGAACTCATGATAATAACAACCAACTTTCACCCACAATCTAACGGATCCCTAGAAAGAACACATGCAACGGTAAAAAACATAATACGAACAAGTCTAAACGACTCAGACAAAGAATGGGACGAAGTATTAAACTTCATATGCTTGGGATATAACACAGCAATACACGACGCAATCGGTTTTTCACCTTTTGAACTAACTTTTGGACAAAAAGCTAACCTCCCATCCTCAATATCCAGAACCTCCAACTACACGTATGAAGAAATGTTGGCACTATGGCATAAACAATTGGACAAATACAAAACACTAGACAAACACTTGAACAAAGTAGAAAACGCTACAAAGAAGAGACCAACAAAGAAAAATCATTAAAACACAAACGGTATTTAAAGAAGGAAACGCAGTTCTTGTACATAATAATCACAAAGCAGATAAATTGGACGATGAATGGTTAAGTCCTTACCACATCGAAAAAGCTATGACTCCTTATTACGAGATTTTAATCAGTAACCAAATTAAGAAGGTGTGGCGGCACTCGAGCACGGAACTTTCCAACGGCTTCGCGACACAAAGCGCTATATCTACAAAGCGTAAGGCCGACGTGCCTAATGTGCCATTGACATCGGTTCTTCCGCCGAATGTTCGGAAGAATGCATGCGCGTCAACCGCCGCGGTACATCTAATAAACGCATGTGTAGTAGGGATATCGAAGGGCAACTAAGGAAAGAATTCGTTTGGTTTCCAACAAAAGAGTCATTCTGCCTCAAGCCGCGAAGTGGGAAAGGTTCAGCATCATAGCGAAGCAAACACAAGCCGAGATACGCGATTGTAAACTCTCGATGGTTAATCATGAGTGTGAATCGTATAAATTGTTGACCTGTTGATTGTTAATAGTAATAAACTTTTTGTTGAACATCTGAGTATTCTTTCCGCACCTATCACGACATTCCACCTCAAAGGTATATGGTAACAGAATTAAATCATACTTTTCAGGACGCTCATCTCATGCACAGCCCTCGTGCTCGGATTGGAATTAATGCCAATCGAAAATAACGCAATTTTCCACGAGAAAATATCTAAAGCCTATTTGAATAATGAAAAAGTTAACGTATACATAGGAATAGATTTAAGCGATATATTTAACAAAAACATTGTACCACCTCATGTCAAGTAAAACCAGAGATACTTTCCTTAACCAACAAGTTTAATAACGTCAAAACGCCAGAAACACATTTAGGATTACTAACTCATTCTAGAGTTAAAAGAGAATTGATAGACGCTATAGGTTCAATCAGCAAAACACTTTTCGGAACCTTAGATTCTGACGATTTACAATTGATAAACCAGAATATCAACAAACTATTTAGCGAAGGAAACAAATTAAATAACATTGTAGCTAACCAAACCGCTCTAATTGAGAAAATCCTAAACACCGACAGCCTAAAACAATTAGAAAAAGTAAACGCGGACATACAAAATGAAATAAATCAAGTAAACAAGCGAGAACTTTTAGTAGTCAAGATTATTTCTATAGAAAGCGCTTTATCAGATCTACACTTTCAACTCAATGAAATATTCAATTTAATTTTACTAGGAAAACAAGGAATTATTAGCCCCTAGATCATAAATCATCACATTTTCTTAGAACAATACGCTAAAGCTTTAGGAAATCACATCATAAATAAAGGATTTTCACCAGAAGAAAATAATTTCCAAAACATTTTAGACGTCTCTACACTCACACTGTTTGTCCAAAGAAAAAAGATCTTCTTTAAAATTTCAATTCCAACAATAATTGACTCAGAATGGGATATAGAACAGGTATACTCCATACCGACTCAAAAGAATGGAGCATTTCTCGCCCCATTAGTTGAACATCCGATATTTTTCACCTCAAGATTAATTTATATGAATGTAGACCAGATGTATTTGGACAAGCAATGTCGAATCAAACACGAATTGTACATTTAAAATTGTACAAATAAACTCAACCCATACATGATATACGTTCAAAACACAATTGCACATCCGAAATAATTAGTGTAGACAATACCATAAGATTTTGTAAATTCACAATCTATAAGATCGTAGAAATAACTTTTGTACCACTCAAAAACGAAAATCACTACATAGCTATACCAGAAAAACCAATAGAACTCAATATATCCTATGAAGAAGGACATCAAATTGTCAAACTGAAGCAACCCTCTCTGTTGAAAACTAAAATAACTATAGATATATTGTATGGAGGCAACCATATGAGAATCAGTGGCAATCCCAAAAGCATTTCTTACGATGTTAAGATCAAAACCATAAATATAACTAATAACGTAGATTTATTCTCAATGCTTGATACCTTAGAAAAGACTCCTAAAGTAATGAGCAACCTAAACGGTTATACTGATACCTTGAATCAAATAGAAGATAGAGCCAATCAATAAACTTTTTCACACAGAATGACACAAATTAAAACTTGGGGTCTCACAATGTTGGAAATAATAGGATATATATCCATTAGACTCATATGCTTATATCTGCTTAGTAACATAGGACTGCCAACCCTATGTATTCACATATTTTGCTACAAAATTAAGAAAGCACCATTAGTAACACACCTAACGTTAATACTGCAACACCTTCCGCCTCCATAAACATTTACACACCGATGTTACCTGTACAACCTGAAACAGAAAGAGAATCAAGAGTAAGTTTTGAATTATCAACACCGCTCAAGGCCAAATTTCATCCATCGATTCTGAAGAAATGCAAGAACTTAGAGGATTAAATTCACTCTACGAAGAGGGGAGTGTAACACGTAAATCTACCTCAGTGACATCACCCAAAAGCCAGACATCTACCGACCTCCGGATATGTCGATAACACTTAGTCATGCGATAACGATAAGAATAAACAATAACCGAACTCTCACCCATAAGATATGTGAACCATAATGAAGATATAAAAACCCCAGTCCTTTAGTCAGTAAGTCAGTCTATATTCTACAATTGAATTGTAATATTGTCGTATTAATAAAGCATACGAATGGGCTATTGCTCATTCGCCTTTTTTTTATGACATCTCGTCATTTATTACGTGACACTAGTTGGTGTCGTCCGGTGGTATTTGCTGTCGAGTGCCGCCACAAATAGTTATAGATTTTAGAAAACTTAACGAACTGACAGACCAAGACGCCTACCTTTTATCTGACATAGAAGACATACTGAGCCAATTAGGAAATGCGAAATTCTTTTCCGCGTTAGACCTATTCTCAGGATTTCATCAAATACCTATGAATTCAAAGAAATACACTGCGTTTTCAACACCTCAGGGACACTTTCATTATAGCAGAATGCCATTTGGACTAAAGAACGCACCCGCGACTTTCCAACGCATGATGGACACAGCTTTAAGAGGTTTAATCAACAAACTGTTTAATCAACAAACACTGTTTTGCTTACTTAGACGACATAATAATATTCGAGGATATAATTCAGTAACATAATCAAAATTTAGCAATAGTTTTGCAAAGACTTAGAGAATTAGGACTCAAGATACAGCCAGAAAAATGTGAATTCCTCAAACCAAAGCTTGAATATTTAGGGCATTTAGTAACGGCCAAAGGAGTTAAACCAACCCCAAAGAAAATCAAAACAGTGAAAGATTTTAGGACGCCTAGGAACCCAACCGAGGTCAAATCATTTTTAGGACTGACAGGATATTATAGAAAATTTATACGTAACTTTTCAAAGATAGCCAAACCATTGAACGACTTAATTAAGAAAGATATTGGCTTTCACTGGACAAACAAACAAGACAATTTTGAAACGTTGAAACAAAAATTATGTGAAGCACCGATCTTGACTTATCCAGATTTTACAAAGATCTTTACAAAGATCAAGTAACGAAGGACTAGGAGCAGTTCTTTCACAAGACGGACATCCATGTTGTTTTATTTCCAGAACACTGAATCCATCGGAAAAGAATTATATGACGACTGAGAAAGAACTATTAGCGATAGTTTGGGCATTGAAACGATTACGACAATACTTGTTAGGACGAAAATTTATTATTAGAACAGATCATCAAGCTTTGAAATGGTTAAATAATTACAAAGGCCCATCATTTAGATTAATGCGATGGAGACTAAAGTTAGAAGAATATGAATACAGAATCGAATATGTTAAAGGCAAAGACAATCCAGTTGCAGATAGCTTATCTCGAATTCACACGATTCAAAAAGTAGGAACCCCAGAAAGAACAGTAGTCTTAGATTTCTTACAACATTTTACGGAATGGAAAGAGAAATCAGAAATCCCAAAACGATTAGAAATAAAACTTAACGATCAATCTTTCTATCAACTAACTAAAACAGAATTAGGAGAGTTTGACGAGACAATATGGTTACAAAAAATTAATAACATATTACGGAATAACAAGAAAGTAGGTATAGGAGACACCACGTTTACAGAATTAGAAAAGAATCAAATCAAGTTTATACTTCTATTCTTTAACGATACCTGACACCCTGTCACTTTTGCATGGGACCCAATCCAAGAATTAAAAGAGGAAGAAATAGAAAAAATAATTTAGGAAAATCATAATGGTACGATAGGACATTTAGGAATCCAAAAGACATACCTAAGAATCAAAGAACAATATAAAATCCCAAATTTAATGAGTAAAATCGAAGATTTTATTAAAAATTGTGACGTTTTAAAGAAGAACCAGTAATTTTAGACACACCTTTAAATCCCAACAACAAAATAGTCATGGACATTATAGAACCAATGACAAAGACTAAGCGAGGAAACCAATTTATTCTATCAATTCACGACGAGCTGACGAAAACACTAATTTACGCTAAGTTTGACGAAGGAATTAACGTTTTACAATTAGATGGCAGTGGGATATTTCATGAAAAGATTAAGCAAGCATACTTATATTTCGACGAAATTTATATGTATATAAAGGCAGATATATCTCATCATTTATAAACGATGTATACGAAAAACTGAATCATAAGAAAGCGAATGTCATGTTCATCGAGAAAGTATGTAAAACCAAATGCGAACTTCATAACGAAATAATATCTCTAAACCAACACATAGAAAAATTAGAAACTTTAGCATACCAATTACGACTTTTAACACACAATTACACACTAACTTACACACTAATCTATATCGAAAAGTCTATTCGTTACTCTTGACACCGATGACTTAGACCTAATAAATACTAACATTGACAAATTATTTCAAGAAGGGAACGAATTAAAAACTATAGTTACAATCGAACCGCGTTCATACGTAAAATCATAAAATCTCACAATATAAAACAAATGGACGAAATGAGAGTTAAATTTGACGAATAATACAATACAATACATCGTTAATAATACAAGAGAGAGACTAATAACAGATTTAATAATTCAAGCAGAAAGTGCAATTTCCAATTTGATGAAATCTTTAATGTCATAAGCATGGGAAAAGTACGAATCCTTAGCCCTCAGATTATTGATCATGTACCATTTATCGAAAATTATAAGAAAGCATTAGGACATCATCTTTATAACAGAACATTAGAACCAAAATACGAAAATTATCAATTCATTCTAGATATATCAAGACTAACGATATTCACTGTCGAAGCTAAAGTTTATTTTAAAATAACCGTACCTTTGCAAACAGATTCGGCATGGAATATAGTGCGAGTATACCTTATACCGACTAAAAGAGGCCATGCATTTCTGGCACCCGTAATTGAACATCCAATATTCTTAACGCATCAATTTGCATATATGAATGTTGACAATGAATACCTTGATAAAAATTGTAACCACGAAAATAGGAATCACAATGTGCAAACAAACACAAGCCATACACGATAAGAAATCCATTTACGATTGTGCGTCAGAAATCATTATCTTTAGCAGAAAGATAGATATTTGTAAATTTGCTGTTTACAAAATCGAAGACATAACTTTTATTCCACTAACAGCCGGGCACCAATACATAGTCATACCACAAAAAGAAATTGAAATTCACATACTTTGCGATGCCAGTTAAAAACAAATTAAGATAGGCAGACCCTCTATAACTCAATCTCCAGATGAACAATGTAATTTAATATTTAACGATAGTATAATGAAAATAAGACAATCTAAAGACAACGTAACGTTTGAGTATAAGCTTAAAACGATTCCTTTTGAAAACGATACTAGAATAAACTACTCGTTAGACAAGATTGAGAGAACGCCTAGAATCTTTAGTCATATTCCAGAATATCAAAACAATTTGGACCAAATATCTGATCAAATCAATCAATTAATATATTCTCTCTGAATACAATCAATTAAATCATGGGGATTTTCATTTTTGCAAATAGCAGATTGCACTGCCTTAAGATTAACAGGAATTTACCTTCTTAACAAAATAGGAATATTCGACTTATTGAAGAAATGTTTACCAACGAAACTATGTATCCACCTACTATGCTGTAAAACCAACATTTAAAACATTGTGACAAACCCTACACCCCTAAATATTTATACAGAAATACCACAGATACCACAGGTATCAACAAAGCTCAAAAGCATATGATACCACGACGAAGAAGAACAAATAGAGATTAAGCTAGCCAGAGTCCAATTCCACCGCTCCATACTGAAGAAACCCTAAGATTTTGGAGGAACAAAATCGCATTCTTGTTATCTGGAAGTGAAAGAAAAAATTTTCTTTTTATTGCGAATTTAAAAATATCTATGTATGCGTTTTTATATTAGCACTAATATGGAGATGCTACTACTTAATTGAAATACTACAAAATTAGGTTGAAATATAGTTTTTGATGCGTAGAATCCAAAAATGCAAGTTTGAGGTTACAAAATTTACTGGTTCAGATGTTATGACTATGAAAGGTTGAGCGTTTTTAGAGTATTTTACACATTACTCTGACGCCATATTGACTTCTATTCATTCTTCATCCAAAGAGTGGACTGCATAGATGATATCTGATTGATCTTTACAAATGAGAAATTGCATGCTCTATACTTACTGTCTTCAGATCACTTCTATCAAGGATGCCATCAAGTCGATGTTGTTATGACGACAAAACCGTCACTACAAAAATTGGCACAAGTGATCTGCAAATTCATGTAAGTGACCTCTTCATCTCATCCAATCCTTAGCTGGCCACCAATTGAATTCTATTTCTTTTTTTCTTTTTTTTTTTTTTTGTATACATATCATCAAGAGCTATAGTTGAATTGACCAAAAATTAGTTTGTACTAAAATAACCAGCCACTTCATGACGGCTGAGAAGTAAATACTAACCCAAATTAAATCCTAGCTTACCTACAAAATCCATGTTATGATTGACTATTCTAAGTAGATATTCCTCTGCAATTAGCATGGCATAACTTTTGAAACACTAGATATAGATTTCACTATCAACGACAACATTTCCTTTTATTGCTAAAACTAATGTTTTCACCCTAGTATTTAACACTAATACCATCTGTATTTTTTTTCTTTGGGGAGAGGTGGGGTATTTACCAGATCCAAAATTCAATGACTTACAACTCTGCTGCCACGATTATATTTTTGTTTGTCCAATTTGGCTTGGTCGATCTATATATAATATGAAAATGGAAGCAGTATTCAAATGGAAATAGTACAAAGAAATAAGTAATAGAAAAATTGAAATATCGAACTGTTACATAAAGTACCTGAGCAATGGTTGAAGATCCAGCTCCCAAAATCCTCTTGTAATTTCGGTTTCCCCACATTATATTTAAAAAATGTCCCACTATCATCTCTTGGCCATAATAGAACCACACAGCAATCGTTGCCAATGATAGTAGTACCACAAAGTCATTGCCTTATGTGAAATCGCTCAGTTCATGAACGGTATCCGTGCATGAGAAGTCTCGAGCAGAACTGTATATCAATCTGAAAATTTGAATAATTTTTAAAATAACTTAGATAATATATTAAAATTACGAAGATAAGTTTAAAACTTACATGACCGCTTTGTTAAAAGGCAAGGGAATTTCCTCAAAAAATTAATCGTGGTTACATATTATATGGTCTGCTTTTTTGATGGCAAGAGGATATCAAAATCAACCAAACCTGTGCTTTGCCTCGTCACATAACGTAATCGGTTTCAGATGATAACGACAGTATTTATCAGCGTGTAAGAGCCCATACTCACGAGTCCAAGCAATAGCTGCTTTTTTTGAAGCAGGTTGAATTCCATCTCGTAGATTCGATTTTTTGAAAGTAACACAGTAATATAACAAAACAAGTAATGAATGAAAGAGAAAAGAGACAAAAAATAAAAAACTACAATAAAGCGATCAAAGGAGAAAATGAAACAAAAACATGCGTAACAGTCGAAAGAGTACAAACGAATACTTCGGATGCTTTGGAAAATCTATTACCTGCAGACCTTGAGTCATGTTAGGGAGGAAAACCAAGCGTGTATATAACACACTTGACTTAATTCGCCAATATGGCCGTCACTCATTTGCAGCCAGTGACTCCATGGGTTCCATACATTGGAAGAAGAGAGGGAGTCCACTAAGGTAAAATTCAACCCAAAACTATATTACATTCAAGTCTCAAATCCATCAATTTTTTCTGAATGTTGAAATAAGCGTATTTTTAGAGGAAAGGCAATCTTTCCCTTGTCTCCATTCGAATCCTTATTGCTTTTTATATGTTCATTTAAAAACTTGAACCAAAACTTCCAAGACCTATTATCTTTTTACGAATCATAAATACTCATGGATATAGAAATGTGTCTATATAAATACCACAGTTGACTACAGTAATTTAAATAGATATCTTAGTACAATAGGTGGCGCTTCTTTAAGTTTAACCATTTTTAACATAGCTTGTACTTTCTTTCTACCTACGTGTTATATGTATATACAATATGAAATGATAATATAGCACATACAATACTAATATATTTTACGAGGATTGGTGTATTCACGAGGTGATTTATGGTAAACATAGAAAAAAATCTTTTGCAATGGAAAAGCATATAAAACTTTTGACAAATCACAATGTGGATTCTCAGTTCCTGGCTGTGTTAGCTGCAATAATTGCAATTATTGTAACTATAGGTAATTATATATAATACTCATAGGTTATGAATTCCTTATGTTTTGTATCCAACATCTGTGATTGTGCATTAAAAGTTAAATAAAACATTTTAATTGATTCATAATCTGCATGAGAAATAGGTTTTCTGATTTTATTATCACATTATTCAAAATAACATCACAGTTTTCTTTTTTTGTAGCAAGTAAAACGAAAAATATATCTGTTTAAATGCTTTTGATAAATTATATTCCTAAATTATATATACAACTTGAAATTCACAAATATAGAGTAACAGAGCATATCCCTCTTTAAATTTGCACCTGTATTCTTAAATAGTTTTTGTTATATTTTAATGATGTCCATGAATAACATGAACAGTCTCGTAGTTTCATTTCTAACATTCTACAGACATCACATTCATTTGTTTAAAAAAGATGTATATCATTATAACCACAGTAATTAATGAACATTATAGATATAGCTGCAAGTAATGAAACAAACATACCATTGTAATTGTATACATAATATAAAAATAAATACATTTTTGTATAAATATTTGCTTAGGCATTTATCCTAAAATTCATAAGCCTACGTCTGTAGAACCATTTGTTTGGTATTGACAGCTCAATCTTAAACATTACTACTACTTATATAAATTTCTATTCTATTCCTTGCTTAGTGTTATTTGCCATATGGCACAGGACAAGATCTATAGGAAACAGTATATTATTAACTGGTCTTAGTGATGCTGGTAAAACACTGATATATGCACGTTTACTTTGTTCTAAATTTGTTAAGACACACACATCTGTAAAAGAAAATACAGGAGACATCATAATCAATAATGTAAGTTTTTACATATATTTTCACTGTTTCTTGAAGCATAAATTTTGACATACCAGAAACATAGGCCTCTAAAGTATTAATTTATTTAGCGTTCCTTAAAGATTGTTGATATACCTGGACATGAACGTTTGCGTTATAAATTTTTTGATCAATTCAAGTTATCTGCAAAGGGTCTTGTTTATGTGATCGATTCTGTGACTTTCCAAAAAGATATCCGAGATGTAGCGGAGTAAGTACACACAAGTAGTAAGTTATCACATCCTGCAATGAGAATAATAATTACTGAATTTCAGATTTTTATATAACTTACTCTGTGATCCCTCTGTACATAAGAAATCTATACTTGTATTATGCAATAAACAAGATCAGACTATGGCAAAAGGTGCAGCTGTTATAAAGACTCTATTAGAGAGAGAAATGAATTTGCTACGTATGACAAAAACAAGTCAGTTAGAAACTACAGATGCATCAGCAACAAATGTTTTCCTTGGCAAGCAAGGAAAAGATTTTGACTTCTCCCATTTAGATACAAACATTGAGTTTGCTGAATGTAGTGCATATAATAAAGATTCTGAAACTTCTGCGGGTATTGAGCAATTAAACAATTGGCTAAAGAAAATTGTATAAAAATATCCTTTCACTTATTGAAATAAATTATTTGTTTTTAACTTTTTAAACTATTTTATTATTTTTATGCTATAAACTGTACTCATATTGAAAGAAAAAGGGAAATAAAATTAACTTTCACATGTCAATATTCAACACTCCTAACCTAATTTTGTCATAACAAAAACTTGTGTATCTTAAAATATCTTTCTATCACTTTCCAATTCGAATATAATTTGAAAATCTATATCTTAACAGAAACCTTTCATTAGTTTAACAACTATTGTTTATACACAAATGTGAGAATACAATTTAATTCATACTATTTATACAAAGTAATAGTTTTACATAAAATTAATCTTGTATATAATTAGATTCTGTAGTTTCCACATAATATAATTAAACATAATTAAAGTAAAATCTTATAATTTTGTTCTAACCTAACGATGTTATCTACTACTTGACAGAAACGGTTAATACGTATTAATATATATTTCTCAACTATATAACAGTTTATAAAATTTAAACAATTTCGCCCTTACGTCAAACATCAAGCACATACGATTTATATATATAAATATCACATCAGAAACATTCTTCCAACTACAGATAACCAGATAACCGATGCAACTGCATAAAAACCAGCACTGCTTAATATGAAAAGCAAATGGCGTTTTATTTAAATATTTTTAAAATACTTTTTTTGTTAAACAAAAAGGTAATATGTCGTAAGTATATCATCTTTGTGCCAAAGATAAAATAAACAATTCTTTACGCGTATAATTATTTTTAAAAAATATTTTTTTATGTTTAAATTGTGTTTCTTGTATATATGTATTATATCATATATAACGTAACAAATTCTTGTGCTTTCTGATACGTATGTATGTATATAAACCATATTATTTTTCAATAGCTAACGTCATTTAGTTAATTGTTTGTATCATCTCTGTACTAAATAATATTTTCCTTTATACTATTTTTTTTATAATGTATTTGTATATTAATGGGATGGTTATATTTAACTTATATCAATATAGTGTGGAGTTACATCAATATAATGTGGATTGTTGAGAGGGATAATAAGTTTTGATTGTAGAAGACAGTAATTTTTGAGAAAAAATGAAATTTATTGAAAACATAGGTATCTTATATTTTTTTTACCATAAATATCACAAAACAACAATAATTTCCAAAACTAAGTTGATTAATCTCAGTCTTGAAATAAAATACCCGCAACATACCTATATGTAATAAATAATGTAGTAATGCAGTAATTACAATAGAGGATAAATAATGTAATTACGCAATTGAAAGTTCATATTTTAAGATTGTTTACACATATAACGTTACTATAGCGTAACAAATATTTTTTAAATCAAAATTGCGAAGTATATAAATGGAAAAGCTGTATTGATGATTAAGCATATTATATTCGAAAATGTAACAAACAACTGACCTAATATGAATTAAAAATTCTATGTCTAAAACTATTAGATTTATAAGTAAACAGTAAGTAAATTTCTGGTAAAACTTACTAAATAATAAACCAGCACAAAATCTTTATATATAGCTCGGTCGATAATTACAAGTCACGGAGAACAGTCAATCGGTAATTGTTGGGTGGTGGGTTTAGCCATGTTTTGTTGTGTTATGTTCGATAATATAAGAAATCTCTTACAATATTTTTGCCATCAATTCGTAATATTGTTACTTCCAGGTATATTATTTTCTACGAAATATGTCGTTACTTCTTCAATTTTATCATTAAGAAGTTTAAACAGATTTGATTTTAGTTCTCCTATGAAGTAAAATGGTAATTATTTACAAAGCGATCGATCTCATGCGCGTTAGCTAAATATTATAATATATTAAAGAGCGTGAGAATCGCTTTCATTTTTTGACTTAACCTCCTAGGTACGGCTGAATTTTGTGAGGGGCTGTTTCTCTCTACGGCAGAGTTTGACGCGAATTACGCGTAATCGATACAGCACTGCAATGTGTGACGGATAATGCTGTTCTCTACGCAAGCGCATTGGAACGAAGTTTTTGATAACTAAATTATAATTTTTTTAAAAGTATGATACATATACTTTAACTCTATTAATTTACTTTAATAATTAATACTACAATTGAGTGTGATATATTTTAGAGCACAGTACGTCAGATAGACCCACGTCACAATTTTCACACTCATAGCGCGATAGTATCTGTCAAATTGCTCTTAATTTTCTGTTTTGAAGCGACATTTTGAGGTTGAAGATTCTAAAAAATTATAAGGATACAGATCGGCATGTTAAAAAGAGCATCTAATAATGGTATATTTATTTTAATGAAAAGCAATAATTGATACCTGACACTGGCGTAACAAAAAAAGAGACTATATATTCTATCTGTATATTGTTAACACTGTTATAAAATGTTGTGAGGGCAAAAAAAGTGTGAAGCAAAACAAATGAAAAAGATCTAACGGTTCAAAAGGTAAGCGAATGAGTCAGTAGAGTGAGCCACTATAGTGGCGCGTCATAATATTTCTTTTTTCTTTTTTTATTTATTTATTTATTAGAATATTTACAATCAATTCTCGTTGAGAATTTTCAGTAACTTCATTTGGCGTGATACAATGACATGGTTTATAATAGTTTTATATTGTTGGTTCTAGTAGGATCTAAGAATTTAATCTAAAGGGTATTTTCTTTTTAGTCTGCGGATCTGGTCTATCGTGTCAAATAGTTGGGTGACTAATGGGTTGTGGTGGTTGTTGACTCTTGCGTTATATCTGTTTCTGGATTTGTATATTTCACCTTTGACTGTAGGTATCTTGAGGTCGCGGTGGATTGGTTCATTGGTAACATACCAGGGTGCGTTTATCAGGGATATTAGCGTTTTCGATTGGAAGCGTTGGAGTATTTCAATGTTGGAGTTACTTGCTGTTCCCCATAGTTGGATTCCGTAGGGCATCATAATATAAGATGACATCCGCGAAAGCCACTATAGTGGTGTATCGTACCTAAGACCTTACATTAACACCCTTGATGAAATACTCGAATAAATTAGCTAGTCATTCGAATAAGGAACAGTCCATAAATGAGAATGCAACTAGATATAATAAAAAGAGACAACTGAGAGATCCCGAATAGGTTCTCAAAATTTATAAATTTTATAGTACTTTTAAGCGAGGACCGCGAAGAAAAAGGGATCTCTTTACAAAGCTTTCCTCAACAGCAATGATTTAGGACCATGTCATACACAGTGCTCGCGTGTGCACTTCTACACCGCTTTCCCTTGGACCACCCTGGGAACTTGAAGATGAGCGTCCATTGCACCCGTTGGAGCTCCGACGCCTCCTTAGAAAAGGGAGCTACCCTTCGGATTTGGACCTCGTGAACCTCCATCGAATTTTACATTTTGCTAAATAAGGAATTATAACGAAAGAACAGAGAATCCTCCGAATCACTTAGGCTTCGATACCAACCAAATATAGAGCAATCATCAAATCTATTTAACTCTACTTATTTCGATAACAGATAAAAGTCTCAGCTGGGGAGTTTAATACTTTAGTAGTTTAAGGCGTTTGTCTTCTCATGAACATTTGTCTGTAAATTATGATCGCTCGTACCATCTATACCAGCGCTACTGAAATGATAGGAATTAAAATCAGGGAAAGTAAAAAGTAGGAATAAAATCAATGATCGATAGTTACAAAAGGTGCTGATTTACATCCTACATAAATCATTCAGATTTAGTTAGTAAGAACCACGATCACACAAATAAGTCTCGACACCTATTACCGAAGCTTAGGGAGAACCGTTCGTAAATTGAATCATGACCAGTTCTGACAAATCAAGATGAAAGAAAAGAAAGGTCTGGTTCTGCGCATGCGTGACGTGCTAAAAATATATCAGAAAGAGACAGAAACATTTTATTTCCATTTCACTTTCCATGTTGACTTTTTACGATTAGATACTACTCAATTTTCCCTAGCGAATGTCGAAACCACTGTCATATACAGAGG
Organism: Bombus terrestris; assembly: GCF_910591885.1. Taxonomy (NCBI): domain Eukaryota; kingdom Metazoa; phylum Arthropoda; class Insecta; order Hymenoptera; family Apidae; genus Bombus; species Bombus terrestris. The sequence goes on from NC_063281.1 coordinate 531,886, forward strand.
TCTGGAAACTACAATGGATGGGGAAAGGCTTTTAATGCCACACAGTGGATTGATATTGAGTGTGTGAAAATACATTTCACAAACAAAATTTTTTGTTTCTGTATTAAAATGTTAATTTTTTAATTCTTCTATTGCTATAAAACAAATATGCAGCCAAGTTTTATGAATAATGCATATTTTTTTCATAATCTGTTAAATATTATCTTAAACTTAAAGTTGTCCTAAAATATTTTTTAGATTTCTGTTTCTAAAAAGCAGTCAGCTGCCTAAATTTTATTGAAATGGTTTTAGTTAGCTTTCTTCTTATAATGAAAATTATAAATATATATATGACCATTATTCTACTATCAGCATAACATATTTTGTTATTATTCTCAAATTTGTTTAAGTTAAAGAAATTGTTTGTATTTGTAAATTCAAGCATACCTCGTTATTCTGGATAAATTCAATTTCCCAAAATTTAGTTATTTATATTCATCCGCATCCAACGCATTGAGGAATTGACCTTTTTCTTGCAACAAAAGTGGGTGGAAGATAGATGAAATGATCAGGAACCCTAATAGTTATAATTATAATATCGATGGTCAAAAACAATTTGATCGTTTATAATAGTTATTTGCAACTAAAATCGTTTAAATTAATTCTTGTAAGGGCGTTTTGTAGAGGTGAGTTTAATAAGGCATTCGGTTCGGGTTTGCTTTGGACTGTCTGGTCACAGTCAGGATCGTCTCTTTTATTTCCTTCATTCACGCATACGTGTTCACACTCGCCACACGTGCGCGCGCGCGCATTTTCGATTGCCGGTTTCGATGATCTTACGGATCGTGAAATCAGACAACGCGAAATGGTTTTGTCGGCCAAGATAACGGAATCAAAGCATGCTCGACTTGGTCGCCGACATCTCGATGTATCAGGGCTCATATGTGTCACAAAGTACACATGCACACTTCATTCTTATACTGCAACTTCTTTCCTTCTAATTATAACTTTCGTTATAACTAATGACATCCCTGAAAATGACTTCAGTAAATCCACTCTTGACTTTAACGATTGTCTATCGTTCGCTAGTCCTTGGTTAATATCTTTTGCCCCTTAACTAAATTATTATACATGTCTATCTCGCGGGTATCCTATTTACCATTATTGACTTGTGAGTCGATTAGTGATTTGTTTTTGATAGACAGGACACAGTTGGACAAATTATATGTATTTGCTAGATGAAGAGGTATTTGAAGATACAGGAGGTATAGATACTGACTCAGATACATAATAAAATCTATTTTTTTAATATATTTTTATCACAGATTTAAATGAATAGTAGTAGTATTATCTATGATTTTGAATTAGATGATTTTTTCAATAAATGATGAAATATGTAAAGAATGAAATAAGTGCCTACTTAATTGTTAATCCATCCCACTGTGTGCCAGAAGTTTTGTTTTATAAATCAGCCGTTATACATATGTAGAATACTACGATGTTTAACACCATCCTTTGGTGAAAGTGTTGAAGGTAAAGAATATGAACTAAACCAGAGTATACAACATAGACCTTGCATCTTATCGAACTTCATGTCCCATATTCTCAAATACTGATCGCGTAAAAGATCAGAGTATTTCTCACACCCTCTGCGATTTATAGCAGTTAGTATAGGAATTATATTCAATCCAAATAATAAAGTTGGTAAAGTCACAGAAGAGTGTGAGTAAAATGAATAGAAATAAAAATTTGTGATAAAAATATCCCTCTGGTTATGCATTACACATGGTTACGCGGTTACACTAGAAATGATATATGTATATGTATATATTACATTGCCTTGTGGAATATTGAACAATTTGACGACAGCAGTTAAATTTTCGTATAAGTTCAATTATGCATACAGGATGTTCGGCTACAGGTGCCAGGAAATTTGAGGGGCGATTCTTGACATCGAAATAAGATGAAAATCAAGAGTAGAAAAATTGCGTTTTCAGCTTTGTCTTTTAGTTATTGACAATTAAAAATACCCCTGCACGGAAACCTTAGACAAACGAAGGTCACACATAGGCGGTCGCTTACCTCATATAAATTGCAGAGAAGAAAACCGTGGTATTCAGAGACGTAAACAATCCCACACGACGTTTCGCAAAAGAAATGAGAGATGAACATTAAACCTGCTTACTCGTAGAAATCTATAAGAGCATATCGAAAACCGTCCTATAAAATTTTCGAATAGGAGGGATTAATATCCTTTGCCTTTGCGAATGTCTACAACAAAATTACACTTGCACCGCGATTACTCCAACCGTGAGTGTACACAGCAAAATCACATACACACTGCGATTATCCCAGCCACGAGTATCAACAAAAAATACAAGTTACAATAGATGTTTGATATGTCCTCCGCTTTCTTGTAAACAGAACTTAGCTCTTCTCTTAAAATTTTGCTGTATTGTGTCTGACACTTGAAGATGTCTCCCCAGCGGTAAAAGTCGAGAGGATTTAAATCTGGAGACCGAGCAGTCAAAGCACACGTCCTCTTCGATCGATCCACCCGTTTCCAAAACAGCTGGTCAAGTACTGTTGCACTGCATTGGTAAAATGTGACGGTGTACCATCCTGCATGAGCCATCTTTTAATGCGTGTGGATTTTCACATGCCCAGAAATGTTCGTTACTTATATTTCTTATTCCACATTTATTACATGTTGCATCATAAATAGATATATCTATAATAAATATAATAATAAGATAGATATATCTAATAGATATATATATATATATATATATATATATATATATATATATATATATATAATAGATATATTTTATATATATATATATATATATATATATATCTATTAGATATATATATTAGATATCTATATATTAGATATCTATATATCTATTAGATATCTATATATATATATATATATATATATATATATATATATATAGATAGATAGATATATATTATATTTATATATATATTATATATTATATTATAATATATATATATTATATTTATATATAAAGATATATATAAATAGATATATATAAAGATAAATAGATATATTCTTGCATACGATGCAGTATTTTATTTCCCAGATCTGGATCATCGTGCTGAATTCGTTAGCTAGATTTAGCAGATTTTAATGTACCGGTATCCCGCAATCGTTGGTCTATTTTGCAAAATATATTTGCGCTGGGTATAGTCCTATTGGGATATTTTTTGGCGTAGATACTTCGCGCTTTTGTGCTATTGTCGTCCGCCGCACCGTAGCAAAAGTGCATGTTCGAAAGTTCTTCAAATTTATACATATTGTAATAAATATGGCTACAATATAAATACTGCTACACTATATACAATACTCACTACCCGCATAATGCACGCACTATACAGATTGTACACACAATACGCCCAAATAACTAACTTATTATTTTCACTTCTTTGAAAATTTCTCGTCGACTGTCTAGTCGACTATGTAGTCAAAACTGTTCTAACCTCTTGCTTCAAAATGTCTAAAACACGGCATTGTAGTAATGGAGAGTTCATTACGAAAGAAAAATTTACGATACTCTTTGCCAATGCTTTCACCTTCGTTGAACAATTCGGTATTATCTCAGAATGGTCATGATATTTGAGAAGTTCTTTTTGGAAGAAAGGATATGGTATGGAGGAAGCCAATAGGCTGTGCTCCAGATGTGTTTAAAAAAAGCGCAAACTTATTTTGCACAATCTACAAACTTTACATAGCTAGAGATTTATTATAGATGATCATTAGATAAGTAAACTTTCCCATTACCAGATGGGTTTCAGAAATATCTCATTCTTCTTTTTATGATCATAACATATTTTAAGCGTGGAAAGAAAAAGATTAGAAATATGTTCTAAAAAATCTCTAACATAGGAAAGAAGCACAACTATCGCATTTATTGTTTATATTGAAGCAAATATTGTAATTATGTTCATGGAGTAAAATAGAATATTAATTTGACATTTTGTGATCTGAAGTGAATATTTAACGAAAAACCTAAAGTCAATTTTTCAACAGCTCCTATAAAATGTCAAATTAACATTTCGATTGAGTATCACTGAGTGCTCCGCTGCTTGAACTGACCTCTTTTCGTTCGTGTAAGGAGGTTTGCTCACGTGCAGGAGTATTTTGGCGGATTATTAATTGTCAGTAACTAAAAAACAAAGTCGAAAATGAAATTTTTTCATTCTCGTCTTATTTCGGCTTCAAGAATCACCCCTTAAATCTCTTGACACCTGTAGCCGAACACCTTGTATATCAATTAAAAATGTATTTATCAATTTACTTTCTGTTACACCATAACGAAAATGTTATCAATTTCTGAAATCTGTTTTATACTTTATCTTATTTATTCTTATCTCCGAAATCTTATTTATTACTTTATGTTACGTCCCGGGACCTGCCATAATCATAATCCATCCCTCGGTCAAGATAGCCACCATCTGTATAAACATACTTATTTCGACCCGCAATAATCCTAAAGAACCATCATCTTGCTAAAACTATAACTAACGACGAACGTGTAACAATCCACAATCAATCAATCCACATCAGAGACCAGGCCACACACCGCGGGCAAGATAGTAGTCAGATGTCTACACATCGTTGGCGCGAACCCTCAATAGTCTTAAGAATCCACCATGGGTCTTGGCATTTTCATAGTTAACGTCCTTCAGACCAAACAAGTATCTTTTATTTTAAGTGCCCTTTACATTTATTGTTTACTACGGGTTGACACGGGAAAGTTGGTGTTTCTCATGTTCCGTTAGCAACTTTCTCTCCAGGGCGGCTAAAACCCTTGCTGGTTCATCAACCTTCTTATTATCCAATCGGAAGCGGTGTCTACTGCCCTCACTTTCCTAACCAAAATTGTCATCAACAAATCCGATGGTCCTGTTTCCTTAGACACACCCACCCCTAGCTTTGCTCCGCCACAGTATCGTCACTAAAACTTACTTATTCTCTATCCTTAGAATAGTTAACATATCTTTACCGGTTTCTACCCTTAGACCAGTCGCGTACTTAATTTATACATACACATCAATGTTAGAGTGAACTGTGATTGTGATTATTGAATTCATAATAAAGTTTAATAAAAAGATAGTTAATAGTTGTGTTACGGCTCAACCTTCTTGTTTTTATCATCTAAGTCTCAAATTTACGTGACACGTTCGTCGTTAGTTGCAGTTTTAGCAAGATGACAGTTCCTTAAGATTATTGCGGATCCCGGGACGTAACAGTAGTCTTGTGCCGCTACATTAGTTCTCATTATTTCCCATTATTCCCTCAACATTGTACTTCTTGTTTAATAATTTTATTTACTTCAAATTTTCCTTTTATTTTATTTCATTGCATTTTATTGTATTGTATTGTATTTTATTTTATTTTATTTTATTTTATTTTACTTTATTTTACTTTATTTTATTTTATTTCATTTTATTTCATTTTGGATTTAATTTTTCTTCAGTTTTATTGTTAATTGTAATTTCATATTCATTTTATGTTTTAATGTACTTTAAGTTTGAAGTTACGTTAATTATTGAGATTGCTTTCTTTTATTTTAATTTAATTTTTATTTTAATGTTATTCTTAATTTTACTCTTAATTTAATTTAATTATACTTATTTTTATTGCAATATAGTTAATCGTTAAAAATTTCTTTCTTTGTTTTTTGAGGGATAAAATATCTACTGCCTCATGCATCATTATATATTATTTAGTTTGTCAATCATAATTAGTTAACTGTACTTGGGTGTAAAATTCAATTTATTACTCCTTTCTCAAGGCCGATTCCAATGAACTTTTAAGAGTCCTGTTTCTGCATATATGATGTATTATATTACATTAATTCATATTATTTATATTTTCTTTTTCTTACTACACCCGTCTTCTTACGTGGAGCTAACACTTCCTTTGTTTAATTACTATCTCACCAGATACCATCTTACGGTTGAAAATACAATTCCCTTCGCAACATGTAATATTTACTTCATGCACGCATCGATTATCATTGCCTTCAAGGTGGCCGCCTATGTACTGTTACCAGTATATTTTAGTCTCGTATCTTATAATTCTTGATTAGTACTGTGTTAATTATTTATCTACTTCTTATTTCTAATTCCCTTTTAATGAGTAACGTGCGACTGAAATAACTGTAATATCATTTTAGTGTTTTATTATAACGTGTTTATTTATTATATTATTAACACATTATTGTGTTAATTTAATATCACGTGCATTGTATTGCTGCTAGAGTCTATAAATTATTAATAGCACAGCCTCCCAAATAGGCTATGAGTATGTTATTAACCAACTATTATTCTTTTGGTTATGGTTGGTTGGTAACCTCTTATTGGTTATGGCTGATTGGTTATGACCAATGTTGGGAAGGAAGATAGGAGGAAGAAGCCTCCTACCAACGTGGTTCATGGGCAACATTGTTTATGGGAAAAAACCCGGATTTTTCGTTCGGTAAATCTCCGCCTTTTGCGTTAGGCCACTACCCGCTTTCCCCGTAATTCTTAAGAGTGCGTAATAAACCCAAGGACCTTTCTAAAAACCAGTCGAAAACACTTCTAGGATTAGAAAATCTTTTCGGACAAACAGATTGACTTAAACCATACAGAACAAACCGATCTGTCATTTGTCAGTTTTTATGTTCGCAAAATTATATTCAGGAACAAATCCTATATGTTTGCCACTCAAAATTTCTGGCACAGATTTTGTAAATTACTTTTAAGTTTATCGAAAACAGATTTTTTGCATATAACAATGATTCTAATAATAGGATCATAAAAAGTTTGCACTAAAAATTGTAGGTATTAAAGATATCTATCAAATGAGGCATCACACGTTAAGAATCGTAAGTAAATAAAAGTATGTAAGTAAAAGTAGTCGTAAGTAAATAAAAATTATCCAAAATTTCTGACACAGATTTTGTAAATTATAATACCTTTAAGGTTATCGAAAACAAATTTTTTGCATATAACAATGATTCTAATAATAGGATCATAAAAAGTTTGCACTAAAAATTGTAGGTATTAAAGATTATTTTCAATTGTCAATTATTCACGTAAAATTGAGAATACGAAGTAGAAACTTTATGAAGATATAATTTTGGTTATTCTGAAAAAGTGTGCAAAATCTCATGTTCAAAAATTTATTAGTTTTTGCAAAAAAAGCTATTTAACAACTAAAAAGGAATCTTGGTTGCACACTCATTATTCCCACTATGAAGAAGAGGTTTCCCTGACGCACCGAAAAGCTCGACGGCTCGCCGCGATCGTGTACTATAACATGATCCAATGTCGTTTAAGGTATCGCTGAAACAATGTACCTGGGTACTAATTAAAAAATGAAACCAAATTATATCGTATTTGGTGTTATTTTAATAGAAAAATGTAGGAAGCATATTGGTAAAAGTTTTATTGATCACAAATTAAAATAAAAAAGTTTGATTTATGAGTAAAATGTTCAACTTATCGCAGCGCTTTAATATTTGTCGATCGCTTCATTTTCAGTCGCTCTTTCTCTTTCACTCGAATTGTCCTTTTCTACGTCTGACACGTCTAAGATCTCAATTTCCAGAAATAGAATCGTTTCTATTATACATCTCCATTAATGCAATATTTGAGTCCTGATTTTTGTAAAATTATCGAGTATTTCCTGTGTTATCAAAATAGTACGAAGTAATGAGGAAAAATTGTATCAGGAGACGAAGTTTTGCCATTTTTTCAATTAAGAAATACTCACGGTAGAGATATTTTAGCATTTTGATGATATCTTAGGATCTACGATAAAACAATTACGTAGTTTTTCTTTATTGAGCATCTACTATCGACTACACAGATAATGGCGAGCAATATTACTCGATCCGAGATAGGATATCGACGAGGCAACAATGCAACAATAAAACTTTTATATTATTGGCCTTGTTTTTATGAAACTTTCATCAATGTCTGCGATATTTTTCTAATTAAAATGACACGAAACACGAATTTCAAAGGAATGTAATTTATTATTTATATAAACATATCCTGATTTATTCGATACGCCGCGTTTATTCAGGATGATCTGGAATAGAAAAATAGATATGAACTTTTCCGCAGAACTGTATAATTAAATAGGTTCTTGTGTATGCAGTGTGTGTTGAGGAAAATATTAGGTTGGTATGATCTCTAGTTCCTACATGCAAAGTTGGTACGACTTCTAACGACGCTCCTTTGTTTTGGTGTCCGCCACGTGTTAATGTGTGTACACGTGCTGAGTGTATCCGGTGTGTTCATATGGCTGTACATGGTGGTGAAATACACAATATAAAAATTGAATCTGTGTGAATCAATTAAATGTTGAACTCTAAAATCTATTTAATAACAGGTTATGGGCCCAGGGCGGTGAACTGCGATAGTGAAGATATTTATTGTTGAGTTTTTTGTTTCTGTAAATATCCAAGAAAAGGTTACGCCATGGCCGACCAGGAGAAGATGAGCGATGTGGACAAAGACATGGATTTAATTCTCAATAAGGACAACTATGAGTACTGGAAGACGATGACGGAAGCTTCGATGGTTCTCCTGGACTGCTGGGATGCGGTGGATCCAGGATTGACGGCAGCAGAAAGGGTAAGACCTGAGTATGTTAAAATGGATAACAAAGCACGTGCATACATTTTTCGGCATGTCCGCCCCGAGTATCTCAGGGACATCAGAGGTCTGAAAACGGCGAAGGAGTGCTGGAAAGCACTGGAAGAGCGCCATGGGAGACCCACCTCGATGGACATTGCCTTGTGGCTGCGTGAACTGGGCACTATCAAGAAGACCCCTAGCATGGATATCTCCACGTACTGTGGGAAAATCCAATTCCTGTGTGACAAGTTATCGAAAGCTGGTATCAAATTTGAGGATCACGTTGTGGCATCTTTCATTTTGGTTGGCCTCGCGACAGATCCAAATTACTCGACATATGTCAGACTAACAAAGATTGATAAGGATCTGACCTCTGAGATGGTGAAGGCCGATCTTCTACTCGAAGAAAGAAGAATCGATGCGGCCGCGGAGTCATCCGCGCAAGGCAGCGCAACGGCGACTAGAAGACAATGGAAGCCCAGGCCACACCAAAACAAAGATGGTGCGAAGCCGAAGAACAGAAACATACATGACCAGAACCAGTGTTACAAATGCGGAAAATGGGGCCACATTTCGTACCAGTGTCAAGGAGAGAAAGGAGATAGAAAGGAGAAGAAGAAATAAGAGGACAACAAGAAGGAGAGGGGACCAGAAGACTAGCCAAGATTCAAAGGACTCATCTCAACATTGGCCTTATCCTCCATCAGCTGTTTGGAAAGAGGGGGATCAGTTACCTTGACTCGGGCGCCTCAAACCATATGACTCCGAACAGGTATCGCTTTGTGGACTTTGCACCAGCGACCGGACATATCAGAATTGGTAAGGGACATGTGGAAGTTAAGGGGAAGGGAACGATCATTGTAAAAATGGCTGAGTCCTGTGGAGGTTGGATCCTCTTTTTGTCAAATGCTCTGTAAGTACCTGAGTTAGATGTAAATCTAATCTCGATCAGGCAGTTGGTAAAGAAGGGTGTTACACCGTGTGTAAAAAGGATGAGGTTATTGCAACGCATGATGATGGCGACATTGTGTTCACCTCAAAAGTAAGAGACGATGTATACTACTTGGAGACTATCCCCGATGAAAGACACGTTGCAAATGTCTCTGTGAACAACGATCAGAGGGAGCCTGGCAACAGTGACGAGGGTATTGAAGTCATTGAGGCAAAGGCATATAAGACTACTGTATCATGGCATGAGAGGTTGGGTCATCTGCATGGAAATGCAATGAGCAAAATTCTTGTACTGGGCATGAAAGAAGATTCCAAGAAATGTAATGAGCTGTATGGAGTCTGTGTGAGGGAAAAAATGACAAAGGTGCCATTCCTAAGGACTATTCATCATATGTGTCAATGTCCCCTGGAAATCATTCACAGTGATATCAATGGCAGAGCTCAGTGCAAATTGTTAGGTGGAAGAAACTACTTTGTAACTTTCATTGATGATTTCTCTTGTTTCATGCATGTCAGAATCATCAGTAGGAAAAGCAAAGTATTCGAGTGCTTCAAAGAATATCAGATGGAAGTGGAGGCCCTACATCAGTTCAAGATAAGTATCGTCCAAACTGACAATGGCGGTGAGTACACAGGGATCAATTTTGAGAACTACCTAAAGAAGAAAGGTATTATGCACAGGAAGAATATTTCTAGGAACCCTGAGCATAATGGTATTTCAGAATGAGTCAATAAGACTCTGGTTGAGATGTCTAGGTGTTTGCTCAACCAATTAGGGTTCCCTGACTATCAGTGGGGGGAAGTTGTAAGTACCGCGTGCCACATAAGGAATTTATGCTCATCCGCTTCTATCGGAGATAAAATTCCATTGGAGTTATGGAAAGGTGAGGGATGTGACATCTAAGGGGAGATAAATAGACTAAGGGTATTTGGATGTAAAGTTTGGTACCTGATAAGCCCAAGTGGAGAAAAATTTGATAGTAGGGCAGATGAGGGGATTTTTGTAGGTTACGACCGACAAGTCAAGGGTTACAGGATCTACCTGCCAAACACCAAAAAGATAATCTCTTGTCATGTTCGGTTAAAAAAAAAAGTGTTTTCCTACGAGGATGTTAGTGTGGACTCGAGTGATATCAAGAAAAAATTTTCTAACTGGGTATGGGATGTTGAAGATTTTGAACTTGAAAAGAGAATTGTGTAAATTGATATTGAGTTCCAAAGTGATGCTGAAAATGATGAAGAGGAAAGTGATTTTTTCATGGACAATTTAATTAATGAAAATAATCAGGACGGGGCTGTAAGTGTATTGATTGTGCCTAGGAAGTCAGTAAGACTGCATAAGCCAAAGAGTTGTAGCAGTTGTGTTCATGTTGCAACAGTTTAAGTTTGTGTGTCTGTTAATGTGTACAAAGCCCTGAGGAGATCTGATGCTCAAAAATGGACAGAGGCAATAATGAAAGAATTAGACAATCTCGTGAACAAAGATGTGTGAGATATAGTGCTAAGACCATTGGGTAAAAATATCATGGACTGTAAGTGGGTTCTTGTCGTTAAAAGGGATCCTGATAGATATAAGGGTAAGCTTGTAGTTCTGAGATTCTGGTAAAGACCTGGGGTAGACTATTCAAAGATCTTCAGCTCAGTTGTGAAACGCAGAACTCTGAGAATTTTGCTTGCTCTGTGTGCTGAGAATAAGTGGAGTTATGAACACATTGATATAGTGCATACCTCAACAGTCTTTTGGATCAGGACATATACCTGGAGCAACCTGAATTTTTTGAAGTTCCAGGAAAAAACAGGACTTAATATGTGTGTAAAATTAAAAAGAGCCTGTATGGATTGAAGCAAGTTGGAAGAATGTGGTTCAAACATATTTATAATATTTTGAAGGGTATGAATCTGAATCCATGTATGAGTGACCCATGTGTGTATGTGAATGCATCCAAAGATCTAATTGTAGCGGTGTATGTGGATGACATTCTTGCGTTTGAAACAAAGACTGTGATTTGTACGTTCAAGACTAATATTAAGTAGAAACTAAATGTTAGGATGTTAGGTACTGAGACTCAATTTTTGTCCGTCCATCTGAATAAGCCAAACAGCACTACTGTCGTGTTGGACCAATCTGTGCAGATAGGCCAAATGCTGGACCTGTTTGACATTACTTATGAGACTGGAGTATCAATACCACTAGCTAAGGAATGTGAAGATGATTTTGATGTTGTGTGCGATTAACCCTTTTGACAATATGTTGTATAGATAGACTGTTGGGCATATAATGTATGCTACTACTGTAAGCCGTCCTGATGTCGCATGTGCAATTGGTAAGCTAAGCCAAAGATGTGCAAATCCGACTGTGTTTGATTGGAAAGCAGTGAAGCGTATTTTTAGGTACCTGCTAAAAAACGAAAGACTTAAAGTTAGTATACCAAAAGACAGGGCAACCTTTGAAGGTGTTTTGCGATTCAGATTTTGCAGGTTGTTCAATAGGTAGAAAATCTAGAAGTGGCTATGTTTTCATATTTGCTGGTGGTGCAATATCTTGGTTATCAAAGGAAGAACCCATTATATCTCAGTCGACATGTGAAGCAGAATTTGTAGTAATGTAGGAGGCAGCGAGGGAGACTGTGTAGATATCCTTACTCTTAAAGGAGTTGGGTCAATTGTCATATTGTCCCCACCCATGCAAAATTTTCTGCGATAATATTGGAGCTATTTCATGGCCCAAAGATGAGGTAAATGCTGAGAGTTCTAAGCATGTTCATGTCCGTTACTTCTACATTAAGAATTGCGTGTCGAAAGATATATTAGATTATGTTTATGTGCCAAGTTCTGAGAATGTTACTGATATTTTTACCAAAGGTTTAAACAGGGTCAAGACTCAATATTTTACCAAAGCTATGGGGCTTGTAGAAATTATGATCAAAGGGGAATGTTGAGGAAAATATTAGGTTGGTATGATCACTAGTTCCTACATGCAAAGTTGGTATGATTTTTAACGACGCCCTTTTGTTTTTGCGTCCGTCACGTGTTAATTATCTGAGTGTATCTGGTGTGTTCATATGGCTGTACATGGTGGTGAAATACAGAATATAACAACTAAATCTGTGTGAATCAATTAAATATCGAATCTCCAAAACCTTTTAATAACAGTGCAACTAAACAGGACAGATCCCTAACTTTAAACTTAAATACATAGGTTCTTGTATATACTAACGTGCAACTAAACAGTGCAGATCCCTAGTTTTATAGGTTCTTGTACATGCTAATGTGTGCCACCTTCAACACTTTGTCGCATGGTGCAGCACCTGTACTGTGAGAGAACTAGGCTACGAGCGCAAGCATTTTTATTTTCTCTCTATATATATCTGTATATACGCACTACTCTAACTAACTAAATCTGAATGATTTGTACAGAATATAGATCATTCTCAATTGTAATTATGTCGACCATTGACTTAATTATAATTCCTATCCTCTTAGTACTGCTGATATCTTATTCTATACTGCAGCGATAATGTCGCATGTGACATAAAAGTAGTGTAAAGGACTACGCAGCACTGGGCTGTGAAATACTTTTCTACAGACACTTTTCTAGAAATTTATCGTGTTCTTAGTCAACGATACGATAGCCATAATTATACAAAGGAGCGATAAGCAGTAGGACGATAAAACAAGAGACTGCTGAGCGACAGAAAATACAACGAATTTATAGATTGATATATAATATGCCATACAGCAGCTGAGCAACGAGTGACGAATTATTTGCAATGTACATTGAAATCTATAGGTTCGATTTATTTTTTGTTGCTTAGCCATGAGTTGTTTTGCCGCTCTGCTGCTTATCGTTTATTGCTTATCGATTATCATTTTTCTGTATAATCACAGCCTAAGGTTCAAAACTTAAAGTAATATATTACATTCTCGTACAATCACATTAAGTTTCACGTAATGTATTAAAAAAATAATAGTCACGGTATAATACGGAAAACGTTGCAATTTTCTTATTTTACAGCATCATACATAAGCTAAAAGAATGTAGAAAACAAGATATCGTTGCGTAACATTAAAAATTTACACATTTAATGATTAAATAATTTATTTATATATACATATGCAGTAACTCTTTGTTATTATTGTAGTATTATTGTGGTCATGAAAATTTATGGTCATTATACATGTGTAGTAGTAACCGCTAGATTTAAACCAGATTCAAATTGTTGCAAACAAAATAAAAATTCTATTTAATTTAAATCACGAAAGTTACAATTGAAACGGGACATAGATATAAAACATACTCGAATTGCTTCGCGAAATTTATTTTTGCGACACGTTTCGTGATTTAATAAAATTGATGACATAGACGTACGGATATTCGAATGGTTTAACGAAGGGTCGCGTGTTTCCATATTCGGTGGACGCGGACGGTGAAGAGAAGGGTTTTGCACGGGCGAGTTTCGCCGCTATCAGATCCTTGTGTCGGCGACGTATCCGCGAATTTATTGCTCAGTTTCTGCGCAGAGGCGGGAAAGCACGATCTCTGCTCGAGAATTCCCTTTAGGATAGCGCCTTGTCCGTCAATTCCTCGCTATGGTCAAGACACTTGGTTCCCCTCATCGATTATCTGTTCCCTCTCGAGGTTTCCATGCAACCAGAACACTTCCCCGGACCACTAATCCATTTGCACAGGGGAAATGTTCGGAATTTTTTTATCTTCACTCTCGAATTCTTCGGTAAGCTTTTATCTCTCCTATACATACATATAAGAGTGATAATATTATAGGTAGATTTCATTTTTAAGATTCGTATAGAAAGAATGGTGAAACAAAGTTAATTGAGAATATTTTGAGAATTTTAGTTTGTAATTTGAAGTATGCTAAAACGAACGAAAGAAGATATTGTGATACTTCTGCTCATATGAATAGAGAGATCAGAAGTATTCTGATAAGGGAATCTTTAGGTAATAGAATAATCACCTTTTTGATATTAACGTTTCATTTGTGCAAATAGAAATCAAAAAAGTGTGAGTTTGTTTTAACGTGTAAGTGGTCTATATATTTTTAACCGCTAGAAAACTACATCTTTTCGTACATAAGAAAGTACATGCTCATCATTCTCATTTACAGTTTATACTCTAATGCATATAATAATAGCATCTGTAATAGAAAAGAAGAATTTGTTACTAGCAGACATTTTGTTCGGATAACAGTTTATTATAATGTATTATACATACATTCGAATAGTAAAACATTCAGATATTTTTCGATATGATTTTAAGTAACGAAGTAAAGGTTTTGGTTGTTTATTTATTTTAGTATGTTAGATTATCGAAGATGTTTGATTTACTCTATTGCAGACGGTATGGTACACAGATATTAAGGAATGATACTCGAATAATTTATTGGCTTTTGATATATAGGTTCATGAATTTTAGAAACATTCGTCCGTTAATAATATTATCAGAAAAAATGATTTCAACTAACCTTCTAAATTAATTTATTGCGTTATTTTTCTAGAATAGTTATCTTTTTACAATGATACGAGTCTGCGAAAATTTTGATAATTATATCGAAATTTGTTGCAATTCAGAATTATTCATATTATACGTTCGATTTGACATACCTAACCAACCTAGAAATCTGGATTCATAAATTTTTTAAATAATATCGGTTGAAGCAGATACGATCAAAATAATGGAGCTTAAAGGTAATACAATCTAAGAGGGTTCGGTTACGCGTGCTCGTTTCCGAGCAATCGTCGCTAAAGACGAGTTTACATATCTCGACTTGGGACATCTTGACGTTAATAGCATGTTCCGTGGTGGATCTTGATAAATTTGCGTGCATGCTCTTAATTACTTTGCGCGGGTCGTTCGTTATTAAGTGTGCATCAATTATCATCGGGTCGATCGGATCCCGTGAACGGCGAGAAGATGATAGGTTCCATCACGTAAATACATCTTGCTCCAATTACACGCGGAAGATATGTCATCTCTGCAGAATACGGTCCTTAATTAGCGTAATGTTAGACGATGGTGATTTGAAACTCGAAGCATCTTTGTATATCAGATCACGTCAATTCACGTTAGTCCTTCGAACGACGATATTCGAATACCCTTATTAACATACCGACAACCATTCAATGTGCAAATTTGTTTCAGTAGAGCGATCAAGTTTGTAAATGCCCTGATAAGATATCGAAAAGGGCCGCTTCGACGCTTTGGAAATGGAAGGAAGATATGGAAATCAAATTACACATAATTTATACCTTTCATTTATTAAGATTAATTTTAGATACTTAGTTAGAATCAAATATTTATTCGAGTTTCTTGCATTGCAATTTTAAAAATATGGTGAGTAGATTAGATTAATTTTATTCCATTACAGAGAATCTTCATAGTTATTTTTTATATTTTTCAGCACTTTTGTAACGAATTAATAAAGCACTTCTTTCTCAGTCCTATTTCTTTTACCTTAAGAAAAGTAACATTACATGAAAAAAAAATTCCGATCTTTCGTAGGATTTCGTAACTTTCGAACCGTCGACCAAGAACAGTGAGGCAGCTAAACGAGTCGGGTTTCTTGACTGACCGGGTATATTGAAGTTTTAGGTACTAAATATTTAGTAACACTTATATCATATGAGGGAAAGAAAAAAAGTATAGATAAGCATTTTATAAATTTCTGATTTTTTATTCAGTTGCAGTTTGTACAGGAAATGGTATTTTGTTTTATCGCGTCATCGCGAAAGTGAGTTGACTCGGCGGCGCGCGGCGCGGTGAGGATTAAACGATGATATCTCTTAGGCCGTGATTATATAGAGAAGCGATAAGCGGCAAGCAGTACGCGATAAATGGTTGTAGCGGCACTCGACAACAAATACCGCTACACGACACTAACTAACACGGACACGGTAGCGAAGTGGTTAGCGCTCTAGGTTTCGAACGTTCGGGACCCGGGTTCGATTCCCGGCGTCCGTGATCCTATTTTTCTACCACGCATCAAAATAAAAGAATAATTAGCAGCGTTCCAGCAGCGACATCTACAGCCGGCAACTACTACTATCACCGACGACAACCCAACGCCATACACGCCTCACGGTAAAACGACGAAACAAGCGACGGATGATTGTAAAAGCAGAAAATAAATCAAAGCTATATAGATTTATATGGAATAAACCATACATCAGCTGAGCGACGAGCGACGTCGTATTCACGAGTAGCTTTAACGAATTGTTCGAGTCTTTAAATCCGCGCAAACAGCTTTAGTTCTTTATTACCATGTTCTTGACAGGACAGTTATTAAGAGAATCGAAGAAGTCGCTTGTGATTCTCCGCCACGTACATATATACTTTCTCCAGCTTTTTCCAGGCGGTTGGATCGATTGGATCGCTCGGTGAAAGGGGCGAGGTTAAAAGACGCGAAAAGAAGAGGGGAGAGACATAGAGGAGGAAGAGATCCGGGAGAAAAAATCGAGACACGTTGGATCGGGCTACCGTGGTAGTTGAGTGGCAAAGAGTAAAAGGAAAGGGAGAAAGGAAAAAGATGGTAGAAAAAGGAGGGCGTCGCGTCGTGATAAAGTACGACAAGAAGAGACAAGGCGGGGGCAGGAAGAAGATGAGCGACGGGGTGGCGGCGTAGAGAGACGGGTTCGATGTCGGTGAATGGGGTGGATGAGTGAGAGTGAGAGGCCACGGTCGCAGCCTGCCGAGTTTCTTACGGCGCGGTGGGACAGAAAGATCCGCCACAAAAAAGGACCGCCCTGGCTGCGTGGACGCGCAGAATCTGCAATTATATCGCAAAAAAGGAGCCGAGTGTTCGGGACAAACTGCTTCCTGGCCCGTAAACAATGATGCCAAATAAGTCTGCGGGCATAAATCGTCGATCGCCGCTAGCCAAGCCTTCGCTCTCGCACGAGCACCAACCACTCTCTGATTTCTTCCGAGACCAGAACCGCGTCCGAATCGCACGATAAAAAGCCAATCGATCGCTAAACTCTTTATTCCGCCGCGAGCTGAAAATTCGACGGGATGGGGAGGAACGCGATCGACCGAGGCGAATTCGGATTTATGAGTCCGTGTAGCCATGACGACTTGTTCCGCGAATATCGCGTTGCTAGGTAGTTTCTTACGTACCACAGGTTGGTTCCACGGTTGCATTCATTTTATTGTTCAACCCTTTCAGTACCCTATGAATTTTGTAAATACCAGCGAGAAATATCTGGAAAAATATGCGGAGATAATTATTAAAATTAACATATTTTTCTTAAAAATGAAGATATCTTCGGGCATATTGTTTATTTTATTACAAAATATATGTAGTTTGCATGATAAAAGATTATTTTGCATAAATTAAAGTTCGCAATCAATTTTTCTCTGGAAACATTTTTGTATTTTTGGGAAAAAGAAGACAGTTCCATTTTATGAAATACAAAAAGGCTTTGCATTTTTTAAATAATAGTATACACCTCCTAAATGAAATATAAATAAATAAATGTTCTATGTTTTATGCAAATGACAGTGAAACCACTCTTCAGAATATTGCAGTTCTTGTTTTTAATCGTTAGTCTCTGTGCTACATACCACACAGTTCCTCTCTTTTTTTCAGGTAGTTTTCGAATGTATATTGTCGAAGAACCAGTTCAAAAACGAGCGATTGAAATGCTGAGGTGTTTCATTTTTATTCAATTTTCACTCAACTTCTCAATTATATTTACAGTAAATTCGTATTTAGTTGGTGTCTTGATATTTGGGGTTTCTCTGTATAAGATGTAGCAGTTTAGGATCATTCGCGAAATGATATTGAAAGTAACTTTTTTCCAGTATCTCGAGCTCCTACGCTCATTTATGTAAGTGTAAAGCATCACAATTTGGTCATTAGTATCAATGCCACTCACATAATTATTATATTCAGCAATAATTTCCGGATTCTCGACTCTCATTTCTGTTTTATAGTGAATTGTTGTTATTTTCTAGCTTTTAGCAAAAGCGTGACTCGACTGAATTGTAGCGTAGAAGAAGTATTGAAAGAAGAAGTTTTTATGATTTGTTTACGATATGCTGAAGCTAAAATTTTATTATTTCTAAAATACCTAACAACGTAAAATTTACGTAACTCCTGTAATATATATCTACAAACGATAAAGATCTTGAACGAGTTAGCAATAAATACGTGATATCCCTTATTGAGGTAGTTGCCAAGTACAAACAATCAATTTGAGTATAACTGTATGACCTAAACCTTTGTCTTCTATTTCTTGCTTGTCCTCTTGGCTCTTGCCGCCTTTATAAACGTAAATTCCCCGATATTAGTTTACTTTAGGGTCACGTATTATCCACATTTATATTCTCCATTTGTTATAACGTTTATTTGGTAAATATTGTAGTTTTTAGTATCAACTAAACTTTCATCAATGCTCAGTTCCATATGTGGCAGGTAATAATGTTGAAAAATTCTATTCGGATGATCGACAAACAGTTGAACTTTCCAACAAAGATCATTCCGTCTAATTATTTTATCCGGTACCACTAACTGATGATCATCTACGATATGGAAGAATTTCATCAATATTTGAAATCATTTTCTTGTCATTATTTGATTGATTCAAGGGGTTTGCTGACTGCTTGTCTTTGTCTAATATGATTAGATGGTTGGCTTTTTCTACAAACCCTTATTTGACGCATCTAATAAGTATCTTCATTTCATCGATCGTTGTCTTCTCAAGATTCCGAAGATTTTCGGGAATTTGCTGTTCGGTTACATATTTATCGAAAAAATTCCTTGCATATTTATTCGTCTCCGTGGGGAATAATGGAAGAAACGATGTTGTGAAAAATAAATTAAAATAATCAATAGATGCATTAGCAGTTAATGGAATATGTTTTGGTCTAGTATGTTCTAAAACTGTTGGGTTCAGCTTCTTCTACACTCACTTCTGTCCATTCCAATTCGTTGCATGTATCAATTTCTTCGTCACTTCTGCTCGATCCTGTAATCAGACGATTCCTAAATAATGGAAATGTCATACTTTTCTCCTTTTTACTTGAATTTATAATTCAACGATACCTAGATGACAGGATAATTATACTTTCGTCAGTATCTGTATCAGAATCTTTGAGATGAAATGAATCTTTCTTTGTATCTTCATACAAGGATTCAGCCATGTTTTTAGAAAGACGTATAAATTTTATTACCAACTATCGTATAATTGCACTGTCCACTGTTCGATTTCGAACTGATCGTATCCCAACCCTCGGTATTGCTACTGTTGCGTCGAGCCTAATCTTACATATACTCAGAAATATATATTATATTTTATAGATGACAAAAAGCCGAAATATCGGTTCAAGGTATTTTATGTAAATCCCGCGAAGCCAATATATCGCTACATAAGTATCGAAAAGTATAATAATGTTCGCTAATAAAATGTTACAAAAATTTTCATCTTACCATCCTACACTGTCCAAGTTGAAAAAATAGAAAAAATTCTTTCGTTCAAAGTTTCATTTCGGAGAAAAGCAAGTTCGGAAAGCGAAAGCAACAGCAGCGCGATAAATCAACTACTAATTTATACCGAGTCTTCGAAGCTTAATTATCCTCCGTTATAATCTTTCACACCTTTTCTCCTGGTTTCTTCAGGAGGTACCGTTCGATTTTCTCTCGCAATCAAAACCGACGATCTAGGTTTCTCCACCCTTTAATATCTGACTGTTGCTGTCGAAGGTCGAGGCTGAACCTCCACGAAAGCTTATTAACTCCGTCCAACTTTCGGCTGTCGTAAATTAACATTTTATTCTTCGTGGCTCGATCCGCGCACTGGTCTCGACGCAACAAACAAGCGTGAGATTATTTTAATGCTCGCTCGATTGAAATATAGCGTTCGATAGCTAATAGCATGGTCGTTCCACACGCCACACGATGATGAAAGGAGGTACCTAATTAATCCGGTGTATCGCGAGCTTCGTACTACGAATTCCAGTCCCGTAAAGCAAGGGAAAAGGATGAAGAAGGGACGCCCATTTTGTTCGCGTATCCGCTTGATTATGGAAGCTGTGTTAACGCTTACGTAAGTAATTATAATAAACCGGTTGATCTGATAGGATTTATCTTTTCTCGAGAAGGTTGAGTGAAGGCGAGCTTTCGAGCCGCTTTCCATTGTCAGTCGGTCAATGCCCACGCCTGGTTAACGTGCTAATAAATTCCTAGCATCGCGTAATTATGGGTTAAAGCGCGAAATTTCGCGCTCGTCCTCGCCTTCGGATTCTTCTCTCTGTTTTATATCTCCTTTTTCTTTTATTTTATATTTACTTCCTTTTTCTATTTTGCTTGATTACTTATTTCTTCACTTTTTTATTTGGCCATGTTTCGTACATTTACGTTTGTTTACAGTGGACAAATAATATAGTTCTTGGATTGACCCAGCATAGAATTGATGTAACGAGCGGTATAAAAATATATCACCGGGCATGGATTCGTCTTTCAATCATGTGAGGGGAAAATGACGCGACATAAGTGACTGCAAGAAACAATACACAGGATTTGCAGATATTTTGTTCGAGTGCTTTATTACAAGTTTTCAAATTTCTATGTGTAGTCATGTGTAGTCAGGTATTAACAGCTTTCTAGGGATTTTGTCACTTTTGCATCTCTCATATCATTCCTCATCTATTCCTCATCTAGAATCATTCCAAATTATTGTGTGATAAAATTGTCTCATGATTATGCTCAGTTCATTCATATTCCATTAATTTGCGATTAACGATCATACTAATTATTTTAATTGTTTTACAAACATATGTACAACGTATCATTTTAATCTACAAATTTTAATCTACAAATGCGAATTACATACTGCTAAACTAGCTTCTATATCTATGCTGCTCTAAAAAAAATGTTCATAAGGAGAGTCCTATGTCTTTCATACGATAGTCTCTCATACTACACTAATGATTTATTGACATAAGTAGGTTTAATTTTTTATAAAGAATACCAAGACGAATTGGTTGTGTCTTAGAAATGATATAATTTCACGTCAAGAAACATATATCACCTTCGTATAATCTTTCTTTGTCCACTTACAGAAATACTAATGGCACTTGATTATGTCTTCCTTAAAACCATTCAATGTTTGTCTAAACGTGTTTTTTACAGCGGGTAATTTACCAATAGGTAATTTATATTTAGGTATGGTGCAGAAATTGGTCACTCTGTATATACACATATGTGTCATTATTAGATTGCCAGTGTTTATGCAAAAGCGTATTTTGATATGTACTATTTTGCACATTACATATGTTTCGCATATTATGTTACAATTAGTTAAAATGCAAATAAGTCTATCTAATCGTATTTGGTTGTGATTATAGATGGCTTTGTATCTTATATATATAGTTATACGTAATATACTGTATTAGGTATATATTTATGCAACGCACGCATTAGCTGCGGTGAACAAGTTCACTTGAAAATAAGATGCAGTTTTAAAAAAGAACAGTCAAATTGTAATCGTGTAAATCATAACAGACAATCCTACAAATATGGAGAAGTTACTTATAAATTTACCTTAATGCCAATTTTGTAGTTTCACTATAAATAAATTGATAATTAAAACAAAGTTGCTAAATATAATTTTGTAGCAGTTTAAATAACGTTGTACCTATGTGATAAATGTATATTGGATATATTACTCACAAATTGCATATATTTTTCGTGTATAAGCATATCTACCGTTCATGTTTGCATATTTTGTATGTATAAATATCATATGATTTTTTAATAAATTATAATATACCCATAAACATCTGTAATGTAGTAATGATATTAAGTCACAGTTCATTGCAATTCGTATCATCAACTACGATCTTCTTTACATTCTTTATCTATCAGCATAATCTCGAATTTAGGTACATACAGTGGCTTAAAAAGATGTTCGAATATTTGCCACAGAATTTTGTTATTTCTTTTGTGTGCATTATGCAGAAATTTTGGATTTCTACTTCGATAACACTGTATACTACTGTCGTTACTGTAATAGTAAAATTCAAACGAATCTGAAA
Source organism: Bombus terrestris (assembly GCF_910591885.1). Lineage (NCBI taxonomy): Eukaryota > Metazoa > Arthropoda > Insecta > Hymenoptera > Apidae > Bombus > Bombus terrestris. The sequence goes on from NC_063281.1 coordinate 554,534, forward strand.
ATAAAGAAGTTACAGGACATTTATTCGAAATACTTAGTGATAAATTAGTATATAGTATGAATAGCAACCTTAGTCCCGCTGCGTTGTTTCAATCATTTTCGATCAATTGCATTTTTCTAATGTTAAAAAATATCTCAAATTTGAGCAAATTGTTATTGGTATACATCATCCACACATGAATCTTTCGTTTCATGTTAAACGTTCTCCTAAAACATTAGAAACCTGTTTTATTTGCTAAAATAAGCAGGATCGAAATATAAAAATTTGAGGATTGCAGTAGGGTTAAACATAAAATTAGTGCCAAGGATGGACCCGCGATATATTGCGACTTATTAATATAGCGAATAATAGATCGTTCAAATACGAAGTTTATGCTTCCAACAAATATCTTGCAACTTGTATATACATATACAAAACCGTTTCAAATTTTATATTAATTATTTTTTAATTTTATAATAATACATGTCGTGTCTTGTTGCATTGCTAACTAGATTGCAAAATGTCTCGTATCGCATGTACTTAAAAAGTTTTTAAGAGTGTCGCAACACCTTTGTACGACACCGTATATAGCAAATATATTCGGTGACTTATGATTATGATCAAGAATGTAGATTCCTTTTCTCCCGTTGAAAAGAAATAATTACACCGAGTCGATATATCCGGTTACGACTTGACACGAGCCCGCTCGTTGCTATATACGCGGCCGTGCGAGCTTATCATAAATTATTGCCCACAGAAAAGAATTCCTTTCTGCAATCGAACTTTACGATCGGGCTGCGCCGCTTATTGAGACGCGCTGCTTTGGCAAACGTTAACAAGGATGCACCGAAACGAGCTCGCCCAAGAGTGTAGCCAGCCTGTTAAACGCTGGCTTTCTTGCCCGGCCTCCACGGGGAAGAAACTGCGGTTAATTAGGGGTTTTTTCCACGTGTTAAGCCCGCGAAAGAACCGCGATTGGCTCATGGCGAACTCAATAAATTTGGAGATAGGCGGTGTGCGTAATCGTGCTTCGCGTAAGTCTTGACGTGACGGATTGACAATGTCCGAGAAGCTTTTTTCGAACAGATATTCTTCGTGTGAGAGCTCGTTTGTTTCACAAAATAAAGTGTCGACGACAGGCTGTTGAGTATGTTAAGATATTTTTTTATTGAAGGGTATACAAATTTTTACAAATGAATATCATTGTGTTTTTGAAATCATTAAAAGACTTAATTAATGCTTTCGTTGGCTGACCCATTGATATTGCGATCAATTAGGCAACATAACTTTTTTCCAGGCTTTCGGGATATCAAAATTTAGATTCTAGAAATAAATCTTGACTTTAATATTAACTTTTTCTTTGATATTTTTACGAGGATACTTAATATATATTATAATATTACAACAGTTACATTTGACATAGTGCTATAGCTACTAAGAAGTTGTAAAGTAAAGGGTTAATTGGACAAATTTCTTTACTACATATTTTCTGATTTCTGATTGAGATTAGATGATACGTTGAACACATATATGTATAATGAAAGCTGTTTCGATTATTAAATGAAACTCATTTCTCCAATTATCAATTTACCTTTCACAATTATCCAAGTGTCCTATCTGCCAAGTAGAATAATATATGATAATATATGTGACTAAATAGGTATCGATCTTTTACTTAATCACGTAACTTAACATATTCGTTTGATCCCTCGAATTGCACGTTTTCAACAAATCAGCAATAGAGCAAGAATATTTCCCGACAAAGACGTTAGAAATTTCACTCTCTTTCCACGAACGTGCACGTCCCATCACCTTTACACGATCCTTTAATTTCTCCTTCGATTTCCAAAGCGGATCTCTATTTTCACTTTAGTCGCGTGTATATGTGTTCGCTTGATGATAATTGAAACAGCGAGTAGTCATCCGTAACGTTATAAAATTCAAGTAGATCGTCGACTATTAAATCGCGGCGGCATTTTAAAGCGTCGCGTCGCATCGATCGGTGATCTCTATAGGGCGACCAGGTACGAGGTACGATCGTTAACGTATCGTCGCCGCAGATGGAAACGCGTCGTTAATCAGATAAGAGGGCTTCGAGAACAGGCAAGGGCGTATCATCGTAATATCTCATCAACCTGGTCACGTACATCGAAAGCGCAAAACGAACTCGACCAAATGGCTGGTTGCTCTAAACGCGAGCCCTCTTCTGGTTTGAGAGCTGATTTACGAAGGCGCGAATTAGCCCGTAATTGCCCCTAAACGGATCGAGCATAAATATATATCGAGTTACCCTTCTCTTGCCTTTACTGTACGACTTTATCGCACGTAAATCGGCCGTTAACCACGTTCCTTCCTCTTTCTCTCACTCTTTGATCTCGTCCACGCCCTCGTGCTCCTTTCCAACGATCGACTGGACTGGAATCGCGTGGGATCACCGGCAATGACGCGTAACTGATTGTAGTTCGGTTAGTTAGCCCAACGAGGAATACCGTGGAGATTCTTGTAGAGAGAGAAAGAGAAGCAGATGGGTATTATGATATTATATGGCGGCTGTTGGCCGTGCTCGAGGTAAATACAGCGTTTAATTGTCGAATCGTTCCGACGTTGATCGAGTCTCATTAGCGGGCGCCTGCATTCCTGAAATGTCAATTAGGAATGTTGCGCGTGGTGGTCCGGATAAACGGAGCTGCTGATCCCCTCGTTTTACGTCGTAAGTACGAAATTGGTATCACATAATGGGCAGCTTTTTTTTGTAATTTTCTGCAAATCGTTTACTTCGATTTTATCAATCTTCCTCACAGTAATTTCACCATTTTCATATAGGAGGTTTGTTCTGTCAAGCAACTACGTGTACCCGATATTGCGGATTAAATTAAACGTGAACTTGATTATTAAGGAGGAAATGGTGAAAATAGTATCTGTCAATTGAACTATGGACCTCCATTTGCGACTTATAAAGCCCCATTTCCACCATACTTGTTACAAGTTCCATCACAAATCGATCACAATGGAAAGCACGAATTTTTTGTTCTCGCACTAACGCATAACGTTTTAAAGGACTTGTTCGCGCTCTTCTTACTCGATTCCTCTTCCTCTTTGTGACAAAGAGAAGTTTGGATCTATTTTATTCAACAACTTTTCGCCTAATTCAGATAGTGAGGTATCAAAATCAAATGTCGCCCGAGAATGATCGAATATCGCAATTGATATTCGCGATTTATCGAAACAAACTCCAAGCGAAACTGATTTCTTAGGAGGAGTAATAACTAATCGAACTATGTGCATTTATCTGTGATATTTTCCGTTACCATTCCAGATTCCATCGCAAAATCATCGATCCCAGTTTCTAACGAATCCCACAGTAAAAGCACGAATATTTTTGTTCTCGCATTAAGGCAAATTCATCTGGGGTCTTTTTTCAAAGGATTCGAGGCTCTTCTTACTTGACTCTTTTTCGTCTTTGTGACAAAGAGAAACCGATATAAAGAAAGCTTGTAACAGAACCGATCATAAAAATGGTACTATATCCTTCCTCTCGTATGGGCATCAAGCATAAATCTCCCTGGATGAATGTAACCAGTAGGGCATAACCGCCTAACAGGGCCTCCAGTCAGAACAAAGTCTGGCCATTAAAACGTTCTCTCCTCAACAAAGTAGCTCTACACACACACATACACAGAAGCGAACCCTCTACTAGTCGTGGACATCGACGCCAGGTTGGCTAATAAAATGTTACAAATTCGTCGCACGGAGGGTAGTTTATGGCGCGTGTGAAGCCTTCATCGAATACACCGGCTTTTGCAAACGGTCTTTATAACCTCCGCTGCCTTATTATTCCCTTTGTAGCCTTTTACGATCGCGCACGGGTCCTTGAGTCTCATGCAACCAGCAACGTGTGGGTTAAATCGATTTAATTCGTAACCAGGCTGAATCGAGATCCACAGCAGGTTAGAGCGTCTCTCAGTTTACGAGATGGAAATATATGGTAGTCCGAAACGCGTGTATGTTCCCTGTTCGTTTTCATCCTTCCATCCTTCCATCCTTCCTTCCATCTTTCCTTCCTTCCGACTATAAATCATAAGGTTCTTCGGTTAGACGTGACCCTTTGCAACCGCCACCTTTCACAGTATCAATTTCGTAGCAAAAGTGTTTCAAAGTCGGTGGTCGATTCAAGGTTTTAAGGCAAGGACGGTTTTCAGTTCACACGGCGGAAGATATCAGTGAATTATGTTCGCTAGATTTTATTGATGGATCGCGAGGGTTTGTCGTTGACGCCTGAGGATACATCGTTGCCTATGTCTAATGGAAACTTTTAACTACTCTAACGTTCCATCGTAAAAATCCACTTAAAGTTCTGTTAGTTCTTATATCGTCTGCGAATTTTAAGTTCGGAATAACTTGAATGGGATTTAGATTTTATAGTTGTACTTAGGCAGATGGAAGGTAGAATGTTTAGGTGCAACGAATTCTCATTGGCATCATGTAAAAATCTTGTCTGTTTGCACGAAGTATAATTTGTATAAGTGAATTTTTGGATAATAGAACAGCTATTTTCTTGATGTTTATCTTCAAACATGCACATATTTCGAAAGAAAATATAAGTATTAATAATAGCACTCGTAAAAAACAAAATTAAATATGATTCGATCCAACGATTTATGGGGCTGTTATGAAACTGTTTTATTTTGCGAAATCACACAATATTTTTAAAAACTTTAATTCGATAAAGTTACATTGCTTTAGTGTCTCATACCATTTTACTTTTGTTTCTAAAGTCTCAAATGCTTCATAATATCGAGGAATGTCATTATATTTATTCCATTTCGTTATTCGAAGTATACATAGCGCATTATGCTCAATTAAAGAATTATTTTGTGTTTTGTTCTGATAATTAGCATCACACGCACACGTTCTCGTCACGGCGACATTATGCTCTATTGTGACCAATTACAATGCTAAGCTCCTAGCAAGGAGCGTTGTATAGGAATTGTTTTAGATCGATCTTTTATATAGTAGATTGTTCGGATAACAAAATTTTTTATTATGTTGTCCGAAAAGTTCCTTTGGTTTTATAAGGAAATAATAGGCGCACAATGTTTTTTGTTTTATATTAGTTTATTGAATTATGCGCGAATGTAATAATAGAAATAGAACGAAATGGAATAAAATAATATAAAACAGAAATTGTTGTTCACCTATTATCATCTTATAAAACGAAAGGAACTTTTCGGACAACCTAATACAATTGATGCTTCCAACATGTGATTAGAACTATGGACAAAACTAGCTTCTTTCGAGTTATCTCTCTTCGAGTTTCGAGCGATCTCTCTTCCTGGAAGAAGCAAACTATACAAAAAGATAGATATGTCTGGAAGTAAATTGAGCAATGAATGAAACGTGACTATTTTATGCAACATTAAGACATCTCATTTCCTTATATTCGATCGTATCTGACAATTCCTATTTGAATTTCTCTTTTTCCATATCCTCGATTAACTCTTCTCACAGAAGACGGAGCTTTGTTTCAACTCAATTAAAACCACGCCGCAAATTTTCACAACGCTTTAGGTCCTCGATCTACCAGTGGGTACGATAAAACGGAAGGCATCGCAGCAGCGAATCGTGTTTTATAGTGCCCGTAAACACCGTTAAGAAGATGTTACCGCGAATACGAATAAATTCAATAGTCGATCATCGTTGCTGAAGGTACATCGAAGATTTTAACATTTTAATGTTCCTCGACACGAGGACCAATTACTCGGCTGATTCCATGATGTTTTTTCACCGTGAACGGAGTGGTTGCTGTGCCGTAGACATTTATGTTCGGTTCATTCATTAACCGGCGCAAGTGGAAGGTTTCATCGACACATTTCACCCTGTACGCGGTATCCAAGATCCTGAAACTGCTGGTAATTACTTTGCGTTGTCCCATGTCGTGGAGATTTCACTCAGCTGGTACAGTGGGTCGTATATTTTGACAGTTACGACGGTTCTTAACGATCGGATTAATTTTTATTGCGACGCGACGCGACGAACATCGCGAAACTGAAAGCTCAAGAGGAAGAATTTCGTATCGCTTTTATACGCATCCCCCTAGAGTGCCATCGACAATTCACGAACATTTTTATCTTGGAACTGTGGTTTCGTGTCTCTGCTACTCGAGAGCCGTTCGACTATAAATGTTATACACGGTGACACAGAAATATGTATACGGTTTCTAGGTTTAGCAGTAACTCGAAATGTTATTATGCTGTGTGGAATTGATTTGTTTTTATCAACTATTAGCTTAATTATTATAAACATTTTTATTTAAAGGTTAGCTCGATTAATAGATTAATTTTCGTGATTAGTAATTTAACTGAATATTAATTAGATTTTTATGCATTTACAGGAAATTTGAAAATGTAAAATTGCACAAAATGTGTACAATATGAAAAAATATATTAAGAATCCAAAGTATTATACATTCTATTTCTTTAATTATATTCTTAAAAATATGAATTTGCATAAAAATCTGCAGTATAATGATAATATTTCTGGCAATGTTTGAAATTTAAATTGATTGAAAGTACTGTCTAAAAAGTTGCTTATCTTCTCCTTATAATGTAGAATTGTATGTTAATATAAACGGGATGGGAATCAAAAGTAACCATACGTCTTGAAAGCACGAAATTTACTCAAAAGGTCTTACATATGCATGTATATTGCATAGATGAAAAATTAACTGAAAAGATAATAAATAAAATTTAGGACAGAAATAAGGAAATAGGTAGTGGTGTGCAGAATGTTTTATAATAAGCGAATAATATTTAAAGGACGGATTCGACATCTAAAAACATTTAAAAATGTTCTGATCAACATATATCCTATCTGATTCTGTCTGCGAAATATAGCGAGCTTTCTGTTCAATCATTTCGTATCAGACTGTTTTCGTAGGGGATGCACAAAATAACAGTGTATGCATCGATTGGATTTTTATTTGTGGGATTACTTGAAATTCATCGTATACACAACACCCACTGAAAGTGTTAAAATACGTTACCATAAAAGTGAACGGGGGTTTCAGCAAATTCAGGGGATATCAGGGGATATTGAAAGAGCGATTACATCGTTTCCGCGCGTGCAATGCAAGGAAGTCATTTTGAGCATATCCTATGAAGATACGAAATGATTTGACACGAGGCTCGCTACATCTCGTAAACAAAATCAAACAGGACATATGTTGATATGAACATTTTTAAGTTATTTTTATTCCTATTAAATCCATTCCTTAAACATTTCTCGCTTATTATGAAATATCTTGTATAGATATTATTTAGTAAATAATCGAAATTAATATTTACATTTTCGTATAAACAAGCTATATTTAACGAAACTTTATTGATACCTATACTACTACTATTTTCACTACCTGTCCGTTTATTTCTATTTCCGATTACCTATGTATAGGGGAACATCTCTATATTGTATATAGGAAACTTGTATATAGGTAAGAGTTTGTAGGTAAATCAATATACGAATTTAGTTTTGTAAGATGTACAATGTACAATGTACTCACTTTTGACTCTCATTGTCAGTGTATATTAGGATTCGTCAGCGTTCTAATTTCATTTACGCTACGTTCGAACTAAAAGTTTCGATAAGGGTTGATCCAGAAGGCAGATGGTGTTTTCCCGTGAACGCGTGAGAAAGTTCACGTAACGTCGATCCTGTTCACGAAAACTTCCCTGCAGGTGGTGCGTAGGATAAAGTCTAGCTATCCGCCGTTTTATTTCACCGAGAAAAGCAACGAACCCTTAAGGAACCCCAATCTCGATTCTTTTTTCTCGCGAGGAATCGAGATTTCTGGAAATTCTATATTATACGTCCCGTCAACGCTGCTTTCTACGATATGAAGTGACACACGGGGTTCGTGGAGACGCCATTGTCGAGTCTCGAAAGGATTTCTTCATTCCTCTAGTTTTTCGTGAAATAGGGTTGGAAAGCTGAGATCCTTTCTCGGTTGACCGATTATTTGGAAATATTGGTCCGTTGTTTGATCTAAACCGGTCTAAATATTGATCGCCTTTGATCGCGTTGTTCAGAGATGTTCTAATTAGCTCCTTCGATAATGAGTATGAGAAAAAAATTTCTATTTTTTCGTCGATAGCTCCTGCGTCTTATTATTAAAAGCAATATAGTAAAAAAGAAAGAAATATAAAATAAATCGATGTAATTGTAGAAAGAAGTATGAGTAGAGAATTGTAATCTAAAATTGAGAAATTGAAAAAAACGGAATTATAGTTGAAAAGGAATAAGTAGGTTTGATTTTCGATATCATTATGTACGAGATTAGAATTCTTACATTCGAACATAATTTCTTAGATCTTCGTTAGCGTTGACAGAGAATCAACTTTTTTTACATTTTTATGGTCGAGAAACTCGTTTCGCTATCCCTTTCCGCCTCCGCAATTTCCGTCTAACATAAACCCTCAATTTTCGCACAATAGGTCGCATCGTCTCGAGAGTTCTTATAAAAATTCAACATACAAAGAATCTTTTGTGCGCGGACTTATCCCATCTGTATTCGATCGAACCAGACAGTTTTTTTTCCTTTCCCTCGACGATTCCTACACGATGTAGTACCGATTTCTTGTAAAACGTCCAAAAATCAGACACACGGCTGAAGAGATTAAACATCTTTGTGTAAAAATCGTCGTACCAGCCATTCAACGATACTTTTTTGTATGTCGTTTCACGTGTACTTTATTTCCGTAGCGAAACTCCATTTTAGCGGAAACAATGCATCACTTTCTTAATCCTCGGTGCTTTTAGTTCGTTCAAATATTCTGGACATTAGTATATATCTAGCGATCGTCGATTATTAAGAACTGACTAGCCGTGATTCGTTCGATTTTGTAAAAGGTTTTCGATTCGTTTAGTGTTAGATTGAAGTATGTAGTTAGTCTTTAATTGCTGGTGGATTTGTCACGATTCGAAGCTCGGAACGCGTATTTATGGGAACGCGAAGAATGAATTGAGCCGCAGTTCGCTTCAGGTGAAATAGGAGAACACGTAGGTAGGCGGAGAAATCGATGATCCCCCTCGAGTTCGGCTAATGGATCCTGCCACTCCACACGCTTGAAACATCCGTGTATAATTCGAGTAATCGAATCTATCGGGGTGTTTAATTCCAATTGGCAAAGAGGTAAGACAAAAACCTGCCTCGTGGAAGCCATCTTCTGCCAGTCATTCTCGATTTTTTCGTTCTTTTCACTTTGATCCCATGGTGCAATTTAGCTTGGATGTTAAAATTAAAAGGTAATATACTTTGACTCTGATGATTAAATAATTTTATGCGGCTGATGAGTCGAAAGTTTGATTGCAGATGAAAATACCGCAATTTTTTTCCAATCATCTGTCTTGAAACCTGAGCTCCTTTTTCCATGGATGTCTTTGCAGACCAAAAGTGATACGTGTAATCGCAGCTTTGACATTCTATATTGCTAAATTCGCGTTTTCCATTTATTTTACACTATTTTCTCCAAGTTTAAAGAATGCTTTAATCTTTCGTAACAAATAATAATATGATAAAATGATAGCCAGAATCGCCAGTTATGCCATGTTAATGGTAAAAAGAACTACGAAACTCAAGTGGCCAGATTAGCGTCTACAGGTTGGATCGAATCCGGACGCTTATTTGGAGAAGTGACTTCTGTGAATTCAACCGAAGGAAGGAAAAAGGACGTGTGTGAGTGAGATATTAATACCCAAAACGCGGACTCGAGTGTCAATCGATATGTGCTCGAAACAATCGACCAGGATCGGCGTCAAATTTTGTTCGTCACCTCGTCTCATTCGGCACGCTGGAAACTCATTCCGAGGTTCCATTTCCAAGAATTGGTGGAGAAAGCGACGGACGATTAAGTGAACAACATTCGGACACTATAGCAGGTATTACATCCTCCTACAGCAGTTCCAGCAAACTCGATCTCGAAATCGCTCAACGTTGAATTCGTAAAAGTTGCAGAATTATAGAAGCCGATAGGAGGAGAAAAAACTGACCGGTTTACGCTTTGTTGCGAAGGTTCGCTGTGGGAGCAACAGATCATAGACAGGAAACGGTGATAGTGCCAACTTTATAACATTTCACGAACCGGAAATGCAATATGGCCGGCGCAGCGCACGTGGGCAGCCATACATGTAGAGATAGGAGGTGAACAGCGGGCAGAGGCCATCGCGTAAAAGCGGCGGCCGATGTTTCGCTTCTCTTCGTGAAATGAATAAAAGATGCTGAGCCGGCAGCATCGCTTACTCATTAACGTTCCGAGTGCTGGTGTGCGTTTGCGCGGCGCTGGTTGGAATTTAAGCGGTAACGCGAGACACCTTTCGTGAAAAAGGGAGGGAGAAGAACGCGTGGGCGACTCGATGCGCTTCGCCACATAATACGAATTCTGGCGTGCACCGGTCGCGCGGCTACGTAAAACGAGACCTCCGCACTCCGCACGGCACGCGTTTTGGCCGATGAGCCTTAACGAAACGCGCGGTCGATTTGCGTTGATGGAGCGTTTCGAAAATTGGCCATGTGAAATGAGTTTGAGCGATCTCTTTGAAAGAGTTGTTCTTGAAGATGTGAGGAGTTTGGTAGAGGGAAGTGTGTTAAGGATACTCGAGGTTACAATAGAACTTCGGTTAATCAGGTCTTAATTTTCCGCGGTCTCGACCAATCGAGATATTGGTTATTGTAGACTTTAGTTACCCAGAGTCTTCTATTTGTTAACGACAAACGTTTGTACATATAACTTATAATTGTCTTCTATTTCTAAATGAATGTATTGTACGCACAATATATATGTCGAATTGTCGTTTGGATTTCGAGCGCGAGACGATTCTTCGTTAGCATTTGCCATCATGATTTCTTTACAAAGTTTGATAAATAATTAGTTTAACGGTTAACTAAGATAACAAACAATAAGTAAACAAATGCTTTTAATAATATTCTTGGGTTCTGTAACGAATCCACGGTCAACGGGAAACTTTCTGTACGTTTTAATATATTTTTGATAGCACACTGACACGTTCACTCAGGCACAGGGTTTCTCTAAGACTGACTCCAAGACGATGACAGTAAACTCTCCAAGGAGATTGCAAAATAAAAGACAGATACAGTTACATATATCAAATACATATCGATCGGGAATATCAAGAAATTCCCAAGCGCCGTAACTAGGCAGTTCCACATAAACCAGAATTGCTCCTGATCAAGACTTGATTGTTTATACAGCGTATCCCTTAACACTGGAACCTCCTTTGTAAAACATTTCGTTCATCCCGTGACCGTGGCTACGTTCGGCGACCAGTTATGTCACCCCGAGCCCAAGTATTGAGAAATCTTCCAAAAGAAAGGCTCGATGTCTCTACATCTCCGACATATATATAAATTAATCTATATAAAATTGAAAAAATAGGTAAAACTTAAACGGAGATGTACGTTTGATTATGACTAAATTATAAAAGATAATAGATCTAAGAATAAAGAGTTTATATTAGTATAGAAAATACGTTTTTACTTATTTCTCGTCAGGCCTTGATTTATCTTGGTTTATCGTTTGATTAAGCCGGTTAATCGAGATCCTACTCGATGATTCAGTCCGTCGTTCAGTATTTCATACGAGTCTCGAGTATTTATATGTGCTATGTAATATTAAAATTTAATTTTCCCTTTGCTTCGTTTTTGTTGAATGATTTTTACAATAATCTGTTCTTGGAGATGCGTAGGAGGATTATTTACGTATATACGATTTTTAAGATTTTTGCCTAAATATAATGTTTCTATAACTTTCGAACGTCTACAAGGATATCCCAGTACCTTATTAGTACAATTACTTTTCAACTCGTTAAAGAAAGGTTTGAAACAAGGAGATAATTTGATTTGGTTAAAAAATAATTAAACATAATCACTCAAACGGTTGTCAAAAGTCGCAGAGATAGAAATCGCTCTAGAGATAGAAATAAATTATAGACTTTTGTCTCGACGAGGTTGCGGCGCGGTGATAGAAAGCACGATAAGCCAGCGAGAATTCGAGTCCATTGTCACTGACTGTTCTCGGATACGGTGTGAAAGCGAGAGAATCGAGACACGAGGCCCCAAATATGTGGCCGATCGATAAGAGCATGTCAATGCTCGGAGCGTAGAATCGAAAGTGTCCCTTTGTCCGGTCTGTAGTCTGGACTAAAAGAACTTGAATTGGAAGCGGCTCGTCGAGTTACGGTGAAAATGCTTCCGCTCAAATCCATTAAATACGTCAGATCTTATCCGTTCTGCTGTTTTCTTACGAGGAGTATTCGTTCTTCGATTATATCGATTATTCCCATTAATTGCCTCATTTTGGATGTCAGAACTGATTTGCTTTGAAATGGGAAACAAAATTTAAATTTTGTTCTATAGGAATAGTCGGAAAGATAGATTGTCAATTTAGTTAAGTCTAGACAGTTGGGAATTTATATTTTCCGCTCGTAGCTATGATCTGTAATTGGATTTTGAATTACCGTGATATGAAAGCAGCAGTAATAGCAGCATGAAATACAGAGTTTGTACATTTTATGTGTGTGTAGTGTATGTGATTTCTTGTTCAAGTTTTATGTTGAAGTTCTTCTTAAAACACTAGAAGCCTTTGCTCGTTTGGTAAAAAGAGAGCAAGGTTGGGTCATAAAAATTCGGAGACCGTAGCAGGATTAATAATGTTTCACATTTCGTAATGGAATGCTGGTTGTCGAGAAGACGGAGACTTGTTGGATCGTTTTAAACCTTTCCATGTGTGAAAGTATATAATCTTATATAATTCTAGAGTATTCTATACCCTCCATATTATTATAATATCATATCTATTATGATATTACAACATTATCCATAATACATAATGTATTGTACATATAGTACCTAATATCACTAGAATAAAATTTTTTTTCTTACATTATAATCTCTTGTAATATAGTATCTTTAATATAATATCTTTGTCCAATAGATACAATTGTTATTTTTCGAAGAAAAATTCAAAGATCTATCGATTTTTGCACCAAAAGTACTATTTTTTCATTAAGCTAAATCGAGCCTTTGCGTTATGTTTGATGTTGATAAACATGGGACTTCCTCCAAAACGACCAAGTGTTGTGTGTCATCATTGATCGCCGAAGATCTTTCCAGAGTGTTGGCCGTTTTTAAAGCTGGTCTTCAATCTTAAATTTCCCGAACCACCTCCTGCACATCTTCTTAGGAACTGCGTTTGTCTAAAGAAAATTCGACGAATTCCCCTATGTTTCTTCCTTTATTTAGCAGCATTTATTCTTTGTTGATATTCATAAAGTTTACAGTATTATCTATTATTTGGCATATTTTATTGCATTTATTGATGGTAATAGCTACAGGCAAGACGAACGAGTCATAAATCTGCGTTACAAAAATTTTCCACTTGCTTAAAATAAATGTGCGTTAAGCGAACAGAACCCTGCAGCATACCTAATGTTACAAAGACATTGCCAAAGAACGAATATATTATCGTTCACAAGTATCTATTTGGACATTTGCAATAAAATACACTTTAAATAAAGCTCTTTAATCTAATTTTCTTCTCCTGATCTTATCTCAGGTAATCATATGTATGTATACAGTTAGTATATATTACAAAGACATTAGATAGTTGATATTAATTATTGTAAATAGAAGAGGATTAATCGAAGGTGGATGAATATTATTTCTACGGAAATAGCTAAGCTAAGTGACTTTAAGCGTATGTGTTCAATATTGATCTTCCAATGATTGGATTATGTATTTCCAATTACATTCTAATAGTTTGTACAGATCTTATGAAATATCTATCAGCTATTCGCATATTACAAATAGATATGGAATTGATTGATGCAAGCATGTATATTCCTTGTTTCGGCTTCAATCTAGCAGAACATTTGTTTCCGTTATGGCAAGAAGTAAAAAATAAAGAGTAGAAAATTATTCTTCGATCAGAATGGATCGTATAAAATTGCCAAATACGTACATACTAAAGCAGGATAATATAGGTCTCTGTATGCAAAGTCTTTAAATTTAAAACGAAAACTTCAAAATTTACTGAAAGACACTAGTTTCTGACTTAAAACTCGCTTACTCGCGACGAGAAAAACAGAGGAAGAAGAGGAAGTGCGTAAAATAGAGGCTCGAGTGTCGCCGAAAGAGCATAAATCCCCGTTTACAATGCAATGGTGGTCTGCAAGGCACACGTGTCCACGAGAGTGAAGTTCGCCGCACGGATGAATGAAACTCTTTGACGAACACGTTCTGCCTCGGCAGGCCGGCTTCCCGTTCTCTGTTATCGCGCTGCTGCCAGTTGTCGTCGTTGGTGTTCCACGTTGCCTCGACCCCTAGCGACAGAAAGTCGCTGAACTTGACTTTAGATCCGATGGGCCCGGTTATTAAGGTAGTTTACGCCGAGGAATACGACTAGTACCTCCGTTTCCCCCTTTTTTTCTACGGCCCCGTTTTTACTTCTCGTTTTTACGGACCCCTGTCGGCCGGCTCGACTCGTCAACTTTCGCTCCTTCGTTCTTTCCACTGTCATCGCTGCGAGATATAAATCGCAGAAAACAAATCTTGGATGAACTTATCCGCATGCACTTCCTAACTTGTACATTTATATTTGTCATATCTTCTTCTCATATTTATTTTTTGGTCACTTACAATTATATATGTACAGTGACTCAAGAAAGTATTCAAACGCTTATTACAGAATTTTTTTTTTAATATATTATGCTCATTATACGAATTTCTTATTGAAATTTCATCAGAACCGTAACGAGACATGACTATCGTGATTACAGTAGTATAATTTGAAACTAATCCAAAGATATATGTATATAAAATATACAAGTTACAAGACATTTATTGGACACATAAGTAGACTTGGTGAAAAATTGATATACGGTATGAGTAATAGTCTTAACATATAATTAATACTAAAGATGATTTCACCAAATGATTGCCTGTTCAAATACTTCGATGATCTTTACGAAGCGTATTGCTTCCAATAAATGTCTTGTAACTTTTAAATACTAAATTTTCAGATCTGTTTCAAATTTTAGCAATAGGATCACGGCAGTCGTATCTCGTTACGGTGCTATTGAAATTTCAAAATGTTTTGCATAATATACATATACATAAAAAGTTTCTGAAAGTATTCAAATAGTTTCGTGCGCCATTGTATATTACTATTCAAAAGTGTTGGACTATTTTTAATATTTATGGTTTACGTGGCTAGAAAATTTTATTCATTTAAAATTAGATAATTATTTATATTATTTATTATAAACAGACGAAACAGTTATTTATAATATTTACAATACTAGGATTTTCCGAGGATGCTTATTTATTTGTCAAAAATTTATATGTAATTTCCGTGGTTTAAATACCTCTTATCTGATTGTGAATACCTACCATTCAAATGAAAAATTATGGATAACGAGGAAAACGATGGACTTATATTATACAAACTATTTGAAGAAACTAGAGTTTCGTATCTACAGAAACTATCTGTCCCCTGATGGATTCAGATAAATGAAATTCCACTGTATACTCAAACGTAGAATACTTCCAAATTATAGTAGCTATAAGAAGGAGTATCATTTCATCAATTTATTCCATAAACAACATGCGCATGTTGCAACAAGAAATAATTTTCCTCACAATGACAACCTGTCCATCTCAGAATTTTAAACTATGTCGACTTGATCTCGGTGCCCCTAATCAAAATATGACATCGTTATCTTCACAATGAAATGCTACACGAAATCGATCAGAAGTTTCACAATTGCTAGATCGTTAGACGGTTAGGTACATAGGAAGGGTTTGAATGAGAGTTGGCGTGGGCGATCTACTTATTGTTAGCGGCGACAGCTTCTGTATTTCCTGGCGCGGTGGCTTCGTGCCTTTTACGGACTAAAGAATAATGGTGGTGGCCGATCGAGGGTCGATCTTGCCCCAGCTATCTTAGATATCTCACTTCGCCGCGCCTTGTCGCGCGAGGCTGCAAAATCAACTTGGTGCTGAGTCGAGCAAGCGGCGGTTGGGTCGCGTGGGTGTACGAACGAGTATCGAGTAGCCGGTCACGGTCGTTTATTCCGCGTTACTAGGCGCACTGCATTAAGAGTAGTTTAATAAATTCAACCGCGGACGACGTGCGACAGCCAGAGCTCTTCGGCTGACTTACGAGTATATTTCGGTTCGTTTCTGCAACCGGAAGCAAGCTGCTCGGCGTGCGATTGTATGGCTCAATCGTACGGTGATGAACCATCTCCGTTAGTTGCTTCGAAGATGTTAGTTTTAAAGATGATAAGATGATTGTTTGACTCCTTAATATGTTGACTGTCACGCGAATTTTATATGGAGACATTTCCCGTACAATGTCGTACTATTACGTCTTACAATTTACAATACGGATTCGTACTAACAGAACTTGAGAATTTGCGAAATCCTCGTACAACACAGCGTTGCTTTAACACGGTTCAAGAATTGGAGAAATTCACGTTCAAAAAGCATGCAATAGCTTGAAATACGCTACATTATAATATTTAATGTTTTGCAGCCAATTTTACACACGTCTTTTACAAAACATTACCTATACTTTGTATTTACGCGTTTTCTCTCTGACAATATTAAGTAATGACGGTGTCTATGTACTTATGTAATGACAGTGTCTAAATCTATTCACATTGTTGACAATTTTCTTCTCCATGAAATTTATCTGAGTTTATTTACTCTAAACAGTTCACTAACACTGTTTACCGATGACCACAGTGGCGGCTAACGTTTTAACGTTCATGTCCGTGTGAAACACAGACATAGTTAATCGACTATTTTTAATTTATTTTTTCGTACGAACGAACAATCACATTTTCGTATTTATAGAAAGATTTGCTTTCTTTCCTTCTGTATATTACCATATTAAAAAAGGAAGATACAGCACTAGAATTACAAAAAGTATATTATATAATAAAAAAACAATTTCGCTAAAAAGTTATGTATTTTTGACCGATTAGATAGATTGGAAAATCGTACGTTAATAATTTAAATAATAAAATATATTATCGGCGTGACTATAGACGTTATATCGAAATAATTATGCGTTAGTTTATTCGAGTAGGCAGATAATTCTCTTCGATTTACTTTTTTGTTTAGGTACCGCACGAAGTAATTGTTTATTTTATTTAGTATTTTGTATTTGTATAAACGTTTGCCGGAATAATTTTTCAAGTTTGATATAAACTCATTCGACGCAACTTACCATATATAGATATATGTGGAATATAACGATTAGTTTCATCTACGATCAAAGTTATTTACTGACTGTGAGTCATCTCTTCATTTACTAAACGAAGAACGCAATACTACTTGAATGATTTTATCCAAAGAAAATCAAGACTGTATAAAAGGCTCGTTGTTTTTAAAGAATTAGAAAAGAATTATTCTGCTGGTATCAGTGATGCGAGATGATTAAGTCGATCCTCTATTTCACCTTCGAGATGAGAAGTGACGCGTGTGCCGCATCAGGATCGAACAGTGTGCCTCAATATGTATTTCGAGGTTGGCTTTCCAAACAGCAGGTGATATCTCACTGATAGTCGGCAAAAAAGGGGTTCTCGTTCTCGATGTGAGGGGCTCAAGTTAAAGAAAGCCCGGGCCATCTTCACGTCCATCAAACGCATATCGAATCACAAGGGAGAACGATGAGTATCCATTGTTGCCAGACCTTTGAGACGCCTCTCTTTCGCCGCACTCGAGAAAGAAGCGTAGTCTCGATTATTCGTTAAATAGATCTTTTCGAGTGGGCTTTCGGCTACTTCGGTCGAAAGAAAATGTTTGTTATTCTTGGCTTTGCGGAGTAACGCGACAATGTCGATTGTTCTGCTGCTCGACGCTATGTCCGATAGATATTAAGTTTCGTTCATTAGAAGCATTTGGCGCGAGGATTTTTAGGTATGAATGTGAAAAATCGGATAACACACGCTTTTCCAATTTATCATGTTTGGACGGTAAAATTAGAGACACATCTGGGACGGAGCAGATGTCGTGCAAGTAATTAGGGTTACACGAAACATTCTGCTCGATACTGGTAGAGTAGGTATGGCTGAGAGTTATTTTGGGGCGATGTGGATATATGGACTCAGCTGTAAATTTGAACCACTTTTGAAGAAATTTTGATTACGTTACTTTCTCTGTTAGGATAAAAATTTCCACCATTTTCTTTTAGAACATCTCAATTTACTTCAAAATGTAATTGTTCGTAATCGATTTATCGTTCCGTCTAACATACTAAAAGTAATTAATCACGCTATGTATTCAACGAATACAATTTTTTAAAAATGGTGAATCAGAAAATCATCTTCAGAATAGTCTTTCAATATGCTCAACAAAGTTGTTTAGTTCATTAACTACGAACTAAAAGTCGTAGTGTATTTTGTTAATTTTATACTTTTTAGCAATTGATTCGATCCTTCGATAGGTATCGATCGTTAGATCAAAGCATTACGACCCTGTTTATTTTCATATCAGGGACTACAGACAATTTTTTTACTACTTGATAATATGTCATAAACTAATGAATCCTTATAAGACATATAAATATATATAAATATCGAAATAAATATAATATATGAGATCTAAATAATACCCTGCAAATTATACTAATATAGCAGGATAAAAAATTAGAGAGAACCACTGGCTGACTGAAACCCATCCCTCCACCATTGTCTTCCCGATCAAACGTTTCGAACAATGACAGTCGCGATGAATTCCATCACGAATCTTATTCCCAAGCGCTCTGTGTCTGGACAGCTTACAATAGGCAGCAGCCAGCAGCCAGCAGCAACCTCGAAAGGACGTTCGACATCTCGCCATAGTACTCCCGGGACGTATGACAATCACGTAACTCATTTCCTACACGATAACGTCATCGTGGAATTTCATTATTCAAGAATCGATTGAGGGATCGCAGAGCCGCGAATCTTTCTGTCGGGGAACATGAACGGCGGCCATCAAAGGGTCGATGATTCACGCTGTACGTACGACCGTGTGCAAATTAATGTGCACGATGTCGTTTCTACTCGTTATCGCCGGTTTTTAGACCGGATAGTTTCATCTCTGTTACGCAGGATGATACTTTCAAACAGGCGATGCTTGTTTTGTCTCTGACTTTACAATAGATTTTCGAAGAGTTATTAGAGTTATCGTTTTTGGAAATTTTATTAACGAATTATATGATAGATTATGGGTTAATTATATAATAGATATAGACGACAAATTTTTATGTAAATTCACATATATAATTATCTTGTTTATGCTCGTATTCCAGCGCATTTTCATCAATATGTTTTCCATTTCCCGTATTATCGATTATTATAGCTTGACACGACATCTTGTCACTGATCTGAAAATATTCTTAGGCCAAGCTTCGTCATACTACTCGAGTTTGTTGAATTAGTTATCTGAAATACGATTATTCTTCGTTGACTATTTATTGTCCTTTTCGAAGTTATATTTCAATTTCCTATATCTGCACGGTCTTCCAATACTTATGTAATTCTTCTCGTATCTTCTAAGCTCCAAAACCCTCGTACACAAATCGA
This sequence comes from Bombus terrestris, assembly GCF_910591885.1. Taxonomy (NCBI): domain Eukaryota; kingdom Metazoa; phylum Arthropoda; class Insecta; order Hymenoptera; family Apidae; genus Bombus; species Bombus terrestris. The sequence goes on from NC_063281.1 coordinate 574,160, forward strand.
CAGGATGTATTCATGAATCTGACATGTTCCTCGTGGACAGTAGTTCATCTTTCTACATTTCCATACAAAGTATCACTGTCGTGGAGCGTAATTACATAACTCGAGGTTTGTACATTCGTAAATCGTGTTCTACAGAGTCACGGTGATGAGTGGCCGCGAACCTCTCTTATAAATAGAAACGTCAGTCCATGGAGAAGGTTAGGGCGGTCGAGGGGATCGTGTAACTCCTCTTGCCTTCGGAAGAGAGGCCAAGAAGCTAAAACAAGAAGACGAAGTTGCGAAGTAAGGGGCAAGGGCAACGATAGAAGAAAAGAAGGGACAACCGGCGTGGATATTTCATCACGCGACATCTGCATATTCTTATATCAAGAAGCACTGGCGAGTGTTGAAAGAGAGAAAGAGAGAAAAAGTCGAAAGGAAACGCAAAGCAAACGTCGAAAAGCATTGGAAGAGGGCGGAGTGGGGCATAAAGTATCCATGGAACGATCGTAAAGCATGTGATATCATCTTCGTGGCCGACCGCCAGTTGGGGGCTTTGTCTCTTTGTGAGTTGTGTCGTTGCATTGTCTTCCGGCCGTTCTTTATGGGCCCCGAATCTTGGACTGTGCGCCAATAGCGCAAGAAATCGAAGGGCAGAAGCGTATGTGCTTCTCTCTCTCTCTGTTTACAGTCGCGTGGACCAATGGCTCTGCATCGATGGCTCTTCATTTTCTTAGCTTTCGTCGATGCAAATCGACTCTGCTTGCTATTTCTTTGCTCGAACATTCGTTCGTTGGCTATTTCATGAATGTACGAGAGAGTTTTTTAGTTATTTGGAGAGAGTTATTTGGTTGAGTTTTTGAGAAACTGATTTAAATGCAAATTTCGAACTATTTAGAATATAATCTATGGTGGAGAATGGAAGGTTTTCGCATTTTCTATAATATTTTGTTGGTTGAGTATCTCTTTCTTAGAAATCATTCACAAACAACCGATAAGATGCAATGCGACTTAAGCAATTACAGTTATTCGACGAACAACTTTGTCAGCGTATACTAACTTTCCAAAGGATAGTTGAAAGTTACGCGACCGAATGAAAATGGAATTCATTAGAAAATGAAAGTATTTATAAGTACTTTTTGGAGTTGCTATATATAGGTGTGAAAGATTTATTCCAATTGCTACGTGCAAATTGTCAGTTCTCCAAGTTATAGCCGAACTTAAGTGACAAAGTTTATCCGCGCAGGTTTTAACAAAGTTCGCAGGTTTCCAACGATCTTACCGAATAATTCGCTGATAGTTAGTATTTCACACGATGTATATAACTTAGATATTCCTCTCGTTTTCTCCATCAGCCGAGCAAACGAAGATAGTCGAAACCTTTCGTCTTGGGAAGTTTTTCTCCGACCAAGTTTTTCAGTGTCCGTGTTCTTCTTGTCGATTAATTCGCCATTCTCGGTAACATTGTCGACTGCGCCACTTATCGAGCAGCGACATCGCGGAAATTCGCATTTCAAGCGGAAATTATACGCTCTCGAAAATCCGGCCTTCGTGGTGCGCACGTCGCCGTGGCGCGTTTGATCGGGCGGCCCATTTGAAAGTTAAATGTTCTGGCAGGAATGGGGATTTCTTGCGCTCTTCCTCTGCATCATGGCTTTGTGTGTAACACAAATACACGTTGGCGTGGTTGCACGTTGCATTCGGATCCGCGCTATCCACGTTCGTGCTCTGCTCGCCTTTCCTGCGTTTCCATCAATCCGCCTTGACATGCAAATAATTTCGTGGAAAAAATCGAGCGAGCCATGCGGCCACGACGTTACAATTAATCACGTGACCGTGCTACGGCCGCAACACCGCGTCCGGCTACCGAAGTCACAATTTGTTATGGCTGACAGGGTCCATGCGGTCCCTGCAACGCATCGACAATGCACGCTTTTTCTGCTCGAGCCAGCTCCAGCCGATCCTTCCTTCGATCGTTTCCAGCCGACCGACCGTGTCTTCTTCCCTTCGAGAGCTGATTTTCAAAGATCTCGTTGAATCCTCAAGAGACACCGATCCAGTGGCGTACGCTCATCGGATTCTCCTACATCCGTTCATAGTTTCTCTCCTTTTCGAGTGGTGTGAAAACGTCTGCTGAGATATACGAGGAATGACTCTGACATTTTGCCGGCCTTTCCAATGTTTCATTGGATATCGTGTGTTTACATTGTAGAAATTGGAAGTGTTTCCGAGTTGAGGTGAAATTGGGAGAGTCGAATCAAAGGAACAAAGGTTGCAGGTACTAAAGATAGAGATAGTTGCAGGACAAAAAGTTTGATTTAGGTAATATCAGATGATTAAATAATCTTCACAGCGATTTTACAAGGGTGTCTACTTACTCTTTAAAAGCTTATAATTCCCAATATTCAAAGTACGGATCGACGTATTCTATAAAGCTGGAAATTTTTAATTTTCCTACCACTGTGTCAATACAAAAGGACAAATGTAGTCTCGTAGGTGAACTCGAACTCAGATAAGAAACAAAAATTTCTCAGTATGATTTTCCAGTTTTCCTCATAGAATTTTCAAAACGATTTCCTTTATACTAATCAAAATAGGCAGATTCTCCATTACGCGAATTAAAACAAACGCATATGTATAAACATATACCTACCAAACGTACACCTTTGCTTATGATTATATTCTAAAAGAAAATAGATCTTCTAAGAATAAAGAATAAATTTTCTCAGGTCATTCATCTCTCGATTATTCTAGTATTCCTATATTTCGTATTGAATTGAACTGAAAATAATTTTCTTTCCATTTGGTTGTCCTTAAAAAATGGCTAATGCACAGGTCAGATTGTTGAGAAATATTAAATAAACAAAATGCAATGTCGATACATGTATCGACATCGGAACTGAAGAGTTTCCTCCTCCTCGAGATACATTATATATGTATCGATTTGAAACTGAATGTGTTAATCGAAATCCTGCTGCAATATAATGACGCGACCTATCCAGCGCCAGCATATTTCACCATATCTGTTTCAGCATCGCGTGTCAAAGAAATTCTCGGTATTGAACTAGAATAAAAAAAGCAGCAAGTGAAAGAACGCAAAGGCAAATCGCCGATGCGAGTACGTGTACAGCTGTGCATTCAAACTTGCAATAACTGCGATATACATAATAAAGGCAGGTAGCGATCTATAAATGGGCAAATTTCCCCGTGCATTCCAACGATTCTCCTCGCGTATCTGCGCGAGGGCAGCTCGCCAGTGCATACATGTGCATCGACGTGCATCCTGCAGCTATGCAACATTGACCCGGACATGGCCCTTGCTTGCTACCGCGTAACATGGCCGCGTGCATACCCGCGTGCATGCCCGCGTGTATGCATACTGCGATCATTCGAATACGTTCCGTTCTCTCGTGGCTGACCTCGTCGCGTCGAGGAAGAAATAGAAAGAACGAAAACTGAAAAAAGAAGATCAACCGACTATATATTTATAAACGGCAAGGGTGCGGGCGGTCACCATGCGCTTGTACACGGCAGACGATAAAGTTCCGTGTTCACCGTGCAGTTTCGCCCTCGGAACGTCGCGGATATACGAGCACGAAAGCAACTACGTACACGTACACGCGTGCACCACACTCGTACTATAGTATATACATTTTCAGAGAATATCGTCGTGGATGTCCTGTCGAACGATTGTCTCTCGAGAGCGTTAAGATCACGGTCTGACACTTGGAAATATTCGCGTGGGCGAGCTTATAGAAATATTTTGTTGTCTTAACAGATAACGGCAGACTGACAGTGAGTGATCTGAAATGCGATTATGGCAGCCGTTCGGTCGGCTTGCTGCGGGAGAATACTCGCAGTTCCTCTTGGTTGAACCAATGAGGATGTTCACGAATGCGGAATGAGTTGACAAGTTGGAATTTTAGAGTCAGAATGTGAAAGCTCGTTTATTTTGCACATACCTATAAAGCATAATATTTTAAGCCATAATATACAGAGTCTGGCGAAATAACATGTATAAGCGGGCACGAGGCGATTCCTTATGAAAATATAAGAAGGAAATATAGATTAAAATTTTTCCGTCCGAGGCTTCGTTTTTGAGAAAATCAAGTTTCTCAACTATAATTGAACTTGATTAGGTATAGTAAACGAATAGAAAGAGGTCATTCTATACGCGAAATAGGTAAAAAATGCGGAATACAATTTTTTCGTTTAAGGCCTCATATCCAAGTTTTAGCATGTTTAGTTAAGAATTAAGCAAGTGCACAGGCATATGATAAATTTTGAAATTTATTTTCCTCGGAAACAAAAAGTCCTGTGTTCAAATTTTATTCTATATCTTCCATTCATTTTCACACGCGGAGTACCCCCGGTCGATTATTTACTTTTGTTCGATACAAAATTAGCCATGTTCAAGTATACTAGATAAATGTTCAAACTCGATTTGTTCGAAAACGAAAGAGCGCACGAAAAAATTTATTACGTATGTATCCTCTTTCTATTTTTTCGTAAGGAATCATCTCGTGTCCGCTTATGCATTTTATTCGTTGGTATCCTGGGACATGCAAAAAACGAGCTGTCTTTTAAAAAACCTCAAACTTAAATACCGTAAAATATCGAATATTACGCTTGCTGCTTTTTATAGAACATATCTTTATCATATCTTTATCCATCTCTCTGGAATAGAGACAAGTGAATCAAATTTTGTATCGAGTTATTCGAAGCTCATGGTATTAAAAACTGTCTAAAATGTCCTGCATCAAAGCATTTCCAATGAAGTTTCAATTAAATCGTCTCTTCGCTCGTTACCGTTCATTCTATTGAATCTGGAATTGATCGCATCTTCTGATCTGAGTCATTGACACCTTGACGAACGATCTCACCTCGAACGTCGTTACCATTTTTTATTCTTTTTTCCCAAAGCAAACCGTCAAATTCCTAACGCGTTTTCTTTTCTCGTTCTTCTATTTTTCACTATTTCTTTTGAAATTCCACCAGCTCGAAAGCACGATAACGCGGAATTTCGAAATCGACGAGGCTCGAATTGATAGAAGGGCGAGATTTTCTACGGCGACGGTGTCCATTAATCAGCCCACCGATCAATAGCAATAATTTAAATATTGACCGAGCCCCCTACATACGTATGGTGGTACGCGGTATGAATACGCGCGTAGTGCGTGCACGGAGCGCGCTCGAAGGCTCGCCGATCAAGATTAATGCATTTATATGCATCGATAGCACGATCGGCGCCTTAGACCGTTCCACGGCGTGCGTGAATGCACGCAGGGATGAAGATAAATATTTGTACTGACGAGTCAAAACTCGCGGTAACCGCAATCAGACGTCTATTAGTTTGCGATGACTTCGAACCGATCCTTCAATCCTCCCTTCCCCCATATTTTTCTCCCCTTCTCTTTTCTCGCCCCTTTATTTTTCTATCGCGAGTGCCGAGCTCGTTTTCCCCCGGTTCTGGGCCAACCACCTTATTCAAATGTAAATCACTGTCACCTACGAGGCTCCCTAGAATATCAATGTCGATCTTTCACAGTCGTGTCGTGTGCCCTCTTCTCAGTTGATGCAAAACAGCAGCGGTATTTATACTCTTAGCCAAGGATAAAAGCGGGGATCGCTCCAGATTCTTGTTGGTCGTCTGGATCGATTCGATTGGCGCACGATTCTTCGATCCGTAGATGTTGCCGGGCTCTCTAACGGTTCAACACGCGTATTTGTCTTTGATCGATTCAGCCGTCGTTGGAAGATCTGGAAGCAAAGGGAAGGTTGATCGAGAACTGATTAAATGGAATGATTTATGCATACTATCGTGTTGATCTAATTGTTAGTGGATGGTCATTTGTTAGCGGACCTTGCATTGGCGTTTTTTGAATGATTCAGCGTTTTATTATGCCTGATACGAATCGGTTTTTCCAAGGGTGACTCTGAAGATTTTTAGTTATTAATTTATGCCGTGTTGTTTTTTAATTATTAAAGCCACCTACATAAATTGTCGATTTCACATTAGAACGATTAATTTTTCAACGAAAACCTATTTGCCCTGAATTTTTATTACTTTTTTATGAAGTAGAGACGTTCACAGATTCTAGATATACACTTGACAACACTATAGGTAACATTATCTTTTACATGGATGGTATTTTGTTATTTCGACATCGCGGCTTTAATAATTTCATTACTCACTGAAGAGTTTCTAAACACAACGTGTCAGAGCAACGAATATACAATTGGCTAGAAGGAGATAACTAACGTCCGATGTGAAAAGCAAACTGAAAATATAGAATGAAGCTTTTTCGTACGATGCGTCATTTTCCAGAAAGTCAAATTTGAGAGTTCTTCGAATATACTTGATCTTGGCTAATTATCGATTAGGAATTAGTGAACAATTAGCAGGAGATTATTCTACAAAGTGAGAAATAAAATTTGTCCATTTAATGTCACGTTTTCAACTAAATAGAATTTAAACATATTCAGTTAATTAATAGTAATTGGCTTGGTATACGCGTATTTAAGTTTATTTCTATTGAAAATAAACCGTTTTGTGACAAAATTTCATTCGATATTTTTGACTTGTGTTTATATTTACAATTAAGCTCTTGTCGATTACATTACTCCTGTTCAATCCACAGTTAGCCAAGTTCACTATTACCTGTCTATCTATTTACACATGGTATGAAATAAAGTTCCCTGTAAGCGTCTGTATGTTTGCGCTAATCTCGAAAATCATTGAACTGATTTTGATGCGATTATCACCATTTTAAAGAGCATTTGCCCAGTAAGGTTTAGGTATGTGAAACATTAATCTATGATTAAAGGAAGCACGGGTCGAAAATATAAACCACAGACAGTTTACGGATATTCACAACGCAACAGCGACCTGCTTCGTATCTGGTTGAAATCGTTGCCGCTGCCACGATACAACGAGGCAATATAATGTCCCTCCGAACGTTATCTTTCCTCTTTTTGGCGTGTTGTATGTCAGAAAATTTGCGACTTCACTGCGTGACGATCGGTGTTGTTTTGGACTTACGAACATGCACCGAGCCAATAGAAATTAGCAAAATGGTTTGCCATATTATTAAAAAAGATTATACATATTAGGATCCTGGACAAAGATTAGGTATATCAACTGCTACTTGATACATTTTCAAGCTCGCCTTTCTCGAAAATGAAGCATCGTACGAAAAAATTAGATTGCATATTGTCGACTTGATTTTTTACGTAGAATTACCTTATTGGCAATTGTACCATAATTGCAGGGGCGCGCTGTATTATAGAAGTAAAAAAGAAAATTAAAAATCGTATCAATAAAGAGCAGTAATGTAATCAAAATTCATCGAAGAAAAGCTACAAATAATCCTTAAAGAGTTAGAAAAAATCAAGATCAAGAAGAAGAAATAGTACTTATAGTTTTATAGATATCTATATTTATCAATTTTGCTAATTCCTCCAATTAAAATGAATTATTGTAGAATATTTAATTTTGTACTTTTTTGTTTCAAAGCCAATCCGTAATCCAATTCTGAAAGATTAAACGGAGGTTTTCCACGCTTTGGCTAATGAATATTCGGATTGCAAATGCCGAGCACGATCGGTTGCGTGTCTCTTGACTTGAACAACTTCTCATCGGCCGATTCGAATCGATTAGAGGCATAAATAAAGGAGTTACCCCGTGTCTTCTTCTCACGGGTCGTATAATATTGATAGATGAGCCGCAGCCTCCTCGGTGCCACGAAAAAGGGGGATCTAACGTTCGAATTTATCAAAATCATTTTGATACCTCCTGGACGCAGCATGACGTCACACGTCTCAGCGGTATTCTGGCTGATCCGTCATTAAGAAATTTGCATACTCCAATCAGTCAGTGGCGGAAGGATTAGGATAGACGTTTTCTTTTCTGAAAAAGGATTTACATATTTCCTCACCACCCGGCCTTTCTTCGCACAGCCTTTTCATACGCGATCGTAAATGAATACAAAATCCTGTTCAGCGGAACGCAAATATTTTTTTCATCGTTCGTTATTGCTTTTTGAAGAGCTTAGCAAATGTGATATTTTTATCACTGGTGTCAATTTCTTTCGCAACGATTTCCATCCTAAAGTTCGAATTAAGTTTTTAAATATAGTTAGAACAGATGTGAAACGAGACAACTCGTTGAACTTTCAGCATTTGCAGTAAAGCTTAAATCATGTTACGAATCTGGAATCGACAAATTTATACGATGACGAAAATGCATCAATTCAGATAGTCATCTATTTTATTATTTATTATTATTATTTGTTTTATTTTATTTATCGGCTGTTCACTTTGACTAACGTATTAATTTAACAAATAAATTACAACTAACTACGTATACTAAAAGTACAACGAGTGTTATCTACTTACTGTAAGTTATGCTGCAATGCTGTGCATTTATGAGTTAAAGACTGGTCGAAGTATTCAAGTAGGAGCGCTTCGGGCAAGTCGTGCGAAACGTTTGTCGCGCAGTTCGAAGAATATTAAGGTTGCAATCTATACTGGCGCACGTTTCATGAGAAAGAACCTTCGTGATCACCTATGGTGCCCTTCTTCCCATGTAATCGCGATGTCACGTCATCAGATGAGGCACGAGGCGAACGGTCAAGGAAAAAAATATTCACGCGAACCAACTGTTAAGCTGGCACGGTAACCGCAGAGATACGTGCCGAAAGAAACTGGCCTCAAACTGCCAGTTCACTTTTGCCTTATTATTAAACGTCGAGGTTCATAGCTGTGGAAAGTGGCGAGTGTCACGAGCTGAGTGATGATACGCTTTTTCCTTTAGCGTAAAAAGCTTCCGAAAGAGTTCTTTTTGTATCGTTCCTTTCTTTTTCTTCGTGTCTGACCCTAATGTGGTTCTTCCGTATCGCGATCATGTGTTGAAAGCAATGCGAGGTTATGCCAAAGGGAAGTCATAATGAGATACGATTATAGAATTTCTTTTTTTTTATGGTTTTAATTTACTTAGTTATTACTTAGTTAACAAATTTTAAACATTTTTGGAACGATTTGTATTTAGGACATGTACAAAACATGCATCTCCTGAGTAACACAGTAGTTAGGATCCGTGTTGAAGTTAATTCCTGTTACAGCAGCACCATGTCATTTTATTGTATTTGAAAATTTGGAATATAATTGGAACTTGGAATATAATCGAAGCAGGCTATTAATGAAAAGAAAAAATATAGTTTCAAATATCAGATTGGATATAAAAATCAACGAGGTTATTTATTGGAGAAGTAAATGCCGAACGTACAGATTTATTAAATAAGCATCTATAGAAAATCGACATTTACTTAAACGACTGTAAAATAAAATTTCTAAAGCGATTAAAACATACATATTTTCTATCATATATATATATATGTAGTTCGATTGATCACTATAAACCTACACTTCCAATCCAGAGAAGGAATCCAGTAAATAGCAATTTAAATTACTTTGAAGGTTTATTTTCTAATCTATCAACAACTAGTCGAGTAAATTTATCGATGTATCGTAAATTTTCGGAAGCCTTCGAGCATATCCGTGGCGCCGAGGGCTCGTCGACACGGTTGTAATCGAATTGTAAACACAGGACAAAACGAGCAATTGGCGCGGCATCCGCTCGTACCGGCCCTCGTCGTGTCTCGACGTTCCATAAATATTTACGCGATTTCATTCATTCGTGCCGCGTCGAAGAGGAAGCCGCGTGTGAATGCACTCGGTTCTCGCGGTGCATCGATACACCACGGTCACGGCGCGGACCCACGCGACGGGAAGTAACGTCGCTTTGTTAGAGACGGGACGTGTGCCTCGTTCTTTCGCCGAGGAAAAACTGGAGAAATAGATTGGTACGCATTCGAGTCACGAAAACCGGCTGTGCTCGCTCGTCGACAATCAACCAACGTGCCTTTGCCTTACGGTGAATGGATGTAAACGCGTCACGATCGTTCGATACTCCGATCATTTCGAGGCGAGAGGGTTTAACACTTTGTAGCTAATGGGAAAGGCGTAACCCATTCAAGGCTGCAGTTATATAAACGATCCTCAAGATCTATGCACATATGTACTCCGATATTTTCAATGGACATAGTGGAAGCTTATGAATATCATACAGTAAAAGAAGTTTAGTTTTATAAAAGTTTATATCGGTAAATTTTAATCGGAGCTCTCCTTCTTATATCGACTTCCGGGCGATTCAGACATGAAAGTGTGAAGTATGAAATACATATATCAACTTGCAATAATATATATTCAGGCATTTCATTGACATATAAAATACAATACTTGTTTTAATATTGTTAAATAATAATCGGTTAGTTATTATTACAATTATTATAAACAAATGTATACATATCATGAGTAATGTCTCGCACAGCACATTGTCCGAATAAATGCGAATAGCCGTATATCAACTAAAAGCATACTAGGCGTTTTATTTTATCTGTTATATTACGATACGAATAATATATATAATATAATAGAAATTGACACAAACCTCATCATTCTAATTCCAATCTGAATCAATTTCCTCACGGATTCGTTCGCTTTATATCTCGTCATTTCTCACGTGTACCACATACCTACTCTGCTATCCACTACGCTTTAATCAGAACTGAGACGCTTGCGCGGAGCCACGAAAAGACAGGAAGCTCATTTAAAGAAGCTCGCGAGCTGGCCGGTTGAGCGCCACGTGATGACCGCGAGCTACGCCATAAGATATTGCGGGATAGATCATCTCCACGGGCACGCCGTCATTATTTCTGCCGACCTTTGCACCTGAACGCGATCCTTTCTGCATGAGAAAAGTATGTAATTTACGGGTCTCGCGTTTCTCGAACCACTACAGGGATTTACTGCGTTGGGTGCCCGGGGTCACTTAGCGGGGGTTCCCCTGCCGCGATTACACGCTCTGGACCCCCCCTCTCTCTCTCTTCTGATTTTCAACGAGCCTTCGAAACCGAGAGTCGATCATCTTCCGAACTATGCCCCACGTGAGAGGAGAAGAAGAGAAGAAAAGAGGAAACACGGTTACGCGAGGGGCTGCGAGCCGTGTCATGTTCTCGCGGGTTATCGTTGTGGGAGATTATCACCTGTGCCAGGAAATTGCCGACGCGAATTATCGGAGTATTACCAAGGGCTATATAATCGATGGAGTCTCTGACTGTAGCGAGTGGTCGGCTCTCTCGACCAGCTGCTGCTCCTTTCTCCGTACACGTCGACATTAGCAAATTGATCGTTACTCGCCGGAGAACCTATCGCGCCAACTGGCGCTGCCATTTCGATCGGCTTCTCGGTGAAATCGCGCTACTGAATGCGCCTCGTAGACTGCTTTATTCGCGAGGATTTCTTAGTTGTATAATAGCAGCTAGTTGTGACAACCGGAATCTCGGAACGAGGAGACGAATGCGTCGGATTGAAATGCGGAAAATTGAAATTAGGAAGGGATGATTCCAAATACTGAGATTACTAAATTGGTATTGGTACAAAGTTGAGATATATATGTTTGAAAGAAATAGAGAAAAACAATTCTGTTTTGATGCTGCTGAGATCCTAAAAAATATCTAATTACGTATCTCGCCACTCGAAATGTACACAATACATCACAACCAAGCAATATATATAAGTATCCTGGATTAACTCAAGGATCTCTGTGAAAAATATCAACTAAGCAAACGGAAGTAAAGGAATCTATATTTATCCATGTAATAAAACATCAGGAATGTTGTCTGTACATTGAATAAAAAGAAATAAAAGAGTCATCCAGGAGCGGTTCATCAGCTATGGAGTTAAAAAGATCTAATTTTTGGAATTTTTATCTGGTGTTTGAATTGATACGCGTGCATGTAGAAGACAACTAACAATGGTTACTGTTTACGTCATGTATATTCTGACATCGAACTTTCTTATAGTTTAATATTTTTTACTACAGAGAATATCCTAACTGTTAATATAAAAAATATGTAGGTATTTCATTCATGATCAGTCATTTGTTTAAATATTGTTCTGTATGCTAGTAGTCTATGCGAAGGAAGTTGCGGGCAAAAGCTAATATTACATAGATAGTTCGACGTGTTATTCATATAATAAGTACTCTAATAGGAATTGACTTCGAAACAATCGTTAAAAGGAACACGAAGACTGAAGTAACAGGTGCAAAAATTAGAGTGACACAGATAACGATCTTCTAACTATTCGAGCAATGTTCCAAAGTAAATTCCACTTGAAGCGACGTGTCGATCTTTTTTCGCCAATTCCAAACGAATCATCCAAACCCATTCGATCTGCAATCGAATTCACATCGTCTCTCTGATTCACAGTCACATTGATTCTCTGAAGAATCATCAAGTGAAATCTGTCCAGCGGAGCACGGGGTCGTTCTCGGAGATTCCCGGCGGGCCGACAGAAATTCGTACCGCGTAATCATTCGCGAGGATCACCGAGCTTGAGAAGCATAACGCGAGAATGCTGTATAGCGGTGCGTTCGCTTGGGAAGGGGTTAAGGCGGCAGTATCCTGTAATGTAAGGCCCCGTAGAGCTGTCCCCACCACCGTAGCTTCTTCTCGCTGGCGAGCGGTAAAGGACGAAGGGAGAGCGAAGAGTGAGGGTACAGGGTGAGGGAAAGGTGATGGGGCTCCCTGAGCCGGCAGGTGGCCTTGTCTCACGGGGCCCCCATCCACGGGGCCCCATCCATGGAGTCCCGGCGAGGATGAGAATCTCGACGGACACGCGCGCGCCACGAGATGGAAACGTAGATTACGCGGCCGTTCTCCTCGCTCCTTCTCCCTCCCTCTCCCTCACCCTCTCTTTCTCTTTCCCTGCTCTCTGCCTCGTTGCGTTCTCGTCCTCGTCTTCGTCTCGTTTTCTCCTGGTCCCACAGGGGCCTCTGTTGCCTCGAACCAGGATATCTTCTCCTCTTTCGGTGCTCTTGCGTCCCTCTCTTCCATCAAGCAACCAAGCGGCTCCAACCCCTTCCTCCTCTGTTTGCTTCTGTTAATCTTAGTCCGCGTATCTTCTCGGTTTACAAGCGAGGTGGACCCCGGGCACGGAGGACTTTATTTATTAAGACTTGCATTACAAATTGGGAGGAGTAAGAAGATATCATTGAAAAAATGTCAGTATTCGTATACCGCGTGCCAGTCGGAACGACGGTGATAAAATCGTCGGTTTTTCTCGTTTTTGGAAGAGATATACGCGGTTCCTCTTGTTTCTGTTTTAGCCTTGCTCGTCTTTTTTACCCGCTGTTTTGACTCTCCCTTTTTTTCTCTTCTTTCTTTTTGCTCCTTTTCTTGTCTCGTTTCTTCTTCATCTTCCTGTTTCTCGTTTAGGTGATTGCGGGCTCGATTCCGCTGGCTTTTCGGCCACGAGTTACACGTTGTTACGCGGTATGCTAAATTCCGGCTCGCGTGCGCAAGCTCGGCCTGCGCAACCTGTTACCGGAGTTATTTATTAAGCCTGCGGTTACGCGTCGCGCGTAGGAAGGCGTCGTTATTTTTCCATTACGTCTCCATCGAAAAAGCTATAGGAATGTTGCAGTTGTGTGTTAAAGGAAGGGGATATCCCTTGCGAGATCTCACAATCACACGGTTTTCCACGCACTCAGAATTGATAAATCGCCGAGTGAAACGTAACTCGAGAAGGGGTGACTTTTTCGGATAAAGTCCGCTCTTAACTATACGGTCATCCAGTCTTGTTAATGCGATTTCATATTTGTTAACACGTTATTAATTATTGGATAAACATACTTTTTCTTAGTAAATCGTAATATAATCGTAATTTTGGGTTTCTAATAGGTAGATTTGATGAATTTGAATATACCTATATATATAGCATTGTTGTATTCAATATTGTGATCAATTCAAGTAGAATGTTTTAATTATTAGTTAATTATTAGTGTTTTATTACTTGAGAATTTTGATACGTGGTTTAAACGGATTTAAAAAATGAACGTATTTTGAAGCATTTTGTATAATTCGTAAAAAATATAGATTTATTAGTATACTTCTATTGAAGTATACGTGTACACGCATACACACAAACATTTAAGATCAAAGTGCATACAAAACTGTAACAATTGGCAATTGATCATACAATATTTTTCATATTTCATTTGTATATGGAATATTTCTAGTTTTATTTACTGGCATTTCTATTTTCTGTTTCACCAACAACATTTTTAAAGGTCGTAAAGAAATATTCAGATTGCGCATAGTTCAGTTTCTTCACTTCGTTAAAATTATATGTAGACAGATATGCGGTCCATTGTCAGTTGACACGTATTGGCCGTTATTTAGTCTCTTTTGTCGGTCGAGTGTTCGATCGAGTGTCTGAGCCAAGTTTGTTAATATAATACTTGATTGCTACACTGTGTGCAACGTGCATTCTATTCTTATAGAATACCTATGGCAAAGCCTAAAATAGTTGTGATGAACAATTGTGTTTTCTCTATCTTAAAGGCTAATATACAATTTACTATATGATCTACGTATTAAACTTAGATAAATATATAAAATACAGGCTCATAAAAGTATTCAGACATTTGTAGACGTTTTTTACGAATTTATTACATATGTTATACGAAACATTTTGGAATTTCACTAGCGCTGTTATCACACCCGACTATCATGATTATATTGTTTAAAAAGTTTTAAATTATATATCGCAATATTCAGTGCAACCATATTTAACATTTGTTATATGTATGTTTAAAACAGCTCTATACTAACTTTTTATGTGTTATAACTTCTACATGTATTTTCAGATTGACTTCAAACGTGACCGATATGATCGTGACAGTAGTAATTACGTCATTACAATGCTAATGGAATTTCAAAACGTACACAACATAGACGATATAAACGTAGAAGTTCTCTATGCTAAGAATTCAAATATTCAATTGTCACGATACATCGTCATTTTAGTACTTTAATCTAAATTTAATCCAAACTAAGGGTTAATAAAACCAAATCGTTATTAATTGGACAAAAATTTCCAATACTTCTAACTATTAGATTGCTTACCAACCATCAACACGTCCAATCAAACATTTCAAAAGCCTCTACTAAAAAAAAAAAAAAAAAAAAAAAAATGTATCCATATCCATAAGATCTCTCGCAATTCTCAGTCAAGTTCATACTCGGAGCAGGCACATCCGCAACAGCAACCACCTAATAAATCAAGCCAGCAGCTCGAGACATCGAGCCAACACGCGGCTCAACAAATAATAATAGTGAGTGTGCTCGCGCGAGATGAAGCATGTCACAAGGCCCTTTATTTTTCAGCGGGAGTTTGTCAAATTCTCCTGTTACTCGCTGTGCGGCACACATTTGTGTCTGCGATCCGTGCTCGAGTTCGCGACCGATCGTATATCTCGCGGTTTCAATCATGACGGATAATGACGCTGAGCGCGGGTTTGAGCTATATCATTGCCGATCGTGTAACTATAATTTGGTGACTGTAAATCACGACAGGTGCCTATGTTTTTAAAGGATAATTCGATCCAAAAGATGTCTCCTGCAACATCCCCTATATCTTATCTAATTATTATAATATACACATGGGCTGCTATTACAATAATTAGATTGCCAATTTTTATGCATTTATATGAAATTCAATGATGCAAAACTGGACCGAACGCCTATAATATACAAAAATATAGGAAACATCCAAAAGTACTCGTAATTTTTAATAAGTAACATGATTCCTCCGTTTAAGTTGCATTTTTTAGTCGTGCCCATAAAAATATAAATTTGCATAATCATCTATAGTTTGATAACGAAGATATGTGGCTTGGTTCTTCGAAGATTCGCGTTGAAGGAAATTCGTACTAATATTTTGCAACTTGAAAGTTCCGTTAACTATACTATATTCTTCAGATCATTTGTAATAACAAATGAATACCAGCACGTTTCCTTCTATCGTTATAAAGGTTCTTAAGTTTGGAGAAAATATAAAATAATCTTGATCTCTTGTTTCAACTTTATGCCACAATTTTCCTTAAGATATAAAAGTGCTGGGAAAAATTGATTTTAGTATTTTGTGACTTGAATGTTTCGTTAATTTACTATGTACGTCTTGCGGATCATTTTTTACTCTATCCTGTTTTCGACCATTAAAAAGATTTTTTAATTTGTAGAATATACGTAAGAATCATGATTTCTCGTTCCAACTTTATGTTAAAATTTTGCCTCGAATATCAAAAGTATTCTTATCTCTTAAAAGTGATATCGAAACACGCAGACTTATGATAAAGTTAAAATCGTAAAAGAATAACAATTTTTAAAATAAAACTCTGAATTAAATATACTTAGAATATTCTTTAAAATAAGCATATTAATATTCTTCCGAAAAAATTGAAACAGTTTAATTGCATATAACAAAGAAGTAACTTTTTAATTTATACATAACTTAATTCCCATGGTATAACAAAACTATTCTTGTTATTTGAAGTTTCCGATTGTATGTGAATTGCCAAAGGTATAGTTCCATTCTTTTTCGTTTCATAGTTTTATTGCGTTAGCCGACGTGTTTCCTGCTACGGAAATCATTCCAGAAAAATAATCCTCATGGGACCTGCTATTGAGTCTACGAGGATGGTCACTTTTTACAGAAACCTGGCCGTTGAACGTGCCATGTTCTATTCCGTATTAGGCTCCTCTGTCAGCCACCATACTAGTCATGGATAAACACTTTACGCTTCCTGATAGCTTGTACAGGATATTTTATTCTCGAACCCCATATCCGACTCTAACGTGTCTGTCATACGTGTGTTAATAATAGTTAGGATTATGTGAGAGCACGTTGACTCGCATAAAATCGTATGAAGAATCATAAACCGTTATGGCAATGCACAGAGCTGGATACTAAAGGGATGACGCACTGGTCAGAACGACGTTTAATTGCGATTCTGGAGCCTCAATGACTTTATTGATCCTAAACGAGCTCCGGAATTCTCGTAATGGTACTTATACGACGATCGTGAAAAAATTATGGTCGCAGTGAAAGTTTCGGAAATACGATTTTCCATAAAATTTTTGAAACAAGCATTCATTATCTATTTGATCGTTGTTAGAAATATAAATAATTACACCTTGGGTATGTTATAATAATATTATAATATATAATAGGTTATAAAATTAAAGAATTTTTGAAGAAGACAAAGGTAGTAAACTAAAGTATGTTTCATTCACTACTGGTTGATCAAAATTTTGATTATTTCTCATCAGTCGAGATAAATTCGCAGATTTTTCGTCACAATTTTCACTAGATGACTATAACTCGGTGTATCAGAAAAATCTAATAAATTGTAAAGACTAAAAAAAGATATCTTATCGTTTGGAAAATGATTTTCAATCAAATTATTATTTCCCGTCGAAATCAACCGAAACGTTGATCGGGAAAGTTCGCGGCTTCATACGCGCGTTAAACATATAAACGTTTTGTTGTAGGATAATATGCATTTCCGTCGTTGACATCGGCAAGGACACTTATTATTGGCAATTGGATAAAGGGTCGACACGGGTAGCTTGACGAGACAGCGTCTAGACGTGGCTGACATCTTCAATTTCGCTTGCTCTTTCATGACATCGTTTAAGAACGATACGTTCCTACGTGACATGCCGCTCTTACCGTCCGATATGTTTATTTCGGACTGGGTTTACGAGAGTAGCGCGTAGAAGGACGAAGATCGATAGGAATGGTCACGATCTTGCGAATAAACTCGAGAAATAATAGATTCGCTTTACGCTATCGTTGATGCAATGTAATATGTGTACAAAAGCCAAAGTAAAATGTTAGCCTTTGGACTAATTGAGTGCGATTCTTTTTTATTGTATTTTATAGGCTCTGTCCATCGATATTTAATTTAACTTAATTTTATTGTTTTATTGAAACCCGTGAGAAATGCGAAAACTTAAAGGTTGTCAATTTTTAAAGCATCAATTTTTTTTATAGAGTATTCCTAGGAATTTATACTGACAGAAAGTACAAAGACTATAGAAAGAATTTTTTGATTATTTTCCAAAATAAAATTTTAAGTTTCGTTCATTTAAAAATATTAAACGTAGTACTTTCGTAGGAATTTTTCACATCGATTTCGCTGTATTAGCTATTTTGGAATTTGCTTTTATATATGTTGGTATAATAACGAATTTCTATATAATATTTAGATGAAATCTTTCTAGATTTCACCCTTAACCTCTGCGACCATTTTTCTCCTGTTCCACCCCTTTTCGGCTTTCAATTCGACCGAAGATCGGCTGTTTGACGCGTAAGGATGATCTCAATTAAACGGGTTTATCCGAATCGACGGGGGGCCATAACCGGTGTACCAAGGGACAACGGCGTATCTGAATAAGAAATCAGAATACAGAGTGATCGCTTCACGGTGTTGTGAGAAAGGACACATGTCCAGAAAGACTTATGAATATCCTTGAATATCGTTCGTTCGGGGTGTAATGTGAATGCCCTTGCGACAATCGTTTTCAGCCACCTGAACTCTTGGAAGGGTAGTTGTGCGTTTTTTGTTACGTAACGCACTCTCGTTGCGTCATGCGTGGTTTCTACCATTGAAAAGCTATGGCTTTGAGCCGTCAGGTGTTTACGAAGTCAAGGATTGTCGAATTTAACGAGAAAATTAAGATTTGAATCAACAAAAATTGTTGTTTATCGCTACGTTGATATTTCATTTATAAATTGAAGAAAATGATATATTTGTTTTATTGAGGCGTATGTACAAGTTTAATCCAGATTTTTTTTAATTTAGATAGCTACATTAGTCTTAATAGATTTTAATTTTTCATTAATTATATTTCTCAGCAATTATGCATTGATTTATTCGATGAGTTTTGGATAATATAATCAATAGTTTAGAATATTGAATTTAGATTAGTTAATGAAAATTTTCATTAGAATTTTGAAACATTGATAGTCTAATGACTATACAAGAAGGTGTCCCATTAATTATGGATGATAAAACAAATCAAAAATATAAAGTACCATATTTTTATATAACGTTTCGTTTTAAAAAATCGAGCTTGAGAATTTGTCAAATATATAAGCTTACACAATATATAAATATATAAGCTTACTTATACAAGTACGAGTACTTGTATTTGAACTTAACTAGAACGCCTTGTTTCCGAGAAAATGAAATTTGAAAAATCAAGTACGCGTATACTAGATCATAGTACACAGTATTAGATATAGTAATTTTTAACTATGGTAGCTACAAAAGGTATTAGCCTACTCCCTTATCTTCTAATGAAGCGTCTTTTATCAGATTGTGCAAGTTATTTTCCTAAAGTTAGTTATTAATCTAATATTAAATTTTTGTAATGTCATGAGAATAATACTAAATGATACACGGTAAATTTAATATACTTAGACATCATTGATCTAAATACCATAATAAATACGATGGTGTGCAAGTACTTTTTGTAGTTGCTATAAATAATACATCCAAAATCTATCTTCTTAAAGATGAAGCCTTAAATGGAAAAATTATGTTCCACATTTTAGGGCTTATTTCCTAAGTTTTATTTATTTCGTGTAACACAAATCTCCTACTGATTGTTTACCAGCAATCGGCCGGTAATTAGCCGAGCAAATTTTTTAATTCGATTTTCCCGAAAGCGAAGCGTATTTGCATGAAAAAATGTTATTTTGACCATATCTTAGAGTTATTTTTTCACGTGAAATCACCTCTTTGTCCGTCGTTCCATGGTTACAGCCTGTATAATCAAAATGTAAGTTGTTCGTAATTCAAGTAGCTTCAGGCAACGTTACGTATCGGTCACAAATAGGACGCAACAATAGATGTGACGTGCAAAAAGCAGAGTGTTTCGAATGTTGGTGAGCGTAGTTGGCGACTATCGTCGGAAAGGCACGGTAAGAGGGTTGGAAAAGGAGCGGTGTGGCTTGAATTGATGAGCAAAAACCAACGAAATCATGAGCGATTGCTCAGGCTGGAGCGGCAGCACGCATCTCTCCGCTCCTTTCGCCGCTGCTGGCTGCAAAAGCAATTTTTTCTCGGTGTCGTCGACGCCGCCAGTCGTTAGCTGCTTTTTCCGAACTAATCTCAAGGGGTATCCCTTCCAGTCCAACCACGCCGCTGTATTATAATGAGGTGTGGATTGTAAATGAAGCTTAATGACGCCGACGTCGCAAGGTCATTTTTCAGCGTTTCGCCGTAAAGGAAGAGAACGTGTCGCCAACAGAATGAGTTTCGCTATCGCAATTAATATACCGGATAGGTTTATTTGTTTAACGAACGTGCGTGCTTTCGTTTCGTGATTTGACTGGCTAGTTACCTTTTTAATTATATGAGATATCTGAAGAGTTAGGAAAAACGCAGACGTACAAAGTAATTGTTGTGTAACGTTTCAAGAATGCTTCGAATTTTACGTTAGAGTTTCGAATAATTTTTAATAGTTTAGATTGTAGATATGTATGTAGTTAAATTGTAGATATCATATGAAATGTACTAGCTCTGACGATTAATCTTTCATATACGTAAATGTTACATGATGAAAATTACATATAACACAGAGAAAATTCTACTGTGAAACTTCGAAATGATACGTAAGATTTCTAGAAATATTAAAATACTTTTATTATTAGTTACAGGAAAAAGATTTGTAAAATTGATGTTAAAAAACCTATATTTCGTGCTACAACTTACAACCCAAGAGATATTTTCTTCGTTATCTCAGTTTATTTTCAATATATCTTTTTCAGTTTATAAATTCTTCAAGTTCTAAAATATTCCTTTTCGAATTCTATAATGACGAATTATTTGTTATATGAAACTTTAATGAAACAGGATTAATATTTAAATGTTTCTGTATATCATTCTACATTTCCGCTGTTAATGCCCGAAAATATGAAGAGTACGAAGAACACGAAGTGCACGAAGTTTTTATCAGTACATGTACGTGACACTTTTGATGAAAGGAAATGTGGTCAATGTATTCGCATCCGTTACACTTGCTGAAAAAAGGTAAAAAAGGATAATGGTAAACAGCAGCCAGCTGGTTCAATTGGGGTTGAAATTATTTGAATATACGAGTCATTTATCAAACGTGAAATTACCTGGATGAAACTCGTTCTTCGAGTGGGGTAATCTTCTTTCACGGAGCACGTGACAATTCTCGATTCGTGACGAAACGTGTTGGAAGTTGGGAGCACCGAGCAAAATATGTGCCTCGTTTGAAACAGAGCCTTGTCATTTTATTTGAATATTTTAATATCCAGCTCTTACATCCCCTTTTAGAAGGCAACTTGGACATACCCTACAGAAACGTATATTTTGTCTTTTATTTATATTCTTCAAGAATGATTTTATTATAAGCAAACAAATGTGCGAAAAATAATATGCATCTAACAATTGTGTCTTAATATCTTTATATCTTCATGTCTTGTTTTAATACAGTGTCGCTCATAAGAGTATGTGGACAGTTTGCTCGATTTATATTTATATGCATAAATATTATATAAATATAAATATAAAATAAATGATAAAGTATATATAATTTATATATGTATATAAATGGTAAAATATATGAATTAATAGCAAATGATTATATTGCAGATTTTTGTGCAATTGTGAGAAATGTAGATGTGCAAAAATGCATAGAATGCACACAAGGGACAAAAATGTATAAAATATCCAAAATACACGTTATAATATTTATTGACTGAAACAAATCTCTGTCTAGGTCCTATTTCTGTAATGATTTTCATAAAAATATGAATTTCCATAGATATCCGCATTCTACTAGATAGATTAAAAGCAACTTACTATCTCCATGTAGTTAGACACAATATCTATAGCATATGAAATAGTAATTGCTTATTTTAATTGTTTATTATTGGTATGTTAAACTTAAATACGCGACTCATCCAAGTGTTAACATATTTGAAATATTATTTTTAGAATTACTCAGAATAATCCTTCTATCAGTTCGAAAAAAACCTCTATTTTATATAGACACATTGACAAGTAAACGAATTAAAGGTAACTCCTTAAATGACGAAACTGTATGATAATGTTTGATATTTACAGATGCCAGTTCCCTTATTGCATATTACCTCTCAAAAATAAATTCAAATCAAAAATAATATAGGGTCTAACAAAGTATAAAGTCATCTTGAGCCTTTCTGTCATTGTTTTTGTAACTAAATTATATTGCATTAAAAAAAGCATACTTTTGAACGGTAGTATATGTAGCTATCCTTCAAAAAATCGAACACGACTGATCACACATGTTCGACAGATTCACTGGAACAATCGACCATCGGATAGAATAAGGCAGAAGCAAAATACCTAAAATAACTACAGACAGCTCGGGATCGTTGATTTGCCCCCCCCCAACCCCTCTCCCCTCCGTTGACAAAGGGACAATGAGAGTACATTTCACCAAATATAATAGTTGAACCCCTCGAGTGCAGCGTACATCGAATCCGTTACACTTGCTGTTAGTGGTAACACAATGAAGGAAAGAGGAGAAAAGAAACGAAAACAGCAAGTCCCCCTAGTTGTCAGTCTGTGCGCCACTTGGGGCGAAATGAGATAGGGGAGCCCGCTTCCGGACCAGTTTTCGAATCGCCTTGTTATGAAGTGTCGCCACTTAAGTATCGCATTTGTATACGAATTGCTCGCTTGCGGTTCTGGATCAGAACTCCCCCCGTGCTTTCAAGCTCCAGCCACATTATATCGTCGTTTAACTTGACGCGTGAGAAGGGAAGATCGCGTCTTAACGTCGTTTTTAACCAGAAGAAACGGAAGCGAGAGGCAGAGAAGATTCGATTCGAATTTTTCAGGATTCGTATAAGTAAAAACCGCAACAGAGAGTTCGGCTGTGGTGGTTAACAATAACAATCTGGACTTCGTCGTTGCATCGATCAGTGGCGGTCGGCAAGCTTGACGAAATATCTAAGGAACGATTGAAAAAAATCACGTAGGTTCACTGAAGCGATGGAATCGAGTGTACCGCGAATGGAATCAAAGCTTAATGCATTTTGTATAATTTGAAAATTGATTTGAACATGAAACACTGAATTC
This sequence comes from Bombus terrestris, assembly GCF_910591885.1. Lineage (NCBI taxonomy): Eukaryota > Metazoa > Arthropoda > Insecta > Hymenoptera > Apidae > Bombus > Bombus terrestris. Next base: position 597,213 of record NC_063281.1, read on the forward strand.
GTTTTTAATATTTGTTCTTCATTTTGCAAATTGTGAGATTACATGAAATATTTTATTACTTACTTCATAACTTATGAAGTTTGCTGATTCTAAAATCTTGATATTTAAATTCGTTTCCTTTTCTTTCAGAATTTTTCGATATTCCAACTTCAATCGTAATTCGTAACAAAAGCAACATTTTATTTTCATTTTAATTGTACCTGTTTCAACTAATTAAATACACAAACAAGAAACAGGATTATTATCTCCAGTGAATATACAGATTTCCATAAGAAAATGCCTTGAAGAACCTATTAAAAGTATTATCCATGAATAATGATATAATTACACTGCTGATATTTATGCGAATATTATTAGATTATTTATGCAAGTCCATATTTTGCGGAATGTAATTATTCATCTATTAAATACTATAACGAGTACTATATCTTTCATATTTTATATATTTTTGCGTAATTCGATATTTTGCTGCATTTCGTGCATCTTTGCATCTTCGAATCTTGCATAAATGCATCAGAACTCACAGTCTAGATATAACAAACGAATAACATATGTATCGTAATAATATTTTCTATCACGCGCACAAATGGAACTTGATTCCATCGCTAGCCGCGTACGAGACGAAATTTGTTCTCGGCTTCCATTCCAAGATACGGTGCAGCTGCACGAATGATGTTGTCCCGGCGAATTCCGTAATATCAGAGGAGCCTGGGAAATATTTCTTCGTTCGGCGGTCTGCTTGCTCGACGAAAGGAGCCAGAATTGGTTTTTGCGCGAAGTCACGGACTCATCGAGCAGCAACCTATCGATTTACAATGAGCGATCGTCCGCGTCGTTGAAACCTGGCCCTTGATAAAAACTAGTATTGGATTAACGCGCACACGGAGACCCTGAGTTTTTCGGCAAACCGATCGACTTCGGAAGAAGAGATTGAAGTTTATGAAGATGTTTCGCTCTTGTAGACACATGTCAGCCTCCCTCGATTCTTATGCTTTTCAGCGAAAATCCATCTTCTTTATTCCCTTCCTAGGAATTCGAAGACTTTCTCATTCAGTTTTAATAACGTGCAACGATCTTTGGTCATTTTTGTTTCGATCGAACTTTCGTTTAACTCGTTGCTTCACGTACTCTTTAATCTCTTTATTTATCGGCTCGGGGTTTCTTTCTGATTGTTTCATGATATGCGATATTTTTTTAAATTGTCTGTTGTTTCTTTACGAAGACTGTCTTTTATAAAATCAGGATCGTTTCTTTTTTCTTTTTTTTTTTTTTTTTGCTATTCTTCAAGCAAGTAGTCGCTGTTGAGCATATTTCCTTTGGTATGTCAAATATTGTAACCTCTTCCATTACTTTCGAAACTTGTATAACTTTAATAGATGACATTTTTGCAATGTATTTTACAGAGTGTGAAATTACGATACTGCTATTTCATAATCTTCAGTAATTATAGAATCAAAATATATCGGCGATATCTTCTCCATTCTCGAAATGATTAAGGGAATCAAAATTTACAGGCGAACAAAGATCATAGCCACGCAAGAATATCCATTCCCACTTATCAGCTCCTAAAGCACACGACGCGGTGGTAACGCTCCTTTGGAAACAGCTGATTGACTCTGAAAGACGTGGCTTCTCTTTGGCGTTAAGGTCTTCATCAAGAGTCCGTCGAATCGTTTCCGTATCAATACCGACAGGTTACCTATATACCGTTGGACGGTCTAAGTGGGAAAATAAACGAACGCTATATCTCGTTAGCCAGTTGGAGGCTTTTATCTTGGCGTGGATGCACGTTGCGTTATACCGTGAAATGGAGTCTCGTCGATGGAAACGATGTTGAATTTCAGTCCTCTTCCCATTCTTGACTCCCTCCCGAGGCCTCCATCATGGCCGTGATAAGTGGCTGCCGTTTGCACCGTGGGCGCCAGAACAGTTCCTCTTCCTTTTTACCGAAACTTCATTTGTACAAGTCATTAAGGACCTACCGGGGTAGACGAGATCGAACACGGCTCTCAGGAAAGCCGCTCGTTTTTATTTTGCTCTCTCTCGCCTCCATCCTGAGCCAAAGAGAACCCCGTGGGAGGTGGACGGATCGCTTTTGATTTAGAAAGGATGAAATTCTTGCTCTCGGTGAGTAATCAATGTGGGATAAATTGTGATGCGTTAAATTAGACGCGGAAGGGGCGGGTTTACAGGGAATAAGATGTTGATTGGTTTTTGATTAGAGAGGGGTTGAGGAAAGATTTGTAATCGATGGATGAAATTGTGCACTTTAAGGATAAATATTGGAGATTGTATAGTAATTTAGCAGGTAAAAAGGAATGCTTCGTATGTTTTCAATCGATGTACACCGCCGGTCATACATTTTCGTTACGTTCGTTGAAAATCTCTAACAAATTTTACTTCATTCGGGATTTGATATTATAATCTACATTGAAAGATACGCATAGTATGAATGAAGTAACAAATTTATAATAAGATACTTGGAAAATAAAAGCAATGAAAATACAGTTTCTACTAAATATCAGCCGATGTCCTAATAGTTTTGGTTTTATAGTTATAGTTTATTAGGTTGTTCCAAAAGTGTCTTTCTTTTACAATGGTATCTCTTACAACAATACAACTTTATGCAAACATGAAACCTAATCTGTCAAATGTCGTGGTCCTTATCTTAATAAAATAAAATAGATCATACATAATAATAAATAATAATAAATATGATAAAAATAAATGTGTAATTTTAAAAATAAAATAAATATCAGGTGGATTAAACGTGTAGGTTTGTTTGATAAAGAAAGGAGTATTAAAATAAGTACAGAGATAATGCATGCCAGTTGTAATCGTCGTTCGCTCAATGTTACCATGCCGATCGAAGAAAGGACAATAATATTCTACCTTAGGGAGCACGTTCATACATTTATATTGACGGACGTTACCACAAAAAGTTAACCTTGTTATATAACTCTGGCTGAAGATTACAAGAAACGGTAATAACAATCTGTTCAAAGATCATTTGCCTCTAGACCTTGTAAACCAAAATAATCGTTAGTATTCAAAGGCACAATAATATGGGTCTTTGCCAGATTTGAATTTTCCGTTTCCACTTGAACTTTTTCTTCGGATAAAAAAAAAATAATGATAAAATATGATCAGTCTATGCATTTCACACTTTATAATTATATGTCTGAATCGCTCAGTGATCGAGAGGAGAAGAGGAAAAAGAGGAAACTCGTTACGACCTGCGATACAGCGGTCATGACACAATTCACAAGAATGTGCTACAATTATATCAATTTTGTCTCTACTTACCTTAGCAGATTGGTATGAAAAATAGCATAGAAGAAATGTTTACGATCTTTACTTTACAAAATAACATTTTAAGAAATACAAGTAACGCTTTACTTAATTTTAACTAATTATATATAACATGTTATAACTAGCACAATGTGTTAGTACGGTTTCAGCAATGAAATGATTATACGCTATATACGAAACATACGCATATGCAAATGTCTTATAATTTATAATTGCATCCGATACCGTATATTCAGAAAGGCCATAGAGTACAAAAGTCACGTCGTCGAAAGCTTTCATCTTGCCTCTGGTGCTTCGGTGGTTGAATCACGAGCTCTTTTTCCCCCAGTCAGAGCCGCATGCAGTATGCGTAGTATGTTATCGCACAATGCGACCGTAAATGCATTTATCGGATTGACCACGGAGACAGGCCAGCGAAACGGCCACGACGTATATCTTGGCAGGCATCTTCGGTCGGAGAATTCCGAATAATTTGCTTCGCTCGTTGCCAGAGATTTAGGCTCCATAATACCGGGTGACTCGTTCGTTGACCGAAGGAGAAACTCGCGTTTGTGACGATAAAACCGCGGCACGCCGGATAATCATGGATGTCGCGGCGCGGCGGAGGATTCCGCGCATTCGTCAGGCGGCGATTATTTTACGCGCGCGCGTCACGACCGATTAGGGCAACGAGACTAATCGGCGTCCTTAAACGGCGAGCCTGCGCATTCTTCTTGCCGACGCGACGAGCGAGCAACCGATGCCGCATGATCGTGCGAGAAAGAAATGGAGGAGAGAGTTCTTCTCGCGGATCGTTGAAGGATAAATTGTGATAAATATCGTGGAGTTAGGGATGTTTCTTGCAGGTGGATTAGAGTTGGGAAAGAATTTGAAATTGATTAGGGGAATTTGAGGTGGATCGAGTTTGGTTGGGTGGCATTTTATGTATCTGCGAAGTTTGGAGTGGAAGAAAGGGCAAATTTGTAATTATCGATTAGTTAGAGTTTATTCTCTGCTTAGAAAGAGTATTTTGATTTGAGTTGAGTTAATTTGATGTTTAGATGACGTCTTATATACAAGATAATTTGAAAAGTCCGAAATGAAAGGATGGAAGTATTTGTTTTGCCTAAATAAAGTTAGACAACAAAATGTTGAGCCTTGGCTAGAATGTTTTGTTTCATTTACTCTTAGGTAGACATCTCGTTTATTTAGTAGAAATTCTATTTATTTCGGTTTTCACAAAATCTTTCAACGTCATAGAATTGATTGCTTTAGAAACTACTTCAATGAACTTACGATTAAAAAAGAAAAGCTTTTCCAAGGAAAGATTATAAGATAAACAACGATTAATATTTTGCTTACGATGTTCAATGAATTATACTGGTACTGTAGTTCAGCAAATACTAATTCCATAAAAAGGCTACGTTTCTGTACGAACTTCCTAGATAGCCTAATATTTCATAATTTTTGTTAAACGAACTATAAGGCTAGAGACGATTAAAAAGCGTTGGTATCCAGCCATTGTTCTCTTATATTTTTCGAGTGCTTTTTCACGGACGATTACATCGAAATTTACGAAATTGTCTCATGACGAGCGGTTTCACCAGTTTCGTTCCTCCACGTGGACAAAAGTGACGCGAGAGAGAGAGAGAGAGAGAGAGAGAGAGAGGCAGCCAAACACGTCGGGACGATTTTTATCAGGATTCACTTCTGCCCCAAAAATTCCAGCGAGATTCGCCGAGTTTTTGGTTCCAAGCGATTAGGCTCGAAGATACGAGGCCGAAACAAACAAATAAGAACAAGCGTGGCCGGCTACCTACTATTCTCTACGTTCACCATGAATCCTCCTGGTGTCTTGTTGCCGGTTCGTGCCGAGGCAGGTGCACACCACCGTAGAATTACTCGAATGTGACAAATATGCCAAACATCTTCGCTTAGGGGAGTAGAGAGAATAGAAATTTTTTATTCCTCCTCCTTTTTCGCCGCTCTCGCAAAAATCGAGCCATTGTTTTCTGTATCCGACTTCTTTCGCTCTTTCTTTCTTTCTTTCTTTCTTTCTTTGAACATTTCTGTCTATTCTTGGAAAGTAGTCGGGTGTGGTCAAATATTTTATACTTCTAGTCAGTTTGAAAATTTAATATTTCATTTTTATATATTCTGGTTGATTTTAGAATTTGTAATAAATTGTATTGAATGGTTTTTTTATTCGTTTTATGAAAATTTACAAACATTGGTAATTGGGATGGAAATTGATGACGGATGTTACGTTTTTCCTGTGTCGTAATTTCAGTTGCTTTTTATTGGACGGCTTCAATTCAAATACATTGTATTTGGAAGCATTGTATGTCGACTGTGACATGTATAGCAAACGACGATTTTAGCACGGTCATATACCTTTTGCATTGTCACGAAACTCCAAGTTGAGTGCACTCGAATTTCAGTGAAGTCGAGAAGGCGTTCCGGTTCCTCCCATTGTCGCACTTTCAAATTGCTTGCCGCTATGAAAGACATTATACTTCTTGGTTCTGCCTTTGCGTCTCTCGAACCCAGTGGTTCTCCTTTTTATACACACAAAAAGCCTTATAGTATCATATAAATATAAATCGTTTGGTTAAATATAACATTTAAAACATGTCGCAATAAATATAGAAATTTTTCTCGAAAAGATTGAAAGACGAAATTTTGATTTAGCTCAGAGGATTAAGAACGAAGGTGATTTGCATTCGAAGTTAATATAATAATATGATTCACAGTTAAAGTCAATATATTTGAAAAATGATTCAAACATGATCGTCACAATCTCTTATTTTATTTGAACGATTTAATCAACTCAAATGAAATATTATCTGAAAATAACTTATTTGAGTTTCCACCAAAATAAAGTTACTTTTTCTATGTTATTTCTAAGATTCAAATAATAAATTAATTGAAATAATTCATTACCTCAAATTGTTATTTTTTATTTCATTCCGAATAACATTTTCCCAAGGCTGGGCCAAGGTATTTCAATATCTAAGCGATTCAGTTACGTATATTTAACATTGTTCAGAATTTCATTCGTTCGAAACTTACCTTACAAAGTGGAAGTCGCAGTGAATGTTTTTTGATTTCCGTTTCGCGAAAAGGTTGAGGATCGTTTTGAATAGAATAGAGCAAGAGTTCTGAATGAAAAGTCATTCAGGATAAGACTCGCCCACGGTTTTGGAGTTCATTGATGCTTAAACTTCATCTTTGGCGGATGGTCCATCTGCAGCCAACCATGTTACTGCGTTCTCGTTGCAACCCATGGCGAGGATATTGTAGAATAATTCGAAGTGAATCGACTCCCATCGTTCTTTTATTGGCTAAGTAATTGTCGAGCCTAGTACCTTGAGAATTGCTTCTTCTCCTATTTTGCGGCTTTTCCAGAAATGGGCGAATGTTATTGCTGTTCTCATTGACATCCTCTGAATATCCTATTGGGAAGTGAAGTTTTCCTCTTCTAAAGGCACTTCTGCCGATCTTATATATTATGCTTTAGTGCCTATTGAGAGTGGTATATACAGATATTTGTATAGCAGAACCATGATCTTTCAGTGAAACGTAGAAAAGATCGTGAAGGTCTAAATAAAAAGTTTAAAAAGTTTGTATTTTTTAATGATATTTTGGAGCAAAAATGTTCAGGGAAGTGGTATGAGTATTTTATGATAGAAATTGTAAAAAGATAAATGTAAATAGAAGATATTGAAAAGTATACATTTTCACATTTTCCAAATAGTTACCAGATATTTAAATTTTCTAATTTTCAAAGATTCACGTTCTTATTTAAATTATGTACTCGAATGTTTAAATACTTCAATTTGTAAATCTTTGTGCTATTGCATTTTGAAATTTCCGATATATCGGATATTTAAATAACAAAATTTTCAAAGTTTCGAATATTCGAATTTTCAAATTTTCAAATATCTGGATTATCTAAATTAAATCCCAGTTTTAAATTATTAACATTCGAATTTTTTCGCATTCTAGTTTGCAAACTTTTATGTTATCGAAGATTTTAGAAATTACACGTTCTAAAATTTTCTAATTCATTTCTCCAGTTATCTTAAATACTATTTCCCTCGTATTCTTTAATCACTTTCATATTTGTAATTAATCTTCATTCAAACACATCTTAAACTTATCTAAAGTAACATCTGCATCTGACCGATGCATAATCGTTTCATGTTTCCGTCACTGCGTGTCTTTTTTTGACCGAACATAACGCGTAGCGTTCTGACTGACTGACGAAGAAAAACGCGAAATTCATTCAAGATGCGAGATATCGCCATCAATGAACCTTTGCAAGGGACTCTTCCTATGAAGAGTCGAGCGACCGACTTTGTAGTGGCAATTCATTCACTATTTCCTGAAAATTTGACGCGCTTCGGTGCTCTTTGCGAATTTCTCGAGGGTCTGAAAGAGACAGATGATCAATGGCCAGTTCTCTCAGACGGTCTGCTCCAAGCGATAAATAGAAGTACCAAACAATAAGTTGCTGGAGGCTGAGGTAACCAAACCGCCGTTTTGTTGAGAAACGTAGTTTCCAATGGCTGTCGAATTTATTCACGATGTTTTAAATATCTCTTTGTAATCTCATTTAAAGAAACTTCATTAAAGAAAGCAGAAACGATATCAATGGAGATTTTAATAAATTTACGTAGCTTTATTAAACGATTTTTATTTTTTGTAGAAAATGATTTATAAGAATGAAACATTCTTTGAATAAAACTAGGGAAATCTTTCTTACAGGGATGTATGATATTTTATCGAATTATGTTTATTTACTTATTTTTATCATTTATGTTTATTTCTTTATTATTATTATTTATTAGCAAATTATGAACTTATATACTCTTATACTGCTTTTTGAGAAACTTTCTGTTATTTATGACGGCTTCAGATAACTTTCGTCACATACATTCTTTAATTATTATGACGAATTGCGAATACCATTTTGAATCAATAGAATAAACTAAAATGTGTTTCTTTTCCAGCAGTTTTAATAAAACGTTGGATAAATCAAAATGTTTTTCATCGTTATATGTACATTAAAATTTTGTTTATGCTCATAATTCACGATAAGCTTCACTATTCTGAACCTCTTCTCTCGTATTTGTTTATTACATAAAATATCCTGCAGCAAATACAAGACTCTGTTTGAAACTACCAATTTGATACATCAAACATTCGCCACCTACCGAATTAATAATTAAAAAGGTAGGAACGCTTCCGTGACTCTGCCTACACGCCTTCTAGAACTACAAGAAGCATGCATATTAAATTTCCAAACTTACCCGACTTCAGCATATTCAATCACTCGACCAAACACTGGCCGATCTCCCTCAGCACAGCGATACCCGCTAATTTCGCTGTTCTCGCGTCGAAAAGCGCTCGTTACTCGACGTTCATCCCTCTTGGTCGTACGTCCCGCTGTGCAATCTTCCTCTCCGCACTGACAGCCAGTGGTACGTCCGTCGGTATATCGTCGAAATTAAAAAAAGTCAAATAGACCGGCACGCTCGATGCACCAGCTGCTTCGTTTCGCCGCACCATAGCTTGGACGTATTTTCTCGCTTCTCGAGAAGGCACGTGGGTGGCGGCGTGGCACTTTGCCGGTTTTATGAGGCCCTTAAGAATCGTCCCAGGGCCCTTACCTCCCTCTCTTTTGCTCTTTCTTCGATACGACGGAACGCGACAGTTCGTTCGCTCTTGGTCTCGTTGTCCGCGCGTCTTTCCCCCTTGCCCCGCGCGTGCTGCAAACTTTTTGTAGAGTCGCCATTACTCGACAAAGTCCTTTGCCCGTTTGGGACCCTTGATGGATGCCCATTGCGTGGGCATCGTCGTTCCACTCTACCCAATGGGCTGCGACCGAATTCACGGTCGGTTGCTCTGCACGAAAAGGCACGCGTCCAGCTTTGTAAATCGTCCTGCTGCCATGCGACCAACCCAAGCTGCCGCGAATTTACGAAAGGGAAAACGCAACAATAAGTTTGATACTTTGTTTAGCGAGCCAACCTCGTCAAATTCTTCCTTCTTCGGTTACTTCTCTTTCGTTTCATCTTCTTTTTTCTTGGATTGTATTTTGTTTCTTGCTTCTGGCAGTGCCTCTGGCAGATATACGCACCCTACGGAGTTGTACTGCTTGCGGTCACCTTTCCAGGAGATTCAACAAAGAATCGGGAGTGGTATAGTTATTATTTTACATTGGTTATGTGGATTTTTGTCGTGAAAAGAGTTGTGTGTGGTTGTGAGAGAGGAATCAAAATGTAAATACGCAGGCTAGCGGAAGTATTCGAACGCTTGCAGACAACGCTTTTATGAATATGTTACGTGTGTTATACGAACTATTTTGAAATTTTACTGGCACTGTTACAGGATTTCACTATCGCAATTATATTGATAAAATTTGGAAGAAATCTCAAAATAAATATAGAAATTACGAGATATTTAGTACAAGTATGTACATGTGCGCTTTGCAGACATTAGAAAGGTATTTAGACAGTCAATTATTTAATATCTTCAAAATACCTATTCATCCTGCGTACTAGTTTTTTACTAAACATATGTTTGAAAGAAATATCTTGTAATTTCTATATACATTCTCAGATTCTACCCGTGTAATACATTTTCCTCCAACTATGAATATTTAGCTACAAAAGATACGAATGCTTCTAAATGAAAATATAAGCAATAAGTATCAATATATTCATTCCAGGTTTCAATGATGAAACGAAACTTGGACATCGATCAATTCCATAAACTATCGTAAAAGGCAGAAGAAGTGACAACGTTACAAATGTTACTTTTTAAAGTTCACATTGGAATTTACGATTGTCCATACGACCTTCTTTCGACTAATAGTTTCATGGGAGAGAATTATGCTTTTTTTTTAAATTGGACAATAATTATATTTTTGGCCAATAAATTTGAGAAATTGAGAAAAATATAGACAATCGGGTCATACACTTACTTACAGCTAGCTTAATATTCGAATACAGTACTGTCTCTGTATTTGTTGATTTATACAAAAAGGGATTTAAATTTTACGAGAATATGTACCTTGTCTATTGTAACTTGAAAATACGTAAACAATTTCTTCCTAATAATAATATCTAATTGCACAATGCATTTTTAAGGAAGAAGGGGTTGTCCCCTTTGTTTCTTAAATTCTGTGCGGTCTTCCTTATAGCTTCCAATAATATCTACAACAATTAATACTAATAAATGTGTAATTTCACGATAACTTTTACCCTTTCCCTATGATAAATTTTAAATTATCTTTCATCAAAACTAATACTCTTTCCTTTTCGTAGCATTAAATTTCTTGATGTATCATAAAACTATCGGTGTTAATTCTTTCTGGCCTTTATTATGTAAATTAATTATATAAAATAAATCTGTTTCATTGCTCGAACTGTTTCTAAGAATTGCTAGATCGTAGAACGTAAACAAGTATCGAAACATTAGCATGATATGAAAATACGACGATATTTGAAAAATCTACCGTACGATTAAATCTTATTGTTAAAAAGATGATGTTTGCGTATTTTTAAGCCCTAATAAATAAGCCATATTTTCGTAAAATAAACAACACACTGCTTAAATCATCCCTTTTTATACGAAGCAATAAATACAGTGCTGCGTCCGAATATTAACGTAATGTATGTAGATATGTATGTTCACTGCATGATTGTATAAAATAGAAGAGAAATTTATCGTAAGATTTCAATGAATTTATCATTCGATAAAATATTCCACTCGGAAGATCTTTCCGTCGGAAATCTGATAGTGGCGAGGCCATTGTCAGTAAACTCGGATAAAATCAAGGTAAGCAAACGAATGTAACACCTACCTAGTCTTAATTTCCGTGAAACGATTATTGGATCAAGATCGGGCGATTCGGGCGTCGTTACAGCTATTGGAATCGAATCCTCTAGAAGCCGTGTAAGCCACGCTGTATTTGTTCGCGTGCACGCGAATAGTTGTCAGGATGACCAAGGTACGCCCACACGACGATAATAAAGTCACGGCCGATTCGCTCCTGTCGCTTTGCCACGGATAAGGGGTAAAATATCGTCGCGTCGCCGTCAAGACGACGATCTCCTGGCAGAAATTCGATCTTCGCTGCGGCTTTTTTCTTTTCTTCCCTTGGAACGTTCAACATTCTCCGTGACGCGACACCATGCCGCGGCGGAAGAGATATTACAATGTAATATGCAAAGCGTACGCCTTGAGAGGATCTCTCTTAAGTGATTCCTCAAGTTCGCGATCCGCTCGAGTGCAAAGACGTGTCCGGGTCCGATAAACGAACTCCTCGTTGCGTCACTAAATTTCGCGGAATAAAATTCGACCCATAACACTTTCTGTGAGCAACTTGTCCATGGTCTACTGCTTATACGAATTTCTATTTTTTTCTCTTATATTTATGCAAGTAGGTTAATAAAAATACATCTTGAAACGTGAAAGTATTTGAATATGTACCTAGTTATAAACACTTTTGTATGAATATATATGATGCGTGTTGTATGAGATATTTTGAAATCTCATTAGCACTATAACAAGACACAACTATCATGAATATACATATTGGTAAAACTTGAAATGAATCTGAAAATATACAATGACCCGCAAAAGTAGTTAAAAGTAATAGTTAGCATAAAAGGCTTTTCCGAATCATGTGCATTATACTATACGAAACTTTTTGAAATTTCCTTAGTACCGTAACGAGACAGGACCATCGTGATTATAATAGGAAAATTTCAAAGCAATCAGAAAATCTATATACAAGTTACAAGACATTTATCGTAAACAAACGGTTAGTGAAAAGTTAGTATGCTAAATGAATAATGGTCTTAAACACGCAATATTAGCGTTGAAGATGATCTCATTAAATATCGAAGCTTATTAATATAGTGAATCATTGATTGTTCAAATACTTTGCGAACTGTATACTTCCAATAGTTACATTGTGATTTCTGTATGTATACGTATGTACATATTCAGAACCGGTTCAAATTTTTTTTTTTCGCTGAAGTTATCTACCGATAGATAGAGTAAAGATTATAAACGTATTATTGCCAGTAACCTTTATCTTCAACTTAGGTTCAGAGCATATTCTGCCAGTGACTGTCCATCGAGCCGCAGCTGTTCCTCGCGATCAACGAAGCTCGTCGCATCGCAAGAACCGTCAATATACGAATCATTTTTGCCGTTGTAAAAGTAAAACTCGGCACTTTTGTGATACGTTGGACCATTTTCGGTTCCCGTGTTTGGCCGGCAATTTGCTCACAGAAAGAGGAATTACAAGCATAGGCGACCTACTACGAGCGAGTGAACCGAGCATTCAGCAGGAAGTAGGGTGCAAGAAGATGGTTTACGAATATCTAGAGGGCTATCATAAGCAAATCACTGATGTTCTTCTATGGAAAACCATTCTGAGATCAATTTCTCTTTCAACAACGAATGCAGTCATACAATAATAGCGACTATGGTATACTTAAATTTAGAACAGATAGATTCAGTATAATTTTTTAAATAAGATATGTAGTCCCATTTATAGTAAAATTTTATTTTCCTAATAAACCTCACAACTGGATGACAGAAAAATTGTAATAATTAGACTGTGGATGCTAATGCAGTTAAATAAAATATGTATATAAAATACTCAAAGCAAAGTACTTGCTGTAATATTTAGTAGCAGAAACATTCTCCTTCGGTTATGTCTATAGAGATAAATTTACATAAATTTATGTTGTCCCGTTAGTCCGGAAAGGGTGAAATCGCGTAAGAATGATGCATGTACGTTGCAATTTCGTAGGCGTATGGAGCGCAGGAAGGGAAACGGTATCAGGAAAGAAGAAGAAACAAGAGTTGGATGAAAGAAAGGGGATGGTGCAAGTGGAAGGTGGAGGAGACCTTACGAGAGAAGACTATGCACTCTTGCAAACAAATGGCTGGCGATTATCTGCAATTTGCCATATATGTATACCGGTGCGGCGCCGTAGCCTCCCCCTCGCGTTCCAGCCGACAATAGCACGGCTGTTCCTTGTTTTCGTGGCTGTTTTCGGTGTGCCGAGCTTCACCCCTGGGGCCATACATCGATCGCCGGGTAATTGTCAGCGCTCAGCGCCCCAAACGCAGGTGTAGCACCAGGGTAACAGCGAATAGCCGTAGGGTGCTACATAAGTGCGTTAATTTATATATTTCGACCAGCGGGCATCGCGAGAGGAAAAAGTGGCAAACCGAGGCTGCCGGGGTGAACCACGCGAAATATCGATAGAAATATCGATAGATATTCCTTTAGGAGAATGATATACCTACGAGATAGGAAAATCGTATAAGTACATTTATTATTAAAAACGACATATACTGTCGATCAAAAGTACACAATCTCTGACAGAAAATTTTGAACTCGCAAGGAAATAGCATTTTCTTAATATTTCGTTATGCTTCCTCGTGTATGTATGACTTCACTAATACATTCTGGTATTGAAGAAATAAGATTTGTATTGAAATAAGGTCTGGTTTGAAGAAATACGAATATGGAAACAGAATTGGCAAATACACTGACTTGTATCTTATTTTATTTCTACAATACTTCCTAAGAAGATGTTAAATCACGCGAAGGTATAAGAAAAAGACGCAAGAAGATATTAAAACAATATACAAAATCCGCATTAATTTACTGAAAAATTACTTTTACAATTATCGTTTTTATCCTACAAAGAAGTATTCAAAATTACCTTTATTAAAATTTCTCGATTCAAGATTCAAGAAGTATCTGCTGCAAAAAATCTTGTTGATGAAACTCAATCAATACCGCGTAACAGTCATTAATTGCGCAAGTCGGCATACTTTTTTCTGATAGTAGACAATATTGGAGCCAAGTCTCTGCGGCGGCGGCTGGGGTCGGTCTCTCGTTTCGAGCTGCGAGATTCCCTCTTTTTTAGTTTTCGTTGCACTTGCACGTGCGCCACGTGACGAGGGCCGTCACAGCTGCCACATGCAGCTCGTCTCTCGGTTGTCGTTGCTTGCCCCTTGGTGCAGTGGCTGCCGGCCCGAAGAAAGAGCGTCTCGCTCGCAGAGAATTTTTCGGGTTAAAGAGAAGGGATGAGGAAAGACTGATGAAAGGATGCGACTCGCCGCTCAACACAAGGAAGTGTCTCGTGTGTCCCGATTGCTTGCTTCTTTCTCCGCTTCTCCTGTCGTATGGACACTCGATATTCCAAGCGTGTATCGCGTGTGCCGCTTATAGGGCATCGTGGCTAATGGCCCGTAGATTACTGCGTGTTGCACGCAACTTCTATGCACGGGGTGACAGGTAAGGCCGTTGCGTCGGGACACTCGATATGCTCAACGACAGCCTGATAACCGCGCCGCGTAATCCATTACACGTGGAAAGAGTCCGAGGAATTAACCCATTAGGCGACCTGCTTTCCTTCGTTTCTTTTTTCTGTTACGGTGGTTAAGCTTTCAGTTTAGGAAGATAGGAAGATAGTTGGTAGGTGGTTGATCATTTCTTTGTTCTTATAGGGATTGAAATAATGAACTTGATGGGATATGATTAATGTTTTCGCATCTATCGGTGAAATATCTCGCCATGCAATATCGTTTATGGCATTTTGTGATACGCTTGGAACGAGATATCTTGTAATGCAATGTCGTTCACGTGATGCTTTGGACGAGCTGTAAGTGGCAACAAAAATAAGTGTATAGTGTACAGGTAATGGCAATAAGCATCGATGGAGTTTCGTTAAATGCGGCTTGTTTACACAAAAGTGTAAATATTAATTTCAATTACTTACCAAATAATCTGTATACTATAACAATATATAATAAATAAAATTTAAACGTACGACGCTAGTACTGGTTCCATTAAACTCCATTCACAACCTATTTCCATTATCTGTCCATTTATTTTTGTCTCCGACTGTATTCCTCATGTCTGTTCATTAGAACTCAAGATATTTCGTCCAACGATTCGGATAAATTAAAAAGAGCTGCAAACATTATTTATTTTTATGGAGATCGAATAACAAAATTAGTGGGACACGATTGAAGGAATTAACTTATTAAACAATCTAGTTCGATTCCTTTCTGAAAGTTGAGATGATTTAAGTTTAAGTTTAGAAAACTAGAAAAGTTACTAGTAGCTGGTTAGTAATATTTTATTTTTGTAGAGCCTAAGATACCGAAGTTTATCAGATTTAATGGTAGGTTGAAAAAATTAATGCACTAAACAATGTATTCAGTTCTTTAATTTCTTTTTTATCCAACGAAATACGTATATACGATTGGATAATAATTGGATCAGATTGAATATTAGGATTATTTGTCACTCCATAGTCTTATAAAAATAAAATGAAACATTGTTTCTTTATTGTAATGATCTACCGAATATCCAGAATTTATTCAACTTTTATCTCAGACTGATTTCTGTTGAAATTACATGATTAGATGTGTTTAAAAATATTTGGTATTCGTATAATTTACAGCGGTGTAGTGTACACACCGTGGCCGAGGATTAGAGACTAGGCGCAGGGAAAACAAACGAGAGTATAACAGCGAACGTATAGGCGCACGGCTCGACCGTTCGTACACGCAATTATCTATCAACAGATTTGCATTTCCTATTTCTTGAATGTTTGCGTACTGCCAGGTGTTCGACCGCACTATACTTCCTGAACGCAGTTTTTACGACAACTAGGCGAACAGTTGTTCCGTCTACGACACTTTTTATCCGGATTATCCGCCGCGATTAGATTAAGCACCATCGAAAATTCTGTCTGCGGAATATCGAACCTGTTAGCTTTCCCGAATTTCCTGCAAATATTTGCTAGCAAATATCGACGATGCTGTAGAAAAAAGAATTTTAGGAAACCTAAGGAATCGGCGTAGAGATTTATCGATCGTGGTTAAAATACTCAAGTGCGATAGAAGAAGCAAATAAAATCGATTATTTCAATATACGTCGATTTAACGAGCTGATTAATCGCGTTTGTTCTCGGGCGTTACGAAAAAATTTTTTGTAGTCTGCTGACTGCTCGCTCGAAGCCATGTGATTTCCCTTCTATCTGTAGTCTCTCAAGCTGACAGTGAAAAAGAAGCCGTTTACGGCCAGTTAAAATGCACTCGATCAGTGCCCCTCTCTTCTAGCAATAAATTATACAAAGCTGCTGCCTCCGAGCGATCGAGAAACAAATGAAGAATGAAAAATCGCTTCTTCGTAACGATTCTCTGAAAACATGGTTAGATTTGTAATTCGATTATCAAGTCAAGACGATTCTTGCATATGAAGTTCTTTTTATTGTTATAGGCAATTTGGACATGTATAATACTCAACTTGAATATTTCGAAATTTAATTAAAAGGTAAAAGTAAAATCTTAAAGATTTAAGCGCGTGTATAAAAGATAAACGTACAGTTGCTGAGATTACTTAGTTTCATTTATAATGGTTACAAAAAGTATTTACACGCCATTGTATTTATTATAGTACTTAGATATTAAAAGATCTTAGATATTAGATTAAAAAGATATAATTAATTAATTAGGTCGAAAAATATTAAAGTTTCGCGCCATTCAATAGTACTTCTATACGATTGCAAAAATTTGATACTATGGAAATGAAACATGTAAGTTGATAAAAAGACACTTAACTAGAAAATAAAGGTATGTACATATTTAATAGATAGTACATTTATATTGTACGTGCGAGAGTGAGGGAGCGAAGAACGAGCAGCACATGTATGCATCCCCTCCCTAGAGTGTATGCGAGCGTCGCAGGACGTCCAAGTCTCGGTTGAGACAAAAACGATTAGAAACGATTAGAAGAAAATAAACAAGCAAGCGAGTGTGTTGTCGAATCCTTCAGAGAGTAACCTACATGTAGAGCTAAATTTAGATAATTTGTAAATAAATTTTAACTTTTTATTCTCTCCAAATCCTCTCATACATTAACAGTACAAATACTTTTCGTAGTAATTGTCATTGTATGTGCAAATGCAAATGAATGGTCCAATTTCTATAAGCTGTACTATCTAATTCCTAAAAGAAAATAAGAACAGATTTAGCATTTATTATATTCTAATATTCCAATAACTAATTACACATCTAGTTATTCTAAAGTTTATGACTCTAACAACATCTTATTTAAATTCTTACTTAATCAATTCTTAAACTGATTATTCAGGTTTATCAAAGAAATATGGTTCATATGTATACTCATTACCATGACAGTCACCATTAACCATCTCCGAGTTTTTTGTTTACATCTCCCATCGACGTAATTATTTATACGTTCTCAAGGTTGTTATTATTTTTGATAATATAGTATTAATTATTATTAATATACTGTTATTATAATATTAATTATAGTACTAATAATATAGTTCATTTATGTTAATAATAATTCATCTATACAGTGAAAGACAAAAGTCTTCATACAGTTGTAATATAGAGATAAAAGGAGCAATATTTTCTATACTTATTATTAAATATATTCAAATATATGGAATTGTATATTATAAATTATAACAGAGACTTGTATTAATAAGCATACACAAACATTGACATTATTTATAATATTTCTATATACATATTTAGCAATACAGAAAATATATATTAATCGTTTTATTCCTACATTCTATCTGTACAAATACTTTCGTCCCTAACTATGTATTTTTTTTAATTTTGCGGCAAATATATGTGATAATTCTCCTCAAGACTTCTAAGTGAGTGCGTAAGAGGCGTAAGCGGAAAGTTTGTGGAAATATGCTTGATAGTGAATGTATCAAATAAAAATAAAAATACAAAGTAGTGGTCTATTATCTCCATGCGAGCTTATTTGCAAAGTTTATTGCTGTGATAGGGATTGTTGTTCCAACAGGTGCTTCCTACGCGAAGTTCGCAAATGTGGCCGCGTCACGAATTCGACTCGCCTTATCCAAAATAATTCGCGATAAACGTTCTCTCGGCGGCGTAATTAACGCACGACCGACGATATAATGCTGCCTGCTCGAGTGCAGGGAGTGCAATGCACTCTCGTGTGCGCATCTCGATCGGAAGAGTCTTGTGGAGAGGATGATGCAGCGCGCGAAGATGCGCGCGATATAACGCGCCAGCACGATCGTGCCCACGGGGATTTACTTAATTGCAATTAATGAGGAGAGATATTACGGCGCGGGGTCACGTGCGAACTAAGGATTACTAATACGCCGACGCGACAGGATTAACTATGTTGAGTTATCGCGGTTACGTGAACGAGGAATCGAATCTTTTCGAGCCACCTCTGCCCTTCATTGCATTAATTATGGAATAAAGAGTGCTACATGACCATGACGCATGGGAATGAGAAAGATTTTTATGAACGGAGGTGAGAATGTCTGCTTTATATAGATGAATTTCTACTTGAAAGGATACAAGCGAAATTCGTTTCTAACGAGTCTAGATATTAGGATTTGATGGATTTGATGAGAGGTTGTTGAAATACTGTAATTGGAGACCAATTTAGAGGTTGTGAGAGAGTCATTGAGGCCGTGTCATTGAGAGTGAAGATCGTTTAAAGATCATGATAAGTCATAAAGGTCATTCCATTGACGGTCGAAGCCATTTGAAGATTACATATAGGTGATCATTAGATCTGAAACATTTTGACCGTTTCGAATCTTGTATATATACACGACGATAAATTGGAATCACACTGAACATCCTCAAAATCATGACTAGTCTTTATGATAACCCGAACTTTCCAGACTTTAATATTTAATATCAATGATACTAGATAAAAGTAATCTGAACGATTGTAAAATATTGAATACTCAAGCTTCCGAAACCTATATAAGTTCTCAAGACTGTCAAATCTACCAAGAATCTCAAGACTCCCAGGATGATCAAGATTTTCAAGGGCGTATATCCCAAGACATACAAAAGGTATATATTAGCTTGAAACGTATTATCCCAATATTCACGAAATGGTTAAAGCTGTAGCCTAGCAGCGTTTTTTCTATTATTGCATCTACAATTACCCAGTTCCGCAAATTCTATTAGAACGATATTTGTCAACAATCGCTAGTATTTTCAACTGAATTCTTCCCATCCTGGGCTCATCCAGTCACCATTCCGCTGCGCTCATTAAACACGAGCGATAACGTAATCGGTGAGTTAAAGACTGGTCGAGTCGCATTCAACCGCAACTTCTAGCATACAGGTTATCAAGATGGAAGCCCTGTATATAGAACCGATTCGCGGTCGAGGTAAATATTCCCGTTGGTGTTCGACTGGTTTTCGCGTGGGAGTCGCGGTCTCGGTTGGTGCGCGTGGTGTGGTGCACGCGCGTAATGTGGATCGACCTGTACACTGTACACGGCTGCCTACACATAAGTAACGCGGCTGCCACGTGTGCCAGGGTGGCAGAGGGGACGTGGGGAAACGGGGTGGCCAGGGCTTGGCGCGAGGCGGCTCGTCTGATTGGCTGAATTTATGGGGTCTACTTATCGCGTACTTACCGCGTTGTATATCAACAATGACACCCGCACC
The DNA here is from genome assembly GCF_910591885.1 of Bombus terrestris. Taxonomy (NCBI): domain Eukaryota; kingdom Metazoa; phylum Arthropoda; class Insecta; order Hymenoptera; family Apidae; genus Bombus; species Bombus terrestris. The sequence goes on from NC_063281.1 coordinate 617,058, forward strand.
CGCGGGCGCTCCCCTGCGCCCCCGACCCTTTTACGCCCCTTTCCAACGAGCCTGACTGCCTCTCGCACCTTTCCTCCCCCATCTACCGTCCCGAGAGACGTTTACACCGGGTAAATGGCTGGCCAATATAGGGCCCCCGTCTACCTCGAAACCTGCGAAAGATGGTGGTAGGATAGGTTTCAAGAAGGACGTTGCATGGAGATTTATAGGAAGACGATAGGAAGTTGTAAAAGAATATTTATAACTAGGCCTTGCTCGACTGGCCAACCGAACATTCTGGATGGATGCGAATAGAAGACGGCTTCTGAAACGTAAAAAATGCGATCTGGCGCGAGAAGTTGGGCGAAGAAGGATTTCTCAATGTTTTCAGGGGAATATTTTGAATAGAAATTTTGAAATTTGATATTCGAAAAGTAATTGTTTTATTATCCGAAATATTATCCGAATATTTGGTTATTCGAACATTTTCTTCTTCTTATTAGTTCGGATAGGCAATACTACTTACAAAATACAACAATCATCTTCTTCTAAATTCTTTTAAATCATCTTTAATCTCAAAGCTTCACCCAAACCACTCCCAAATTCTAAGTGCGTTTACAGACTTCCAATTAGTCAACTTCTCTTCATCTTCAGTCCGACCATGTCGCGGACGGTAGTCTGAGCTACGACCCCTGTAAAACACGACTTCCTGAAGCGTCGAATCTTCGTCGCACCGATGCCCGCGACAGGAGTGAATACGAGCTGTCGCGCAATAAACCATTTATTAATGAATTGGTGACGCTGGTCAGGTTGCATACGAATCGTTGGAAAACGATGATGGGCGTCGAGACACGCGTCGCGCCGATATCTGGCTGGCTCCTGGATATCCTGGACATGACGGCGTGGGATACGTGGTGTCGTGGGCGCCAGGAAGCACCCGTCACGCGTCGGGGTCGTGAATCACGGAAACAGGAAATCTCGCCCCCGTGACTTCAATCGAAATTATCGCTCGCGAGGACCCGGAACTCTCCCAGGCGCCAGAAACTGTCCTGCTTGTAAACCTTTTTTTTTTATTTCCACGCGTGAATCATCTCCCTTGGTACGGTAAATCTTCCTTGTCGCGGGCCCGTGCTATGCTCGGCACCTTTTCGTTTTATGTAGAATGGTATCTTGATCGCAGACCCTTGTTCAAGTAGTAGGAATTTTTGGATTTTTTTTTACGAAAGAACACATGTTAAGGATTTTAGATCTTTTTGATTATTAAAGGGTTTGTTTAAATTAGTTGAGGTATTTATTTATTAGAAAATTACTGTGGATGTTTATACAAATTCATAAATCCTAATTTATAATTAGAATGCGGATATTTATGCAAGTTGTTGAAATATGTATCTTTTCATATTCAATTTCTGTATTACCTACAGCAGACGCGATCCTATTAACCGACATCGACGTAATCTTTTTCTTTTGATTTCGGTCGCGCACAGCGCCTCATGTGTCAGACAGTCTCTTCGTTCCTTTCGATATATTTGTACATATTATAATAAAGTCTCCCTTTCTTTTATAAACTTTGCAATCCGTTAATCTCTCAAAATTATTCGTTATATAAACTATAAATAATTTAACAGGTTATGGATCCAACCATCCTGACAATGCGCAAAATAGTCTGGGAATAAGAATCGTGAAATTTCCGAAAGAGGAGAACCTTCGTTATCCGTGACACACACGTGCTGAAATCGTCATAGTTGATCAGTTCGTCTACGTAAGATTTCTCATTTGTTCAGTGATTCGATATTCAGTATATTAGTTTCACAGTGAAGCGCATATGAATAATTCCACGGAACGAATTTCCGCCTTGGGAAATTCCAGGTGAATACCGTCTTCATAGCGAACGGCGTAAAAGAGATTGTCGACGGTATAAAGACTGAGTCCAGTGAATGATGTAAAATGTAGCCAAGAGACGAGCTGCATAGCCAATGAATAATGCAAAAGTCATGTGTATTATTTGTATCACGATTGAATATTCTCAACTAAAGCATTTAGTCATTTGCAATACATTTACATACTGCTGAAATACGAATGAAATTAAGCAGTATACACGAGCAGAAACCGCTTCTAATAGGTTAGTTCTCATGCAAAAGTTCCAGGAATAGCGAATGGATCATAACGCATCAATTTCCCAACACATGGCTAGAATCGAGAACGTGGCTCGTCAGATGAATATTCCTTCTGAGCAACAAACGTGATTATCAAAGTTTGTCAAAGTTTTCTCAAGGAAGTGTCGCGCATGCTCGTTGCCGATGATGTCATAAGACCTCTTGCTGTCATGAGTGTAAAACACAAACCGTCCATGAAGAGTATCGAGAAATCGAAACGTGACGAAACAAAGAGACAAGATACGAAGGAAACTAAATGCTTTTATTGTTAGAAAAAAGGATATTCTATTAAGGACTCCCGGAAGAAATTAAACCCGTATGAAAATCAAATGGATATATCCGAAAATGTGAGTGCGTTTATTGCCTATATAGAAAAGAAAGGAAGAAATAGAAAACCAGCATCAGCATAGTAATCCCAAAATGTCCGTTTTCTGTGCGGTTTTAAGTGAAGAAAAAGAGTGCTTGTCAGAGATACATATGCATGTGTAAGGTTCACGACAGTGGCGCTTCGAGACACGTCACGTTCAGAGGCATATAAAAAAAGGCAAAATGCTTTTTTCAGAAAGCGGGAATTTACTATTTAAAACCTTTTCGTCGGTTATGCGATATGATTCTATGTGCGTCCTTCTTACAATAGTTACCAAAAGGTAGCTCAAGATTCGGTAGTGCAACGCGAATACAGCTTTTTTGAAAGGACAGCATACAGAGAACATTTATTTGAAAGTGCCTGAAAGAGTGAACTCGAATAAGAAAAATGTAGTTCATGTAGAAATGTAATTTAAATAACACATATTTATTCTGATATAATTACAACTCATTATAAATGAGTCAGATGAGATTCGAAAGAATGAGGTGTTCTTTCTCCTTCGATTCGTTATCAGCCAAGAGGACTCGCTTGAATGTTTATATCTTCGACTCTCGGAAATCGGTCCTGCTCAGCTGCCATCATCATCAGTAATCCATTCAGCTCGGTAAATAATTATATCTCTACCTTTATAAACGTGTTATGTTAATATTTTGAACTTAATCAATCGTCGCAGTGCCGGAATTTGAAATTCCCTGAATTTAAAAAAATTTCCTGATATTTTCTGCAAGAGAGTTACAATTGTTTCCATTTTAAGTACACTAGCATGAAGAGTTTAGATTGTTTACATAATTAAGGATCTTACTCATTTGACTAATTATATTAATTATTTGTCACTATAAAGCTTACAAACATTACATCTTAGATTGTTAACCCATTCTGTAGAAACATGCTATAATTACTATATTTCACATGACACTCTTATTTGGAGTTATTCTAAACAGAATGTTTTCACAGGCTGATAATGATCGATAGAAATTAGTGTTTCGAATTTTATAAATAATCGTGCGATATTTTGAGCTACAATCCCCTAATCGACTTTACCATAATCAGCAATGTACCACAGTACGGTACAATAATTTTCGAGAATCTATCACGAAATTTCAACCTAGAATAGCGTGTAAATGACGTTCGGTCGGTAAATGTCAAAGCTTGTAATCCAATATTTTCGGATGGGATTGTAACCAAGCACCATTACCGGCTGGCTCTTCGGCTTCCAGGAGCCAGAAACGTAGGATCGAACAATGGATACAGGAAATCATAAGTAGATCGAATTATTTTCTTGCGCTCTGTGCATTGACCTAAGGATGGTTCAGAAAAATAATTTAAATTTTGTGATAAGAGCATATCTCTCGATTGGAATATCCATTTCGTGGCAATTATTTATATTTGAGATTCGTATTTTATTAATTATATAAGATACATTTAATTGGGAGTTAGGTAGAAATATTAATTGTAGAAAATCTTATAACAGAACATTTTCTGTTTCATCGGTGTTTCATAATTAGGCCGCGGATTTTTATGCAAATTCGTATTCTTATAAACTTAATTAAATAAATGGAGTCTAAAATTAAATAAATTTATTTCATACACTGGATAATCTAATAAATAGCTACTGCACTTTCTATATTTCGTATATTTTTACATATTTTGTGCATTTTCTGTATTCTTGCAATTTCTAATTTCCTATAAGGACATAAGTATCCGCGGTCTACTTATAACGAATCCTAGAATTCACAAAAAAGATTATATCACAGAACTAAAAATTCTCTGGAAGGCTTTAACTTCGACGAAAACGGTAAACAATTTTGTTCTGTAGCCTTTGACTATTGTTAGTGTTACGTTGTTCATCTTAAAGGTAAGACTCGGCAGAGTGGTAAAGAATGCTCGTTGATCGTATTTTGGTGCTTCACTCCCTTTTTCGGAACACCATCCGGTTTCGAACGTAGGACGATGGGCGGAGGAGGATGAAAAAAAAGCCTGGTCGTTTCGAGCGGGGCCATTTCCTGCACGAAATACGTTAACATTAGTCACGTCTGGATTTCGTACAACGTTTTACGCTTCGGCTTGCCTGTGTAATCGACTGGCTGAACGCATCGAAAGAAGCTTTATCTTGCTTTTGCGTTGTTCGACATCGACTTGCGGCAGATGATTCATCTTCTTCCGCAAATATATAACTTGTGCTTCACTGTCGCGCTGTCGTCTCTTTTGATGTACTGCAGTTGTTTACAAAGTATAATACCATTGTATTTTGTTTATGATTCTTTTATTAAAACAATGGCGAGGAAGAAAATGGGTACAGAAATATTTTCTTAAAAAACGAGGAAAACATCTGTTTCAAATTTCTTTCTGATCCATTCAGATACATAATTCAGCGACAAAAAGTTAGCGTTCTGCGTTTAGTTCCTAATTTTGGGCTACTGTGGAGATCTACCGATAAACCTATTTCCACTGACTAAATCCCTTTTTAAACCTTTTATTCCGATGATATTGATCTTCCGTTTCAAAGTTTGACTCTTTTACAAGGACAAGCGTTTTGTGATCTTTCCTTTAGAAGATTTTCTGATTAACTTTCCATAAACTTACCACATCGATTTTTATTCAAAAAATATTCCGCCAAGAATAATTTCGATGAACCCAGAATTCTTAGCTTCTTTATTACCTCGTTAGTCTTTTAACATACGTGTATCGATAAAGACACGTGCCTTTTGCCATATTCTACATTACCATCTTCTTCTGAAATATGGAGAAAGGATAACACCACCCATCATAAACTTTCCCCGAAATTTTCTTCGAGAAGGGACGATTTAATGTTACTCTCGGATATTTGCCGCTTTTTCGTGGAAATGCAAGGGTTTCGGAAAGAGGGAAAGGATCGCGCGGCGGATTCGTTAATTTAACGGTTTAAAAGGGCATAGCGATCGAAAGCGATGCACGCGGCGCGGCGGCACAACGCCTGCAGGGTGGTGATCCAGAATGTGCAATTTTAGAAAATATCCCGTTTCAAGGAAGGCGGAAATTACAGGGTGGGAAAAGAAGTCCCTAGAACGGTCCCGAAGGGCCGAAAGTCGTGACGCCACCGTAAATGGCAGCTGTCTGTTCCAAAATCTTCGTCGATAACCTCTTTCTTCCCGCTGAATCCACGCGTATCTCTCGCCCGGAAATTCTTTCTGACCAATCGAGTCGGAATTACCGCGTTTAAACACGTAATCGCGTTCGGTGACTAATTTTAAATTGCTTTAATCGTAAGGTTAGGAGAAAATTCCCGTGATTCTCCTGGAATCATCCTGGAATTTCGTCGTTTTAAACGGAAGGACTACAAATAGGTTATGCGAGAAGCTTTTGATATAATTCAAAGGAATCAAGTATAATTTTCTGCCTACATCAAATTTGTTAAACATTAGAATCTAGAAGAAGTTTAAACGACTATAACGAACTAATGTATGTATTATTCATTCTGTTTGCAGATTGAGTATGGTAAATGGTCGGGATGTTGCAACTTTATGACTTTCCGGTCTACAAATGGTGAGTGAAGTTTTAAAAAATACTTGAGTTCTGATATTACGGTGTTTCAATTTGGGAAATTTTCCAGACTCTTTATCATTTTTATGATCGAATTATGAGCATATTGTTTCTCCCATTTCGTATCACTTTTATGCTGCTGTTTGCAGATCTCTCTACTATTTTCGATATCTTTTATCAGATATATTCCTTAGTTATCATGATTCAGTTATTTTGAATCGATAAAATAAATGAAATCTGTTTCTAATGATTTTAAAGAATTAAATAAATCAAAATATCTTTCCCTACTACATATAATTAAAATTTACTTTCTTGCTTTACTTCATACTTGTATTCAGCGGATTCAAATATAGCCTGTATTATAGGTAAAATGATGTAGCTAAAATCTCGAATCAGTCTTGTTGTAAAAGATTTTGTCTGGCTGATCCCTCGATTAATATTCTTCGTGACCTATCGAAAATCCATTGAATCAATGTGTTTTTCCGTTGAATGATTGTAGCGTTGAATAACGAACATCTGAATGTTTCGTTGCGCCAGCACGAGACTTGAATCCCATTAAAGAATCCAAACAAACCCCTTGCTACCCTCTGAAAAACTTCAGTTTTCATAGTCGATTACGAACGTCCGTCCAAGACACAGTCATCCAGGCGCCAAAAGTCCCATTTTTAAGCTAACCAGCAGATACATAAGGATGTCTCGCCTACACGCTTGGAAAATATAGAATGCGAAGAAACGCAGGTATCATCTTACATATTGAAACAGCTAAACGAGACGTTTAAGCTTCCTTGCTTGATCAATAATACATCTTGACGTTTTCGGTTGCTTGAAGATTGGAATCTGCTGCAGCGCAACAATACGATTATAAAGACATTATTTTAGAAATAGTTTAAGGATTTATAAACAAGGAGGACCCAATGACGCTGAATTTTTCGGAATTGGCATACTTCTCTTTCTTTTCTTAAACGCAGCGCCTTTTATCGTTTTATTGCTTGCGAACCGTTAATCGGACAACGGAATGTCGCTTCAAGGCCTGTCGCTACCTGATGTGACCGGTACATAGGGATTAGGCTCCTCTTTCTTCGAAACATGCACTCACTAATTACTTATTCTTTCTCCATTTCGAGAAAATGCCAAGTCAGAAAATTCGAGTGTCCACCGCCAACAACTTGCCTAATTCTAATCATTTTTTCTATCATCAATCTGTAATAGAACTTCAGCAAATAAACACGTATTTTTTCTACAAGTCACCGCGCCTGTCTTGTTTTTTCTGAACTGCCCTCACGCTTTGAAATGGCTCGATTGCATTAAATTACACTTCGATGTAGTCGGATAAAAGTTCGCGTGAACGATCTCTCGTACTACAACAGAATAGTTTAAAATCTTTTGGTGAACTTAGACTGTCGGTTCGTTACGGAGCGATCGTTATCGTCGTCGATATTATTATCTATATTTTTGACAATATTTAAGGTTCTCAACAGCATCGAACGTAAGGGGCTCTTTGGAGTCTAGATCTAGGCGATCAATATATGTACATATATTGTCAATAAAAAGAACCCTGAAATATTAACAATAATATCGATCATACGAACGCTCTTTTAGAGTAATTTGACGCTGTTATTACTATTATAATATCCCAAAAGGATTTGGTAATTGTATAAGACTCTTTCATCATTGCTTCTTTAGTAAATCTATATAATATCACGAACGTAATGTCATCTCTTTTACGCCAACATCATAAGTGTGTAAATTTTCACTTTTTTTATTACAAGAATAAATCGAATGTTTTTTTCTTGTTCTTAATTATATAGATTAAAAAGATGAGTAAATAATGGTACGATTAGTTATATAATGTGCAACCCCATATTTTTTTAATTTTTATAGGGTGCCCTGTATGTCGTTAACCGTATAACCGTTAATTTAAAAACCGTATACTTTTCTTGTCGTATGTTTTAGAATTTTTGTTTGAAAAATTTAAAACGCTGGACTTGTCCATCAATGTGAATTGCATTCTGTAAAGACTACAGTCTGGTGTAACGTTATATCACAAAGAGTAATCGAGGCTTAATTTTTTGAAGATTTTTAATCGTTGCTCCGTTGTGAATATTTCCATTATAAATTTTCAAAAAACAAACATTACAAAAACAAAAATTTAAAACATAATAAGAGTCTATAATGTCTTATATAATCTGTCGAATCGCATGTTCTTGATATTGATATTGATGACATAAGAGAGACTTATATTTAATTGATATAACTATATAAATACATAATTTCATCTGCAAATTTTCTCTAACACATAACGCGTCCAGTACGAATTCGATATACATATGCATATAGTACATATAAGTAAATATATATAGAGGTCGAGTATGTATATACGAAAAAGAATGTGCTTCTGTGTGACGAAATCGATATATACACATGCATATATCGAGCGGCCTACGGCCGGCAAAAAAAATTAAAAAAAATTTCGTCATTGAGGTTGGAATTGTAACGCGTTAACGCAGCATTGAACGCGTTAAGATTCATCCGTTTAACGTGTCTCTCGGCACAATTTCACCATGAACCTACCAGGTTAAACGCTCCTGCTATTTATTACTCTGTCAAGCTGTTTCCATAACTAGTCAGTCCCACGTTAGATTTAAACGTCTATCTCGAGAAAGGGAACTTGGCCTTTTCTAACGTCCCATTAAACAATACCGCGACCATGCAGCCTGGCATTACACGGAACGATCGTGGCGCAGGAGAAAAATTTTCCGAGTTTGCACCTTGCGGTAATTATAGTTGAACGACGAGGGAAAAGGCAGCTTAACTACCGTCGAAGGAGGAACACGCTGCCTTCACGGAGGAGGTCTACTCTCGGGCCTGTAATCTCGAGCAATTACGTAGTTTGTGCACCTCCCATTAGACAGGTTCTACCTAGTCGTGGAGACATCGTGTCTTGCTCCTCTCTGTGTGCAGTGCACGTATAGCCGCCTTGTTGCGTTCGTACGATGGAACAAGTAGTAGCATTCTCTACGAGCTGTATCTAACGATCTTCTATAAGGGAGAGGCAAGACAATGATAGGCCAGAAAAGACACGCGAATGAGCTATACCCGCTTAATTGACGGTTCCGTACAAAGTATAACAATTAGAGACGCGTAAATCAACGCCCACCAGCAAAGTGCGCACGTGTTTCCGTTTAACACGGCGACTGCCACGCGAATTTTCGATATTTTTCCCTGAGAATTGCAATAGATTGAAATATACTATAGTATATTTTCCGAGCAGAATGAATTTTTATCTTTATATTCAAGAAGCGATATGTAAGAAATTTGAAGTATAATAATAGGTCGGTAGTTAATAGTAATAGTAAAATAATGGATATAAGGACATGATAAGTAAGCTGTATGATATTACTTAAAATTATTTAAAATACCGTTTCTTAAATGTAAGATGAAAAATCTATTTGCCTGGAAACCCTTACAGGGCACTGTGAGTTCTTCGCATCGTTGAAAATTGTTTGGTCTATGAAATTTATCTTATTTCGATTGCTCTAAAAAATTGAATAGAACGTGGATTACGGATAACGATCGTGGCAGTCAATGTGTCAAACGTGACGATTCGTGAGGCGATGCGGTGCCTACTTTCGGACCGTTTAGTTTGCCGCCAGTCGAAAGCGCGCGAACCGTTTCGATTTCTTTCTCAAATGTTCCGCCTTTCTTCACCACGTACAAAGACACACGCAGGAAAGTTTCTTCACGAAGAAACTGAGGTAAGCGGTGATATTTTCGGATTTACCAGCGAATAAAGTCCGGGATTTGCGAGCGTTTTTGCGCGTGTTTTTGGGGCAGAGAGACATGCTTGCATCGGAATTAAAATGGATCAACGTAAAACTTTGGGAGATTCGTGGAGGCGATCGTGACCATGAATCTACTCAGGGATCATAGAATTTTTGGGAATATGGATATTTATAAAATACAAACTTTGTAAGGTATTATGAAAATCGTGAAACGAGAGGACGCATCATTAGCGGCATTAATGGGCGTCCATTTTGCGGCCCATTTTGTCCCGGCAGGCTAGAATTATCGTGAGTTCCACGTGGAAGGATGGAATCAGTCTGGGAATAGATGCGAAGGGCAGCGCGCGCGCGCTCGATAATTTCGTTAAGTATATCCCTTTACGGAGGTCGACCAGAAAATGGCCTCCGATTAATTTTTCACGGGACCTTAAGGAGGAGTTGCGTTATTGCTGGCTCTTAAAATAGCACAGGTTGAAAGTACGTTCCGTTGGATGTTTTGTGGATCGTTATAAAATACAACTTATAACTTTATAAAGCTGCGTTCTAATCATTTGAAAAAATTCACATTTCATCATTCAGCTGTAATTATGTAGAATAGAAAACTGTGATGTTTTCTATAATGCTTTAAAAGTATTTTTATGAAAAATTCTTTTTTAAATGAATCGAGCAATAACTATATTAAGATCACATATTAGGATTTATTATAAATCCTAATATGCGAAATTTTATGCATTTATGGAAAATTTGGCAGTGCTGTGTATTTATTACGATAATTAATAATAATAAATAGAAATTAAATAGAAATAAATTCGCATAAATATGCCCACTTTAATTACAAATTAGATTTATGTATTAGGATCTTGTTGCATTTTTTTTTTTATTCGGAAGATCGTTTCAATTCAGAACGTCATTGTTAGGAATTACTAATTACAAATTGTTACAGATGTTAACATAGATTGCTCAATTACCTACAATTCTCAATTTCTACGAATCGAACGATGATTATATTGGAATTATTAGCATTTATGTATTCGGACCTTTATATATTGGTTTCAGTTTAGCAGATCGTTTCAATCGAAAACATTTTCATTAGAGATTGCAAATGTTGCAAAAGTAGACACAGATCGCATAATTACATACGGTTATCAATTTCTATGATTTTTAAGAGAAGAAATTTAAATTAATGAAAAGCTAACTGTAACACAGAGCTCCTGTAATAGTGCCGACCGGTAGGCATACCTGTCGACCAGATTGCTTTTCGTCCAACCGTAAACGAAACGCGTTATTCTCTCTGGGTGCTTGTGCAAATAAAGTACAAACTATAAGCCGAATCGCGATGCAAATGAACGCGGTATCCCGGTCGTGAAAAATTTTTATACCAGCCATGTGTGATCGATCAACCTTTCGCTGCTATAAAGCAAAAAAATACGCAGTTGGTTGCAAGTGCGTGAAATTTTTTTCGGTGGGCGTTATCGAATGCATAAAATCGATACTGTACGTTATATCAAACGTATAATAATAAAGAAAAAAGATAGAAACATGAAAAAAGGAGACAAAAGATAGGAGATGACAAAGAGGTGTCGCGAGATCGGTATTGTTATATGCGACTAATTAAATGAATTGAACGATAAGGAGGGGAAAATGGATAGGGCAGGTGAGGCAACGTATAACCCGCAAAAAAAGTTGGTATCGTTGCTTAGTGACACGTGTGCCATGACACATGGGATCTTTATGATGTCACCCTTTCGTTTTTCAGCTCGATTTGCTTAGGTCTGAGGGGCGGTCTTCGTAAAAAACGCCGTTGAAATTTATACAGCTAGATTTTGTTCTGGTCTGGTAAATATGCAACGCTGTATAACGCGATTTTATGATGGCATATCGCGCTTGCAGCGTGTATGAATTTTATATTGCGTTTCAGACGACGCACCAGGGAATACGATCTCTCGCATGATCGATTCGAGATCGGTGAATTTTTTTTATTTAACATAGAGACCTGGAAATGAAAAATTTTGAATTTTTTAACAATATACATACACATATGCACATATATGATGCGATAAATAAATAAAGTAATATGTTGTTAGATATTTAAAATTTTGGAGAATCGAAGATACAATAGCTTGGAAATTTGAAACTTGAAAATTCGTGAATTTGAAATTTAACATTAGTAGTATTATTAAATAACAGTAAAATATAAATATGTTATAATTTGTTTTATGAAATTTTACTGAAGCTAACATCTTTCAGCAGATTTTCCAAACTTTTAACACACCTACATACGATTTTAACTTGAAAAGATCTCTCCGCATCTATATTCTATTACACACAAAGTATACAATAGCGATCATTAGAATTACAATGAAGAAAACTACCGCATTGCGTCGTTCTCGTTCTAACCACTATAGGCGCGTCAGGATTAACATCGAAATCAAATCCTCTTAGCAGACGAACTTAAAGAACAGGTAATTCGATTCTTTGTGAATTTAAATGATTTATCAGCACGAGACGATCGATGCTTTTCGTGCATAATAAACCGATACGATCGATTAGTTTTCAACCGAAGATATTAAGTTTCTCATTAATTTCATCAGGTAGGTCGTCATTTAACACTACTTCGTCTAATCTATAATCCGATCTGCATATAATATCTCGACTCGTCATTAATATAAGATATATCATCGACTGATTATCGAGTTATGTTGTTGTTGTATCCACCAGGCATTTGAATAACAATATTCAACCATTAGCATTAGACGGTTTAGCTTTTGTGCCACCAAACGAACTGTTATGTAAATTCAACTAGGTTATGACGCGTCACGATATTAAACGGATTTTACGATTCATTTAACCGACTTAACTCATGCTCGGGACGATTGTTGAAGTCACTGTGATATTAAAAATGATGCTTTGTTTCGATTGTTATAACTTGCGTTACCAAAGTGTGAAAATTGGAGGATAAAGAGAGTAACAGAAAAAAGAGATTATGCACTATCGTTTCTTCTTCTCGAATTTTTATAGGTATCTTTTATTAAATTTATTTTTCGGAATATATAAAATTCTTTCTGGTATATGACCTTATATTTCTGATCTGCATGGAAAATAAATTAGAATCAACTTTAGCGTTGTTTGATGTTTTCTGTCAATTTTATTTCTAGTACAAGAGATCTAGACTCCTAAGATATTGCGGTCCAAAATCTTTTTTACTATTATCCGAATTTTATTCTCTCCGTCTCTTAGCCGCTACACCGCATTTGAAACTAAAGTTATCACAGTAGACTTGTGAAATTCAAATTCAAATGCAACGTGTCTGCACCATATAACACTACCTACTCACTTACTCTAATGGAGACAAAATTTATCGCAAAATACGTAAGTAGGTAGAACGGTGCAGCTAGCGTTCAATAAATACAAAATTCACGTCCAATTGAACGCTGATGTTTTCCTTCGACACTCCACTTACTCCCACCCATATAGAATTCCCATTACGATACCTATTCAGGCCCAAGAAAAGAGAAACATAGAAACGATACACTCGCGGATAGGCCATAAACCTCGCTAAATAAAGCGAGTATCGATCGTAAGGTCCTAGAGCAAAGTGGAAGGGCCGCAGGATGTAAATTCTGCGCTAGGAGACATATAGAATTCCGACATCTGCCTTCCTGGTATTTTGCCCTCGACCCGGGTGGCTTTCAGCCGTTCTATCTCTCTATCGTTCACCTTCTATCCTTCGTTTCGATGCCGGCTCTATGGGCCAACGTAGCAAAATAATCGAGAAATCGAGCTCTATTAGCATCGGAAGCGTACTGGCACGGAGCTCAGGAAAAAAGTCGATGGAAAGGGTCGAAATAGCTGCATCGAAATCAGTTCCCTGTACGGGGAAGAAGTCTCTTCTTTCCTTGGCCTCTCTTGTGAGAATGCGGACGGCCGCGAAATCGCATATAAATTAAGCTTTCAACATTTTCGGTTGGACCCTTTGTCGGGTTCGCGGCCATTTTGCTCATGGTCACTCGGGGGAATCAGGAAAGAAATCTAGATTGTGGATGTCGAGAAATCGGGTCGTACCATTCGCTACTTTTTCGTGTCGTATGAATCTAAGTGCTGATAGATTTGAAAATTATAAGCGGTGGGATTGCAAGGTTACGCGATGGGGTTTCAGAGAATGGAAGATTTAGGTGGGATAGGGAATGGCGTCCCTGGTTTTGGAAAATGGAAGATTTTGGTCCTATTTTTAGTGTAATTTTAACAGCCATTTCAACTTTAACGAGGTATGCAGAATTGGCACGACTTTTGTTAATTACGAAAATGAAATAAGGATCAATGTTTTATAATTATGGTCAGCGGTTCATAGTAAATCAGCGTTTCATGTTTATCGTCTTCGTTCAATTTTCTATTCTACGTTTTATTAATTGGACTATGAATCTTTATTTTCATTGATAACTTATTCGTTCGAATGTTAAGTAGAACCATGTAGTATCCTTTACGGGAAGAAAATTAACAAGGAGAATTTCTCGACATAGGAAATTTTCTCTCTCTCTCTAAATTTTTTAATATTTCTAGATATTTCAATAACTATGTATTTTCGTTGGAGATTCTTCAAAATTATTTCTTGCATTATTATTCAAAATCATCGTATAATAACTTTTATCAAATTTACAAATCATTTACAAAGAATTGAATATTCATGGGTACAAAATATAGCAAGGAAACACCTTTTCACAGAAAATAGCGGAGCAGTAGATTGACTGGTCAAACAAAGCGGCTCAACCATCAAGGTCAAGTGATTAAATTTTTTAAATGGAACAAAGAGCGCATTGTGTATCGCGTTAGAGTTAATAACGATCGATCGAGCGATCGGCGTTCCATGTCACGATCGAGGAACGTCGATACATGAGGTTGCTGGCCAGGATATCGCGTGATTACGTAGAAGCCTGCTGATAGAAAACATCTCGATGACGTACTTGAATTCAAAGTCTTTAAGTTCAGCTGACTCATAACAGGTGAACGGTGAACACATGTGTCTTCGATCTTACTAAGCTGCCAGCCTGGCTGGTTTTGAAATTGTCTGTACATCATGTGCCTTATCCTTTCATTCGATAGATTAATACACGTTTCCTTGGTCAGTTGTTTCTCTACTTGTTTAACGAACGGAAGGTGCTTCAAAGATGTAAGAGGACAGCTCGATGCTTAAATGGCAAGTGGAAGCGTGAAGGATTATCGTCTAGTAGTTAGTACAGAGGGAGCATGTTGGTCTGTAGTCGGCAGTTTATGTTAATCTATGCGTAATGACTGTATTTTTTAATTTATGTTACTTTTAAGGGGGTGTCCTGAATTAGAATGTTCTAAAACAGCATCTTTTTGTGATTCTTTTAGAAGGGAAAGAAAGAAATGAAGTTATTGAATTTTGAGGTATGGTTTTATATATATTTAACGAATAGAAAAAATTTTTTTAAAGTAAAAAGAAAAATTATGACAGATTTCTAAGCATATTCATGGGCTGCAGTTTTTAATCGGCGGGAAAGATCCACCTCGTAATTCTTGACCGAAACAAAAAACCAAAAAAGGATTAAATTATTATATATCTTTCTTCTCGATGAACTAAAAAAGTTCGTCAAAAAGTTTATTGAAATAATTGTTGTAGCACCTTAAAGTTTATTTTTTCCTTTTATAAAACACATTTTTTCTTTAAACCCGCCAAAATTTTTAATTTCACACTATTTTCTGACTTTTTTTTAGTTCATCGAGAAGAAAAGTATATAATTTAATCCTTTTTTGGTCTTTTGCTTCGGTCAAGAAGTACGAGGTGGATCTTCCTCGCCGATTAAAAACTGTAGCCCATAAAATAGACTTAGAAATCTGTTATAACTTTTTTCTTACTTTAAATATATGTAGTATCGGAAAAGGATAGGATTAGGATAATTTAGATTTGTAAAATTCTCCTAATACTATTTATTTAAGATAAATAAAAATAACAGAGATTAATTGGACAGAGAACGATAAATGTTCAACTTGAACTAAACGCAAGAATCTTATTCTACTCAAATCACTCTCGCAATTCTATAACTCTAACAATTCGATCTCTCTATAATACTAGCAACTGAGGCAACTCTGCAATTCTCACTGACTTTCCCAACTCTACAACTCTACTCTTCGGCTTCTCAACTAACACTGTTTTTAGCGTCTCTTTGTCTTTCCCCGTCCTATCGGACACGTGTCCCGAAACGCCTGTGGCCAGGGTCACGCAGGTCTTTTCCACGAAACTGTTCACTCTCGCGACATTGTTCACGGTTCGGCCGATATCTTAGGGCTTTTGTCCACGATACTACATATATATAAAACCATACCTCAAAATTCAATAACTTCATTTCTTTCTTTCCCTTCTAAAAAAAAAATCACGAAAAGACGCTGTTTTAGAACATTCTAATTCAGGACACCCCCTTAAGTGAGATTCCATATTACAAAGAACGATAGATTGTTGTGTTAGTATTCGATCATTTTAATTTCTTTTTAGAACTTTAATTTCGATTTTTCTTTCTTCTTAAATGGTACCGACAAAATGGTACAATGAAATTTCCGTGTCATTTGATATTGTGATTTATTTTATAAAGATTGACAATTTCAATAACGAGTTCAATCATCTTCTTAATTAGCAGATTAAAAAGATTATTACGTCTTCTTTAAAAAATTTAAAAGAATAGTAATTCGAGTGCAATAGAATTTTAAGCTATGTTAAATTTGAGCATAATTTATAAAGAATTTGGGAAAATATCGTGAGTACGTTGCTGCAAGATATCCAGCAGATTGGAAGGTTTTTGTTTTCTTCTTCTTTGCTGCCATACACATTGTATTCGTGACTTACCGATGCAGCCTGCATGACTAGCAGCGAACCCCTCGTAATGCAGGTTAATCGATGCACCGACCCGTGTAAAACACCAACAGGAGAAGCTGTGTTATGCAGTAGACACAACAAAATGCAGTCAACGGTGTTTTTCTTATGTAACCATTTCCCTTTTGTTTCTTCGTCTACATATTTTCTGTTTCCGAGTTGGCACGAGTCTACTTGATCGTATGATCTTGGAACTCTACGTTAAATTTTTATTCGAAGATTCTTGTCTTATCCTTTTCTCTAAAGTAGTGGAACATTAATCATTAACAGATCGTCTGCAACGGTAGTCGTCGGTAATTCATTAATTTTTAATTTTAATTTAATTTTATTAACTTTTTAATTAATAAATCAGTATAATAATATTAATAATTTAGTTTTGTTAATTTTTTTGGGCGGTTAAAATAACAAATTTCACGAATCAAACAATTTTCAACGATATGAATGACTTAGATAGTATCGTCAAAGAAAAAGTGCGCAAAGATAATATAATAATTTGCAAAAGTTGAATGTTATGGTTTAGTATACTTCAACCTATCGTAGCTTCCAGGGTAAAATATATGACATTCGCGCAGCAGTCGCGTGATAGCGATTAAGTACTTGAATATAGTTTTAGATGGAAAATTATTTACGTAGAGTGATTCGTATGTTCTTAAAGCGCGCTCGAGGTCAGAAAGCGCTTCGTTTAGTATCAGAAAATACATGGATTAATATAATACATTATGATACATAAAGCTTCGGTTCATCAGCATAAACTCAAGCATCTGCACGCGATCGTTTTTTCTATAAAAGGAAGCGTAACTTTATCGGCAGAAGGGTCATTAGAAGCATCGACAGGAGGTGTTTGGATTCGGTCGAGATTCTTTATGATAGTCGAGCACTCATGAATTTTAATATTTCATCGAAGCAACCCTTTTTCCGTGGAACCATCATCAGAACGATTCAACGAAACTCGAATATCACGGTGCCATTATAATTTTCGCGCATTTGAATATCAGCTCGTCGTAAACGGGAGGGTTTGTAAGATGTGCTACCTTCGACCAGATGTCTTTTTACATTATTGGATCGTAATGACTCGCGAAAAAAAAAAATGGTATAACTAATGAAAGTAAATTCTGTAAGAAGGGCGCAACGCGCTCTGTTAACGCTTTATTGTGTCTAAACGGACGAAATGGTGCCATTAAAATTTCCTGCATCCTTTACGTTCACCCTAACGGATACATACGAAGTTTATTAGTGCAAGTCACTATGGGAAGACATCCAGATTGTTGGACAAGTCAGAATAAGAGGACAAACGTTCGACGATCAACCTTTTCTCTTATTTATTGATTGATGGCTTGTAAAAGGGTCCCTATTTTGTTGGGATGTTTAGTCATGCAGAATAGTAGCTGAGGACAATGTTCCGTTTATGTATGCTCACGGTTTTTTTCTCGAGCAGTAAAAGTTTCTGGCGAGAGTCGAATCGTGTGTGCGTAACGGTTGGATACTTTGGTATTGAAGCTTAGGTTGGCGATTGTGAAAACAAATTCTTTTTTCTTTTTGGTGTTATTAAAAATTATTTAATTGGAGCCATAAGGGAGAAATACCTAACAATGCATTTTGATCAGGTTGGCTGCAATGGCCAACAGTAACCATTACGTTTTACTAAATTTTTTAAAACGAATAAAATAAGAAAAATTGTATGGACGAACAAATTTTCAACGACGTAGATGATTACGCGTTAGATAATATTGTCAGAGAAATGGATGCACAAGTGCGGTATAATATTTTGCAAAAATTAATATTTATGGCTTGGTATATTTCGATTAATTGCGATTTCCAGGATAAGAAATTCACGTGGTAGTCAATGCGTTAACATTACTGTTGTAACAGAGACAATATCGATGTATCGATTCATTTTCGTAATTTTTATTTTACTAAAGTCTCTAACAAATTATTTGATATCCGTAATAACACTTCGCGCAATAATTTTTCAAACACGCATCTAATTTACCAAAAACCTCTTTCTCTTCTCGCAAGTCTTTTATATAGCCGACATTATCTATGGAAAAGTGCAAATGCAGAAATCGCTTGTTCATAAATTAATCGAACCACACGACGGTATCGTTTTACGAAGGTGTCAAGTACATCGTCCAGTGTTCGAGTGTGGCGCTGTACATATACATGCATGTATAATAAATCTGAGGGAAACTGGCGGCTTGTTTGGTTCACCATAAGAGATGGATATGTCGAAAATCAGCTATCAACAGGGCCATCCTAATTCACCTGTTCTCTCCCTGTTACACCCTCTTTACCCACATGTGTGCATGCGTACGTTGTCTTCCATAAATTGGCCTTTAACAAAGCTTCTGTCCATGGTATGCATAAACAGGCGAAAGAAGAGAAGCCTCTCGCTCATCTGCCGACAAAAACGAGAGCGAGAGAGCTTTAACCATAATTTAATAACCGATTCGGCCTTTTAGTTTTGAGACGGCCCGCGAACAGAGAAGGAGAATAAAGAGGCCCCGTGGTTGCTGCCGTTGGAAACAAGTTTAAAGCCTGAAACGGCCTCATAAATAAGCCCCGCCGGAATTACAATAATCCGATCCAATTAAAGCGGAAATTTATAGTCGCAAAAAGCGTAGACGCGTCCCCCGCCAGCGATTTGCATTTGCAAATTTGCAAGCGTAATTTCGAATTTGCTTAATAGCCCCGCCGTTTTCAATCCTTTCCCCCTGCGTCTACGACATCTACGTGTTCCTTCTTGGTTAATCGCGCGATAGATTTCATTTTCATACATCGTTATATTATACATTCGTCGATGATACGTGCACTATCTCCTATGTATGTATAGATATCTATATATGACGAAGTAATGGGGCATGTTGAAAAGAAAGAGAGAAAAGATCACGCTGGGCTCAACGTCTTTGAAAAGGGCCGACGTCCATTATGAATTTCATACACTGACCTTCTTTATGCTCGTTTTATGGAGCGGCCCCCGTAACTTTCGACCATTTACCATACCTTGCTGCAGGTAAAGTCCACTCGATACTCCACCTAGACTTGGCTACTTTTTATGAGGATCTATTGCTTTACCGGATAACGTCTGATTGATTTGATTCGTTCTTGTTAAAATATTTAGCGTACAAGTGGAATTTTGCTTAATGAGCTCGTAACAGAAACGTTTAGAATATACTTTAAATTTTATTTCGGCGAATAAAAATTTGTTTTACAGGTTCCTTCAATTTTAGACAGCTTTCGTTAGTTCGATACGAACTCTCTGTAATTTTCTACTTTGTCGAGATTTGTCAACATCTCCATTACACCAATATGAGCTCCTTTCTTTCTCAAGTCTCTTTTTACTATATTTTACATTGATCAAATTATGATAATTAAAGGTTACAACTTTTATTAAAAGTATCTTCTCAGAAACGATCCTATACTGGATGAACCACGAAACGTGATCAGCTTACATAGATTATTCTGTTCTTAATCGATCGAAAATTTGTTTATCATTACATGATTACACGATTCGAAGAGAGTCTTAAGATGATCGTGATAAATTTTTTGTCGACCCCGTTTTCGGAGTTATTAAAGTTACCTTTATATTTTCATATTAGATGAACCTATAATATTTTTACTCGTATCTTTTAGCTGATATTGGAACGAATTCGACAAATATCGTAACAAATACCTTTTTCCATCTGAACTGAAAAAAACGTAAAAATGTCCTTTATCTTAATTTAAACGATGTTTCAATAGCGATATTCCTCGTAATAAGATCATGCAAAATTTGTTCAACTAGATTATTTTTTAAATGCTCCTTTGCTTCAGATGGAAAAAGGATATTTGTTCTATGATATTCGTCGAATTTCTCTTAATACCCTTTGAAAGGTGCGTGTAAAAAAATTATAGGTTCATCTACAGAAAAGTGGAGGTAACTTTGAATACTCGAAGGATTAAGAAAATATTTACAACGATCGCCTTAAAGCTCTCTTTGAATTACGTTATACCGGACAAGAAAATTGTCGATTAGCCCGCTAATAGCAGAATAGTATAACGCGTTTCGTGATTCAGACTGTATAAAATTTTCCAAATAAAGAAATTCAAGTGAAAAATCTTGACGATTGTCTTACTACGATCGTGATCGTCGATGTCGGAGCAGGCGCTTAAAAATAACGCAAAATATTCACCCGTTGGTTGGCGTCCCGCCATAATATTCGATGAATCGAAACCAGATCTAACAATCATCATCGAAGAGGCGGTTGAGCCGGTGCCAAATTCGCAGGGCCCCTAAAATTTTCTGCTCGGCCATTAGCATAAATTACCAGCATCAAGGTGACCGGCCACGAAGCCCGTTATTCCACTCGCGTAATCCTGATCGCTAATGTCATACATCCTGTTTTAGAGGTGTTGAAAACGAGGCCGCAAGGTGGTCAAGTACAACGAAACAACAGAAACCTGCTCGAAATGTTGGGATATCAGTGATTCGTGTATTTCTAGTCTTAACTGCGTCTAAACGGTCGCATCCAACGAATATTTAGGGGACTAGTAATTTTCTTCTTTTGCACAGGTGTACCAGGTTTTTGCTGTATTGCTAAACTAGTTAATAATTTAAGTTTAACTAGTAATTCCTGATCCAACTTGTGTTTTAAATTTCAACTGTGAATCTGAATCGATTAGTTTAGATGACGTATTGAGGGAAGTAACGGTATTCGCGTGCCAGGTATTAGAGTAGTACTTTATGATTGTGCGAAATATTTCATAATTTTTAAATTTTCGTTATTGCAAACATCCGCGTTTCAGAAATTTCACTTTCCTAAATTTCTGAATTTTCATGATTTCGAATATTTGAATTTTTCAATATTTCGATATCTCAACTCACACATTTACTAGTTTTCAGATACAATATTCCAAAGTCCTAAATTTTTAACTTTTCCATCGATTCAACCTTTCCTTTAAAGCTTCCCCTCTCCGCAAAACAGTGATTATCAATATGTATTCATTATTAATCGTCTCATTTCCTCAAATAATCGTTAATTCTTTCTTAGTTTCATAGACAATGCTTTGTAGCATTCAACAATCAGCCGTAAATCGTGGTTTTTCAACGGTATCAAAAATTTAACAAACTTTCGTGGTTTTATCGAATTTCGCGAAGCGCGGTTCCGTGAATGTTATTAAGTGTCTTGTAAAATTAATAGCCGCGACAATGCGCCGTGTCACGCGTCCTTTAGTGAAAGTGATGAAGACTAGCGAGACACCGAGTGGAACCGTGAAAAATTGCTCGTCAACGAACGCCATGACGCGACGAGCAACGGTAACCTTAATACTCTGACAACTTTTCCTCTGCTTTCGTCTTTTTTTTTTTTTTTACTGACTGTTCTCGTCCGTGAGGTCCCATCGTTTCTGGGCCGATTGAGCCGTCGTCAGCGAAAGCGCGATATTTCACCCGGATGGCAATCGATACGCGATTATCCTTCAAAGGTCAACCTTCAAGACAGCTTTTTGAAAAGTTGTTCGTATCTTCATCTGGTCGAGGTAAAAGCATTCGATTTTTCGCGGTGTTTGCGTCAGACAGCAGATTTCCTATCTACTCGTCCACTTGGTAAAGAGATGGGCGAGTCTGATTGCGATGGATAATCCTGTGTGCTTTTTCAACGTCTTACTTTATCTGATTGCGAACGAAAAAAGTGCTGGCTCGTGCATTTGGATAGCTTTTGCTTCTTCCAGACTTTTAGACTCTTCTTCAGTAACGATAATCAGCTTTTTGAGCGTAGGATCGTTCGGGATGTTGCAGTCAGGTCTTAAACGATTGGAAATATTAAAAGGCGAAAGTCTGTAGAAGCAATTTATACAGACAGGCTCGCGAGAATACCTGAATACTCGTAGGAATCTTTCTGAATACATTATATGCGTTATACGGAACATTTTGAAGTCCAGTTAGCATTTTAACGAGACATGTATATCTATATATATATATACCTACTGAACATATAAATATGTATATATATTTTCCCACTGAATATAGAGGCTTATCAATCTGCGTAATTGATTGATTAAATATTTATTTCAGCAAAATATATATGTGGATTAATAAACGTCTATATTCAGTGGGACTATCTTTAACTCTTATTATATATTTGATGTTATATTATATATATGAGTCATTTAATGTAAAAGTAATATAAAAATAATGTAAAAGTGGTGCACGTCGAAAAACTTGATTATTGAATAATGAGGGACGAAGAAGTCGAAGTTCTGTTAAATGCAATAATGTTAAGAAATGTTAGTTGTTGTGATATATATCACAACGATATATATACATATTGTGTATGATAGTTATTGGGTCTCATTCTAGTGCTAATAAAATTGCAAAATGTTTTATATGGCATATACAATATGGACATAAAAGATTTCTATGGTACGCGTTGAAATACTGTCGCGGGCCAATGTACATGCAGTTACTCACATTAATATTGTGACACAGCATTATCTCTGTATCGTAAAGGATAATTTAAATATCGTACTTGTTCTGCGAAGATATAAATCATTTATCGTAGCTCAAAAATACGTAAAGAATTTCATTCGAACAATCTTATTTTTAGGGTAAAGACTGCATAATTTTTAGTATTAATCGTTGCAGATATCATTAGAAGGTACGAAAAAAAGACCATCGAATTTAAGAAATAAAAGGAGCGACCTCTTTTTTGTTAGGATTCTGTACAGTTAAATATTATTATCAGGAAGGTATTGTTTACGTATTTCAAAGCTACGATACACAGGTGGTTCGTATTTTCGTAAAATGAGCAACATGGCATTAAAATTATCTCCTCTTATATAAAGGAACAAATACAAAGATAGTGCTGCATCCGAATATTAATGTAATAAATAGTAAGTGTAGATTTTGATATTTAGAAACGTACGAAGACTGTTCTCGTGATCCTCTCATGATTGGTTATCGCCTAGGGAGGAGAAAATTTCTGTAAGAACATCAGACATTCCAACCGAAATCACTCGGAGAAAGCGCCAGGTTACGATCAACCCTATGAATTCAACGAGAATTCCGATGTGACGTTGGGCTCGGCCGAATTCTCTTGCAATTATGCAAATATTTGGACGGAGCACCGCGCGTTTTCTTTTAAAATCAGCGAGATTCGGTCCGGGGACACATTGCTGGCCGTAATCGGGGGTAATTTCAAGGAATCGAATAAACGACCAGGCCTCGGCGAGCGTTGAATAATTGAAACGTTTGTTTGCATATCGCTTTGGCCCTTTGTTCCATCCCCTTTGTCGCGTATAATTCACGCGGCTGCGGTGAAACAGCGGTGGGTCGAATTCGAATTCCAGCAGGGCGAGAGAGAGGTTTTACCAATCCCTTCTTGTATTCCGCTTTCATTCCGTGAATCGGAATCCTCAGCGTTTCAGGAACTCGAGACGATTCGCGGAGCCCTCGTGTAACGCTCGTTACGCTCCTGGAATAAAATGCTCCTCGAGGAACAGCTCTCTCTTAAAATGGTCAGCCATTGTTCCTGGAGGCCCTTGGACGTTGTCGATGCTAAAGGGTGACCTTAAATCTCGCGTAATGCGCTCGTTGTACATGTACACGCGGTCCTCGTGTCCCCCCTTGTTAGAGACAACGAAGAAAAAGAGGATAACGTGGCAGGCCGATTCGATTATCGCAGATCTATGATTTTCTTGGATCTTTGCTACCGAAAACGCGAAGAATTAGTGTCATATATGACATTAGGGGAGTTTATTATTGACGGACTGCAGATTTGTATAGTATCCATCCGTGGAAATTTGAAGGTTCAAAAATATAGAGAATGCGTATAATACACAGAAATTTACATAGAGTGGACCATTTAAATGGCAGCATCTAAATATCTCCGTTAGTAATGGTCGTACGAAAAAAGTCCAGATAAAGTGATACTTGAAGGCCCACATGCGACGAAGAATGAATCAGGATAAAATATTTTCAATTTATTTTTTATGAGATGTAAAGGTCATTGTCGTTTTTTTCAATGAAGTCGTATATTCTCTGATATATTAATCGTTTAATACATAGATCTTGGCATTTTCTACGAGAAGTTATTAACCTACTCGTGTCGGAAAATCATTAGTGTTTAGCAAATAACTTAACTTTTATTTTATGAAACCTATTGAATGGAAGGCGTCTTGTCAATTTAGAAGAAAGACGACAATAACCTTGAAATCTAATAAAGGAAATAAGTTTTAAACAAAATTTCGTAAACAAAAATCGTTAATAACGGACATACATACATATTTAATTGTTATCATTTTATTGCCCCACCCTATGCACAAGTATGCAAACTATTATATCTATTATAATATTTAACAGATAGAACAATTCTCTAGCGAAATTTCAGTTTTTTAATTATATCCACAAAGATATGAATTTAAAAAATATCTGCAGCTTATTATTGCATTCTTCATCTGTTTTTTTATAAGAATTTATAGGTTATGGAATAATTGTGAACGTTTTGGTAAATTTTTTGGATGATTTTATAAATTGAGAATTAATATGGAAATTAGAAAATTAATTAATTAATTAGAAATTGGGAATTAGAAAATTAATTTATTAGAAAATGCCAACACATGTATTTCTGACGATTAATGTTCTGTTTTAATTGGGACATCGGGCAATTTATAAGTGTTAGGACAGAATAATTTATGGACTTGTAGACCTTTTCGTGGTTTTATGGAAATTATTATTATATATTAATATTCATTGGACATCTGAAGTCGAGATCAGGATTCAACAAGTTTGATTAATAGAGTTTATTTATTCTCTATATTTTTGATCGGATTTATGGGTTGGTTGACGTTCGAGGATATAAAGATACTTGATGGGACACCATGCATTATTGATTTAGCTTTTGTGATCGAGGACCACTCTATGTCTTGTAGAAATTTATGGTCGAAACGGAACTGTTTATGAATTTTACATTCGAAATCAGAACCTTGATAAAATATCCAATTCAAACCATTTATCGATTTTTACTCGACTAATTCTTCGAATTCAAAATTCGAATTACCTAAACTTTACGCATTGTAGAGATTACTTAGCTGCGTTTACCATCATCAAATAAACGAAAAGAATATAGTCTTGATAATTGAAAGATCAGCTGAGAGTAAAAGGAAAATAATCAAGTTCGACTTTTAAAATTTAGAGACATTTGGCGGTCTGTTTCCTTTTCGTCGTTCCATAGGATATAGAGTGTTCGACTCGAACCGCATGGAGCAGCTGGTGAAGAAGCTGAGTGTATCTGGAGCGATCTAGAACCTGGAGATCCAGGATCAAGATCGAGCGAAGATAGCGGCAGGAAACCCCGCGGATTATGCGTGTACGACGTGCTTGTCGTACGGCCGCGTTAAAAGTTTCTCATTGTCCTGGTTATTGTGTCGCTTGTCGTCGATTCTATTCCAAAGAAAATATTTAGCCGTTATTTCTCACAACACCAGACACCTTTCCGCATCCCTCTGTCACATAGTTCTGACATCTCAGAGAACGGGAACGTTGCTGGAAATACGTTCTCGCGTCTTTCTATCTTTTTGTTTTTGGAATTGTTGTTAAACTAGAAAATTTTTTACTTTTTTTACACGTACATATCTTTGTGACATTTTACGTAACGAAGTATAAAAATAGTTTCTTTGAGTAATTAGTTATTTTATGAACTTTCCCCAAACAAGTTTGAATTCTTTGAATCATGGAGATACTTGTAATACGTCGAACATTTCTAGTTTTAGATTACATTTCGTAGTGTGTAAAAACTGGTCTAGTTTTGTTATCAAGGTTGATCGTTGTTGGTAACAAGGTTGGATGAAAATTGTTTACAATGGAAGATTTAAAGCATTCGCATTTTAAAAGATACAAATCTTGAAAAAGAGAACTTTCACGTGTACTTACTTATAGAAATTTCAAAGTCTAAAACTTATCTTCTCAACTTGCACATCTTTTAGTAGGAAATTCGACAAATTCTTTACAAATCGTACAGGTTTGGAAAATACGTTTGGATAGAATCGATTTTCAAGCACACGCATACTCCATAAAACTTGGTATTTTGTTCGAAGTACGCTGGAAAGTTTCTGAAAGTTCGTAAAGGTGGTATGTAATACGAGTTTCGTGCGACACTTCTGAGGAAACGGGGTCGTGAGATTCCGCGTTACGTAAACTTGGTTAAACCGTAGCACTCTCGTTCCACGCTTGCCACTCTTGCCGTTCGACAATTTTTACGATCAGCCGTAAAGGCACGTGCTCGTCTCGAAGAAGATTTAAATTTCCTGACCGAAGGAAACTCGCTGGAAACCAGTGCGCGGTTTTATTTCGAAGCATAAAACTTGCCCCTAAAATTTTAGTTGGTCGATTCGTTTCTTTTTACGACGCGTACGTACCACCGTGACATCGCTTTAATTGCGTTTCGAAGGAAATACCATGTTTCTTACGCTTTTGGGCGGTACCTTCCTCGCATCTGTGCGATAATTAATTCTATCGGAATTCGTGCACGTGTCACAACGAACTTAGTGCGCGTTGAAAGTATGGAACTTGTACGATTTTCATATTTTAGGATTACAGAACATGAAGTATTCCAACAATTTTATTTTAGTTTATAATTTCGTGATGTTGTTAATGATTTAATAGCTTTTGGTTGAAATATCAAAATTGAGAAGTATAGGGGTATTTCCCATCTTTACGATCGTTCGTAAACTCGGAATTCTTACAGCGGGAGTTTATTTACTTCTCTTAGAAATAATGTTATAAGCAAGAGTTACGTTCGTAAGGAGGAATATATAAAATATAAATCGAATATTAAAAGATAAGGAAAGATTTTATTGACCAAACGTAAAACAAATTTGAAATGAAGCAAAAAATTCGGGAAGTGAAAGTTGATAAAGCGAGAATTATATATATTTTCGTTCTTCAATGATCTAGAAGGAAGATAAATTAGAACTAGAAGAGTACCACTGGCGACGTACAAAAGTGAGTAGCAATACGTGAATAACTTTGCATGATGTACACAAGACATGGTTTCGTTAATGGTTTTGAGATTTTTGGATTTTGCTTTCGTTATTAACGATAAGATAATAGTATTTCATGGCAAGGATGACGTTGCAGTTTATAATATCTCATTCTTGAAAGACCCATGAAATCAATGAAATTAAGCAGGAGATATAATAAGAAGCTTAGAAAGGAAACCTAGACGTAATTCCATGTATCTATATCTACATAAAACATCAATTTTCTAAGATAACGTCGCGAAAAGAAATTAATTTATCTTTTACAGATGTTCCGACCGAGGAACCGTATCACGATCTTGCAATTTGCTTTCCTCAACCAGGAACCCGAGGCTTGCCAGCAATCTGGATAATTGCCGCGTGCTTGTGACCCAGTATTTAAAGTCGATACATAAGCCACAATTACCAGTCAATGACGCGTCGCGTCGGGTTGTTTTTATCAGCGGTAAAACAGATTAACACGGTTTTTGCTCGTTTCGTATACTTTCTCTTCTCTCACAGAACAATCAGTATCCGCTCTCAAAATCACATTATACCCTTGTATCAATTCCCTGCAATTCTTTCATTAAACAATTTAGACGATTCCGCGAATCGAATGCATTACATACAGAACACGTGATTCGTTTCTTTTCGCGTAACAAAAACTCGTTCATTGCACGAGTGGAGATCGAAGCGAAAGCTAATTCGATCGCGTGAATCAGCGAATTGCGATTTCATCGTGTCTTCTGAATTCTGCTTTCACGGATTGACGGTCAAAAAGAAATACTTTGGATCGTGTAGAACTGCGATTTACAAGCGGCGCGATGTGCCGCGAGAGGCGAGAATTTTTAAAACATGCAACGCAGTAGAATCTCCCTTATCGAAATACCCGCTATCTGAACATTCCATTAACAAAATTTGACTATCAGCTTCGCTAATTCAATATGCGTACATGGACAAGAGCTAAGTAGTATGTATCGCGTTTTTGAACAAGAAGCCGAAAAGTGTGTCAAAATAAATAAAAAAAAAGAAAAGAGATGTTTATCGCATTTTATCATAATGGTCGCAATTATATTTATGGATTATATATATTTCTAAATTGCGTTATAGGCTGTCGACTGTAATTAATTTACGCGACCACGAGATGAAAAAATTTGAAAATCGCTTGTCTAGAATCATGAGCGTGGAATTTGTCTGACCTCTGAAACTGAACGAAGCCAAAGCGGAACAACTTCTCCGTTGCTGTGCTTCCGCGTTCGAAATGCGAAACACGCGGCGTCTGCGTTGTACACAGCACTTTAACCAATTAGTCTTCGTACAATCCAGCTCGTTATCCACCGAGATATCTGATCGTCGATGGTTGGACCGGCATTGTACGTCTTTATCGTCAACGAGATCAAATTATCCGTGAAAGGGCGGATACAGTTGAGTAGTTCGAGAAATTGGGCCCACGCTTGCTACGTTCTTGTCGAAATCTAATACTTAGGTCCAATCGTGATCGGTGCGGCGGCGATGCGATCATTTCGGTTCTCACTGGAGCAGATTTTATTCTCTTGATAACCTACCTTCCTTATTTCGAAACGCTGTCAGGTTTTGGTTTGATGAAGAGTGAATGGAGCTTTAGATGGGAACGAAAGAATTCGATGGTTGACAGAGTTCGAGATATTGCCTCGGGTATTACACTAGTCTGTTGCTGATAGATTCGATGGATAAATTTGGACGAATAAATTTTATAAAATATACGCCTTAGCAGTTATTTTGCTGCAATAAAATCTAGGTTTAGACGTAGGTCTCTTTGCGAGTTTCATTTAAAATGCTAGTTTAGCTTTTTATACGAAAACAAATAAATTTATGATTTATTTTTATGAAACCAATGCTTTCATTCAAGAGTATACTAGAGTTACTAGTCGATCGTATCAGAAACTTGTCTGAATGTAAATAATTAATCCTTTGATTGAGAAAATACCATTTCTAATATTTCTTAACATTTGTATTATACGAAAAGATGTGCGATATACATATACGCCCAGTTTTTACTCATAAAAACACAGTTACCGTTTTATTAAACTTATACAGGATGTGGCAAAAGTTTCTGAGTGTTTTCTACTACTGTAATATCAATAACGCCGAATTAGGAAAATAGCGGAAGTATAAACTTAAAAAGTATGATAATAAAGTAAAATAACTAGTAACTAGTAAAGTGAAACACTTGTGCATAAGCAATAAGATAACATGCCGGGCATAGAATGCGATTCGAAACTCACTATACGATCGTAGCAGCAGGAAACTGAGATCTAAATCGCGTCGACAAAAGTAAGCAAACATTGAAGCGGTTGTTATGAAACGTGTAAACTGCACAGTCGACTCTTATATATGCAGAGTTTCAATAGATAACCTTCTATTAAAGAGTCACAACCGAAGGATTAAACAATATAGGTACTTGTGTAAATCATGGAAAAAAAGGAAGCAAAAGCTATCTGAATTATGCTCAATTTGTATCCACCCATATTTCATTAAACAAACCATAACCAATGATATTCCACTTCAAATATAACCAGAAGAACATAGTATTATAGCTTTCGATCGACCGTACGAAAATCTTAATCCTTTCTACCGGCGAAACTCTCTCTGTTTTTAAAAGCGTTGGATTTAGTGTTTGCGACATGGAAGAGAGTAGGAGTTTGGGCAATAAGCTTGGCGGACGGAAACTGTCGCAGTGTCATGTCACGTTATCCGATGATCGGCGCCATGACCAGCGTTACAATGATGTGACGCCTACGCTCCCCAAAGAGATTGCGATCTAAGATAGCAAGCAATAGAAGCGACGAGGATATCTTGGGATCCGTGTGCTTTGGACACCTTTCGCGGTTATCTCTCTGGATACTGTTATATTTGCACGTTGAGAGCAGGCAAGATCTGTCGGCAATCGTTTCGATCAACGCTGTTTATGTCGATCCTTTCCTTAGGAATCGGTTCGGGGATCATACGGTCCCAGTTAGCGGCTCGTTCTTATCCTTCGCTCCATTCTCTTTGTATCTCGATTATCGTAAAATGGAGATCCCGAGAAACGAATCTCTGAACGGGTTTCTGACTTAATCTTGAGAGAAGAAAGTTTGGGGTGCATTATCGAGGAAAGTTACGAGTGAGCGAGCCGTACGTGCTGAAGATGGAATACGACGATAGGGGAAAGGGTTGAATGACGCGGATGTTTGTGATTTTGTTCTTGCTTAACGCAGAATCGAAGATTTAAACGTCCTTGAGAAGATTTTAAGCGTACTGTTAATATTTATTTGTTAAATTTTGAACATTTTTGTTTATTTTGTTTAGTATAATTCCGGTTGTAATAATTGGAAATTGGCTGGTGATAGAAAAAATGAGTAGAAGTACAGTTTATGTTGGGTTATAGAGCAATACATTCTAATTTATTGATTAAAGACTTCATTCTAATTTATTAATTCAAGGGAAGATTACATAAATAGTAAATTCTTACTAGTATACCTTGCGGTATTATATCAAGGAAAGAAACATGCTGAGCGTCTGTAGAAAATTCATTACTAATTTTTTGACTGCTTTTGTCGACTATGAGCTAACTCGTATTGGGCAGTCAACGTGTTAATATCCAGCATGATTAAGAAACAATTTGCAATTACTCAGTCCTCAACAAAGATTCATAAAACAAAATGTTTACAGTGCTGTAAGAATAAAAGAATTTGCCTTGGAAAAACCAACTGATACCTTTGCGTTCTGAAAATAAAACTGGTGGAATTTGATATTAATCGAACGGGCAAAGCGGTACCGATGCGAGAGAGATGGAGAGAGAGAGAGAGAGAGAGAGAGAGAGAGAGAGACGTGTAATTGCACGCGAGCAATCAGCGGTGAGCCAGCCGGAAAAAGCGGTAGGGGCTGGCAGAGCTGGAAGGACGAGGCTTCGTGGAGGACGCAGAAGACACGAACGAACACAATGGACAGGCCGTGTGGCCCCCTGGTGGGCCTCGCGAACACCGCACATCTTATCTGGCAAGATCTATGGGCCACGGACTAGGAAGCCAGGGGCCCTGTTAGAAATATCACGACGACCGATCGCAGATAGGACCGCGATAACAGCCCCTCTTTTCACCGCGAACAGACCTCTGACGTGCTCCCCGGCTCAGGATGGAGGGGGTGGCGGATTACGGGCAGCTGGTGGACCTAGATAGTTTACAGTAAACCGCGCTCGCAGCAAATTCGTTCGAGCAGAGACGAGGAAGGCCAAGGGCTTCTAAGACGAGAGACGTCTGACATCTTTGTCCGACAATGAAATAGACTGGCACGCGGGAGCCTTTGATGCGCTCTTTGTCGTGATTCAGATTCGCATTTTCCATTGTTGACGTTTAAGTTGGGAATGAAGGAATACCGATAACGGGTTTTTGAAAGTAGACTGCTTGTGAATACATTGTCCGCCGTAAGTAGCCATGTATTAGGATATCTACCGATATTCCATACAAATTGGGCACCAATTATTGTTTTTCATATTACTTCTTTTTCGTCATTAAGATACTAATCGTGCTTCCCTGTTCGAATGTACCGTTTCGTCTATGCCTCAGAAAATCTAACATCCAATTTCTTTTATATCTTTTTAAGAACTTTTTACAAATATAAAGCGCTTCAGTTAATTCCGAAACAAGTGTTCAAGATATTTGATATAAAATGATATTGCGTCGAAAAATTTTTTGCGAACATTCTGGCGCCTACAAAAATCACTCGAATCGCAAATCACTAGACCTAACATTCGCGAGGAATATTCATAAAAAAATGTCTAGAACATGTTGCTGCAAAAAACGATCTATAAAACAGCATACACATTATCTCCCACCTTCTGCGATATTATAATCACCTTATCTCTTTTTTCTGAAAAAAAAAACCCGAACTCAACAACACCTCTTTCCAAATCACAATTATCCCATAGCCACTAAGAAGTCCGAGCATTACAAAATAAGGCACAGGTCGACGTTGGACTTTTTATACGATCACGCTCGAGTCTGGTGATTATCCCGGGACCATCTTATTCCCTATCCGTTTCACGTGGTCTTGATCATCGAAATAATTAGATATTAACTGGCCGAGACTACCGTAGGGGGTGATGGTGTGTCGGAGGCGCGCGAGTCATTCGGCTTAATACGGGCTCGGATCACCTTTTGCTCGAGCTAGCGTGTCCGACGTTGGAGCACACAGGTGGATCGACCGGTCATTAGGGGCTCCACGTTAATTACAGAGATCGTATTCATCGGCGGCTGGAGCCGCGTTGCTTCCTTTGACATCGTGCTAGGAAAGTCGTTTCATCTCGCCGAAATATTAATTTCCCCGGAGATCGGTTTGGATGGGGCTTCCCTTAACGAGGCCCCGTGGACGATTGTCGAACGCGAGAAAGAACGAGGTAACGGGAGCAACGTAAACACCACCTTTTGAATTATTATCGCCTTCCGTGGCTTCTAATCAGTGGCTATTATTTACGGGCTTAGGCTGAGTCAGATAGTCGTTGATCGGCGTCCTGTTGCGCTTCAAAGAGTGCATGATCTACGAAGGATGTTTAGCGTCCAATTTGGTGTGAAGAGTTGGTCGGTTCTTCCTTTCTTGATTAGAAGGCTGTTTTTAAGATAGCAGATAAAGTGGCCGAATTTTTTCACTGATTCTCTTTTTATGCTTGTACGATAGCTATTTTGGAAATAGATTTTCTATATCGTACAAAATGTCTGCAGTTTGGGGAGAATGTAGAAGAATCGTTATCATAATTTGTTTTTTTTTTTTTTAACACGTTGAATGCCTCGCCAGTTTTACAAGGTTTGACCGTGGCGCCACGATGAATTTTTTTATTATGCGATATATATAATGTTGAAATATTACATACAAGAGATGATATGTTACGGTGTATAATCATCATTAATGAATTTATCTCACTGAGATCACCGGTGACCCCCATGGCGCTGTAGTGCAATTTTACTCGATTCATTAATTTTTACGATTTTCAATTATCTCATATTGTCTCTTCGCGTTGCTAAATAATTGTTCTTTGTTGTCATGTCCTGGGTCCTACCATAAACCATAATTCATCCCTCGGTCATACTTATTCTGACCCGCAATAATCCTAAAGAACCGTCACAAGATTTAGCATTTTTTACTTTATTGTCAAGGCCCTTAATTACCATCAAACATCTTTCAAGTCGAAACGTTTCTTAGGGTTATTGTTCATTAAGGTAAAACACGGAAAAAACGGGTTTTTCCTATGTTCGGTGGGCCACTGGTGGGGGGGGGGGCACACAATAGATCTATATTTCATGTATAAATGAAACTATTTTTATATGTTTTATATTAATTTTGTCACACCGTTGTAGTAACGATGGTAATAATAAAAAATGTATAATTATTGACATTTGTTCAAATGATGTATTTCTACTAATCTTGGTGCGCCGGTCATCGGTAATCACCACGGTGCCAGAATAAAATCGCATGCCGGTCACCGGTGACCCCCATGGCATTCAACGTATTAAACGAGAGTGAGATTCACGTATAAAAATTAAAGATCGTAACTGTTAAGGATTAAAGATTCAAGGATGGTAGTAGTTTCGGAATTTTAAAACTTTGTTAAGTATGACAAAAGAATATTTTTAATATATTTTTAATATAGAACATTGTATTGTATGACCTCAAATAATTTACATTGTTTCACTTCCCTATTTTCCCCAGATTCTCTCTAACATGCAATTAGTCACGAGAGACTATCTATCGAATTTTGTGTATCTGAGTTATCAAACAAATTAAAAACGCACTTAATCACAACAATATTTATACTTAGACATCGATACTTATATATCAAAAGATTGAAATACTTAACATACAAAAATTTCGCCATAGAATTACATCTGAAATGACAAAATCTGTAATTTTTTCAACACCAAGGAGATAACAATTATTAGCCCAAACCTATAAGATATTAACAGTTATAATTTATGTTTTCACGCAGGTATAACAGGTTTAACATATTTCTAAATTATGTGTCCTAATGTGTCAAAAAATTCGCAGAGTCAACGTTTTTATTAGAATATTTTATGTTCGTGTAGACTTTTACAGTTAATTATACATATGTTCCAAGTATCTACTCTCAAATTTCTTGCACATCGTTATTCACGCTGCAGCGTGAACCACAGAACCACGATAAATTCAATTTGCTAGCAGACTGTAAACGATGATCGGTTAGGCGTGACAACCTGCTTATTCAACCTACTCGATTAAAATTCAATGTTTCTTGCCATAAAGGGCGAACTTTCGTATGCCTGATAATCGATGCTTTCCAACGAGGGTAAGATACTCGCCTCTGATCAACTATCAATATATTGATGCGTTGGATTATCACGCGCCAATAGAGAGGGAAACGATTACTATGATCGTCTTTCTTGCACGTTTTTAAATTCCCCTGTGATTTCTCTTCTTTACAGTCTTTAAGAACGACCTGTCGAGACTATGAAACACCAGACGCATAATGACGTTGATCTAAAAAGCGTCCATGTAAAAAAGGAGCCGGTTTACAAGACCAGGGTCCAGCTACAACAGTGTTGGATAAGAAGGTACAAGATTTCGATTAACGGACGTGTCGCGATTTATCTGACCGAAGGATCTTCGAAAATTACACGTCTAAAGCTAGTCTTATTTCAGCGTGAAACGCAGCTGTTAAGTTAGTGAAGCGGTGTAACAAATCCATTTAGCGAGCAATTCCATATGCTAGTTGGTTCGTTTGTTCATCGAAGGCCCTCTTCAGCTTATAACATTCATAACTACAATATTACCATGTCGATATACGAATAACGGGAAGCTGTTTTATTCTCATTTCGGTAATTATTTAACGTTACATACATAGATACGTATTAAATATAGAAATATTAGCTATAGAGTATAAACACGAAATTTCTGTTGTTCAATCGAAGAAGATACGTTTCTTCTATCAATCAATGCGTTTTCGTTTGTTTTTTTTTTTTTTAATTTTTTTATTAATGAGTGAAAGTTTGGTATATAGGTAAAAAAAAGTCGACTTATAAAATTAATATTGCTTTGTTCTTGTATCGTAGAGTCGTAATCTGAGAATTCTCAATTATTAAAATTTGAATAAAATAGGATCGATATTGCACATTTTCTCGTTAATTTTTCTAGCTTTATAGTTGTACATAATAATAATAATAATAATAACAATGACAACAACAACAAAACGTCTACTTCTGGAAGTGGTTTCTAATTTCGTGGTGGTGGTATGTGCACAGTGCTACGCAAACGACCTGCATTGTCCAGCTATAATGAAACAATACCAGGTCATGGCACCTTGCATCACACCCCTTGCACTTTCTTTCCCCAATCTTTATTGTTCGGCCAACAAAGGGCTTTCGACCCGTGTTCTTGATCCACGATGCGCAGTGGTGCAGCTTCTCGCCTTTATTTCGTCAAAGTTTCATTGTCTCTTGTACGAGTCCTCCAGGCAGGTGAAAAGGGTCAGACTTATAGAAAATGGTCCTCCAAGAAGTCATGCCCAACAATGTCACCAAGTCGATGCCAGATTTTTATCGTAGTCCCCTTAAATATAAATATTAAATACCGCTTCATGATTTATTACTTCGTGATTTGTGCTTTGTTTCATATTAAGGAAACTATTATTTTTTTCACTTTTACCTTCGTTATTAATGAAACGAGCTTTCCATTTTTAATTACTTTTAGATTTTTATTCGTATTCTTTTTTTAATATTTGAATATTCGAACAGGCATAACACATTCTCGGCAAAAATGACTTCATCGAAAAAGATGTTTAGTGTTGGCAGAATAGTGGAGAATAACTATATGGTTTTTAATTTACAATCGTGTTGAGGCGTATGTTTTTCTCGCATATTACCCGGACAATGTCCTTTGAAAATTATACATTTATGGCACTTTATTTACCAGCTTTAGTAGGGGAACATTATAGCTGTAGTTCCTTATTTATGTCGTATATTCGATGAGAATTTGTAAGTTTTTTAAATTTAAGAAAGAAAAATTAGGTCATAAAGGTGAGCCTCGTATAGACTAGTAAATTAATTTATTACAACAAAAAAAGGACGAGTAATTTTATACAAACGATATACTTACTGAAAGACGATATTGGGATCATAAATAGCTAGAGAAATTATGTTATACATTAACACAACCATAAGTATTAATAATCTTTCGTGACGAATTTTATTTTCATTTAAAAATTGGATAGAACGTTCCGGCAGATGTAATACACGTATATTGATATTTTATTGTATTTAGAACTGTCCAATACAAAATCATCAGATCTCGTCCTTTTACTTCAACGAGCATTTTAAACTTACAATACAATCAATGGCTACAAAACCATAGTCTTATTTTTCAGTGAAACGCTTTTTTATCGACATCTATATGTCATCCTCGTAGTATTAAATTTTTGTTTTATTAAATTATTAAATGATATGAAATTTAATATACTTGGACTTAATTAGTTAGTATATAAATGTTACAATAAATACAGCGGTTTGCATTTGCAAAAAGTAATTACTTTTTATAGCCACTGTAAAAAATCGCTATGACTAAAAATACGATGTCTTTAAAAACACCGTATCTATCTTCTTATACGAAAAATGAAAAATCCTAGAATGCCAAGCGAATAACGGTGGAAGTTATGTCGTACACGGTGTACCGCGATAAATTACGTGTGTAAATTGGTAATGCACGTACGGTGTGTCGCGTGTGAGCTCATCGAGAGGAACGCGTTGAATTTACATGAAGTACTTCGAAACGCCTTTCAAGCGAGCCGATCGCGATCGATCGGACCGTTTAGGGGCAAATATGCGATAATAATGTACCATAATCGTTGATAATGAAGATACGCCCGGCAAGCAGGTAGAAAACGATCGATTCGAGAGAGCCAGCCAACCGGACACTGACACGTGTACCATCCATATATGTTCTTTCTCCTGGTTCAATTTGCCTGAAACGTGTGGCGTGATCGTTCTTGTAGCGCTGCGCCGATTTATTATAATTACTCGACAAGTTTTCGTTCCATGTTATCGCAATGACATTCAAATTTCCATTTTTTTGCGGGTTTTTGTAAATTTAATAAAGGTAATCTTCCCAAACTCTTTTGCTACGCTCGATTTCATAATTATACAGATTATATATGGAATTTGAAACTTGGTACGTAATTAGGTGGTTTTATCAGGCATTTCTAGACTTCATTATATAAAATTCTTTCAGTTGAAAAGTTATTTTATCGTGAAGAAATGCAGAATTACGAAAAGTTACTGGTCAAGTAAAAGTATAGCTATGTAATAGTATAGGTAAGAAATTGAGATTAAAATATACATACAATTGACTTAACTCCTGTATGAAATTCGTTTCGAAAACAAGATACATTTGAATATCAATTCTCATATATAATTTAATTAAATAAAATAATAATAAAATATAGATATAACATTGAAATAAACTCAATTTCTTAATTGCATATAGTTAAATCTCAGATCATAGAAAAATTGAATTTCCAATCATATAGTATGAATTACAAACTGCATGAAAGAATGATTCAAAGTAGAACTGCGCAGTCGGTTTAAATTATATTTCCATACAAAATTTTCAATGATAGACCTTCCATTCAAAAAAGGGAACGAAGCATGATCAAGCGCGTCTTCAACGATCCCTAATTTTCATTCACGATGTAACTAACCATTGTACACTCTCAAACACCTGCATTTATCCATCAATCTTTCGCACCTCCTAACTCAAAATTAATTAACTTGCCATCACACGAAAGCGTGACAAACACTGTACTTACCTCCTCCCTGACACGTCACCAACTACAAGCCAGATAAGTGTAGAACCAGCGACAAGTATTATCGAATTACCAGCCACAGTTCGATCATTCCATCATTATTTGAGCAAACCAGACTCGCGCCCATAACCTTCGCCGACTCGATGATCGCCGATCTGAAAAATGGCCGACGTCTTCGGATGAGACAAATCGAGGCCAGTCCAGGCAAAAAGTATTTCCATCACGCGAAAAGGGGCCTCAGGGTGGAGATGATCTTTATTAAAAATACGTCCGTTGGCCACTTTGTCCTTAATGCGAGAGTGCCACCTGTACCCTTTATAGTAAGCGTTTATACCTGCCACTTAGGGCCGGCGAGATTATCTACTCGAGAGCAGCGGAGGACTTGCAGCGAGCAGCACCCTCGTTTTTGTGATCAAAGGACGTGGCTCGTTCCGCGGTTTCTCTCGCCGCGATTTAGCGGAAGGTGTTCAAATTAATGACACTAGCCCGTGAAATCTTGAACGATGTAACGAGAGGGTGAGGAGGTGGTTTTCTCTTTTGCTTGAATTTTTGGCCAGACGACTGACTACGACGACGTTCCCAGCTGGCCCGTACAATTAGACCTCGTTTAGGGGCGTTTAGGGGCTCCCTTATCGCCCCCATTACTGTTATTATCGACTTATTACGAGACTGATGCATCGCCACGCTCGTTCAAGATCGGTGGCTAAGTGTGTCCCGCGATGAGACGTGGCTGATGCTGACGTGTCTAATGCTAATGATCGTCGTGTCGATAGAGTGGATGTGATCGATAGAAGATTAATGGATCATTGGTTCGTTGGGATTTTTTTAGGAAGGGTTCGAAGCGAGGAAGGAACATGATGTGAAATCTTCTAGAAATTCTGTATGACCTGCATATTATTTTTTTAATTTGTGGACGACGAGAACGATTTTAAGCTTGACTTTTTATACAAATTTTATTTCTTTTATAATTGATACTGACGTGTCTAATGTTAATGATTGTCAGCGTAGTGTTGAGGATTGGACCGATAGAGGACTAATGGATCATTAGTTCCTTGGAATTTTTTAAGGAGGCTTCGAGGTGAAGAATGTGATGTGCAGTCTTCAAAATTATCTATGATCTGCATATTACTCTTTTGCTTGTAGGCGATCAGAATGATTTTAAGCCTGAATTTTTATCGATATTTTTTATAAAATACATATGTTCGTAGATTCTTATAACGGAACCTCATTTTACACGACGTACTTTATAAGACTACATAACGACCTTGTTATACCAATTTTATCTGTATAATATTCAAGTACCTATACACAAGAGATGTTTGACGAATTCTTACTGTATGTATTTTCATTTAATTTG
This sequence comes from Bombus terrestris, assembly GCF_910591885.1. Classification (NCBI taxonomy): domain Eukaryota; kingdom Metazoa; phylum Arthropoda; class Insecta; order Hymenoptera; family Apidae; genus Bombus; species Bombus terrestris. The sequence continues at coordinate 656,927 of NC_063281.1, forward strand.
ATAACCTTGTTTCTGCGCTTAAAATTTCACTATAGCAGTAGATACAGTCGATAAAACGATGTTACGAATCATTGATAAATCTTCGAGGGAGCAAAAAATATTCCAATAAAACTAACGTACACTGCAGTTCGTAAATATGTGGACATCGAGTTATAATAGCGTACGTGAATATCATTTAGATAAGTTGATCAAGGATCATATAATCATATGAAGTATAAATTATTTACGTATTTAAAATCCTGCCAACTGTATCAGTCTTATATTAAAATTAAATGCACTATTCGCCCTAGTGCTAACTAACTTCAGATATTAATGTGGAAGAATTTTCTTTATTGTATCTATTTTGGCTGATGAAAGCATTCGAACACTTTTATAATTAAAAACTTCTTTTATCTATAATATATATTATACAAAACATTTTAATCACATTAGCGTTGTACTCGTGATTACAGTTGCGAAATACGGCTATCGTGAATGTATTGGTAAAATTTGAAACAGATCTGAAAATACATACGTATATAAGTTACGTATTAGAAGTATATACTTCGTAACGAGCATCGACGTATTCGAACTTTGAATGGCCAATTATTCGAGCTACAATATTTAACGAGCATCTGTAGCACTAATTGTTCGTGTCTCCTTACAATGCTAATAAAATCGAAATGTGTGATATATACATAAAAAATTTCTAAGTGTTAGTTTAACGTTCGAAAGAACTGAGCACGATGAACTCCTTATATAACGAAATTGCTCCACGATATTCGACGCTTATAGATGTCAATTTCTTTTTTTTTTTTTAATATTAATTTTTGAAAGTTGATTTTATCACGTCATTTAGATGAAACATTCTGGGTTTTTTCATTTGTAATTTTGACACAAGCAATCATATTCTGCTAAAAGTACGCAAGCATCCACATGCTTTTGAAGATTAGTGCACGATCAATTAACGATTCAACTCGAATTAGTATTTTCCTTGTTTAATAGCTTTTTAAACGTTCCTCGTCTATTCCCATGGCGAAGTATCAATGGAATGTTAAACAGTTATGTTCTTCTATCTTCTCCGTTATTAGTCTGCATTAAAAGCAGCTAATGAAGAGTTGTCGATAAGGTTATCGTTATTAACGTCGCTGTAGACTCGCATCGATACATAGGACAACTTATTATCCTGCGTCACAGATACAGCATTCCACGGAAGTGCAACAGGTTGCACGGGAATTGAGGATCGACTAACATTACTCAGATTCGTATGTATGTAGGTGAATGATGCACCGAGTAAAGCAGTCAGTGGGCCGCAGACGAAATCGGGGAGTCCCTGGATTTCAGGTTGCAGCCGCGTGTAGCCTGTAATTACGTACTGACATTTCCTTAAAATGAGTCATATTTTGACAGCGCAATTTACAAGCACGTTTCTCTTGCATAGCATGATGTACGGTATGAAAGAAAAGGTTTTTGTGACCTTTTTGCGAGGTAAAAAATTTATTTAGTTGTCTATTTATTTATTTATAATATAATATATAAGATTTGTTAGTAAAAGAGGCAGAAAACTAGACATATATAAGATACAGAGTAATCTTCAAAATAACACAGTAAAGTAGGGTAGATGTATCTAAAGATCTACGAGCTACGAGTTCGTATAGTGCGTTAGAAAAGTATTCCAACACTTATCACAGAATTTTCTAACGAATATATGATATGCATTATACGAAACTTTCTGAAATTTTGTTAGCACTGTAATAAGACGCGATTATAAAAGTAGTAAAATTTAAAACTAATCCGGATATGTATGTAAGATCGCGTAAATCTTGGGATAATTCTGTAGTCTGAAAATCGAGTTTTTATTATGAAGTAATTAGATAAAATACAAAAATAAACAACAATTAATATGCGTCTATAACAATAAATAACAATAATTATATAAAGAGGAAATAAGTCTTTGGTACAATGTTTACCTGAAAATCGATTCTCGATTTTCAACGTCCTGAGCTACCGAACTTTCTTCTTCAGTCTTTAAAATCTTAAATAACTATTCAAGATTACAATCTTGTCTGTCTCTAATGTAACTCTCTGTCCGTCCGTTTGGGAAAAACGTGCTTCTTAAAAGATCGCTCTGTCCGTGAAACACAGCCTGTCGTGCTACCCGTAAAACAAAAAGAATCCCTATCCTACATGAACTCTAGGGAGTTTACATGTACATAGAAATTACCGAATATTTATTGTAAACATACATTTAGCGAATAATTAGTATACGCTACATGTCCCGCTACATGTTGTGGCTCATCAATATAGTAAATAATTGACTGTTCAAATAGGATCTTTGCGAAGTACATGATTCCAATGATTCCTATTTTGTAGCTTCTAGGTATTATACGTACATTTTCAGATTCACTCTAGATTTCACAATAATAATTCAGAATAACACATATTTTTGAATGTACACGTGTCAAAGTGTTTCAAATATTTGAAATTTATGGATGAATTAATTATCCTTTTAAATTTTTTGTGACAGTACTCTATCGTAGAGTACCACGTTTGTTCAATGTTAAGTAATGTTAGAATTTTTATGTTTGACGTCGTGAATGTTTGATGAATATTTGAACTTTTTATGAGTTTGAGATATTTATAAAAGTGAAATCTCATCTACACCATCTACACATACATGTATGAGCATGTAATACATCATCATGTAATAAATAACAAATTTTGGATTTGTAGTGCTTGAGAATTAAAATTTTCTAATTATATTAGAATTTCTATAGAAGCTATGATAAGAATAGATATTGTAAGCAATCAATTTTTTTTTAATGAAAAAGCAAGACATTTGTTCAAATAAAGAATAAACCTGTCAAAAGTAAAAGTAAAAGAAATTTTTGAAAAATTTGGAAAATAAGGAATGGTTACCAATATCGTTTCGAGAATTTTTCCGCGTGCAATGATTTCCACGGTAGTGACATTAGACACAGGATATCGAGTATGACATTTCTAGTTGTTAATACCGATTTATGTTACCTTCGATTTGATTCGAAGTTGGCGTGACTTTGACGAATGGTAAAAGAACTTAACCATGTGGTGATATGTTGCTGCATATATTTAACCTCGTTTACCTTATCCTTCTCTACAGGACGAGACAACAAACCCAACAGTTTGAAACATTAATATTTAAAATGAAACTTATATAAATGACGAGTAACTTTTTACTCAACTTTAGTTTACACAAGAATTAATTTTTACCCGACATTCATTCCGTTTTATCGAGTGAAACTCGAGTCAGGTAAAAGTAAGAGACAACAAATGACAACGATTCTTCATACCTAAAATCTTCGTTTCAACGCCACGAATCATACCAACAAATGATACTCTTGACCCAACAATGTATTAATAACTCGCACAAATTTACGTTTTGCGGTATATGTATAACGTGCTTATGTATATATCGCTTTTTTTCTGTTAGTCGGGCGGTATTGCCTGCGGTTTAGAAAGTTTAAGAAATGACCCTAACGGTCCGGCATCGACGATTACAAATGAATATTACCATCGTCGATTACAAATGAAAAATCACGAAAGGCGCGAGCAGTAACCAACTAAGGAGGAGTAATTACAACGAGATTAATCTTTCTTTCACCGTGGCTTCAATACGCCTTCCTAACGAGCACCAAATGGATCACCGTTATACACGTGCGCGGTTCAGACTGGTCTGCGATCGGTTCTCAAAAGGAAATCGTTCTGTCTGCTCTTGCTTTTGTCCGGTTCTCCCTCGCCAACATTTTATGGATGTTCGTTTTTTTATCGTCCGGCTAAGTGTGCCATTGGCAAACTCGTGCTTTTCACTGTCATATAATAAGACTTAAAGTTGATTTTAAATAATGCAAATTATCTTGTTTTTGATGTGTGCCATTTGGAATGGCAAGATATTAATTAGCATATTTGTGATTCTTCGCGTTTCAATCGCGTTTGTATCAGTACGTCACGCTTTGTTCCGACTTGTTTCATGAACATTCAAGTTCACTCGTTCACGGTAGGCCATTTTTTAATGAAAACACGATCGAATCCCGGAGAATCACAAATTTGTTATCTAATTATCGTGAAAGTTTAAAATCTAAGATATCAATTGAATAACATTTAACTATCATTAAGGTGACGTGCGATGTCGAAGCTAATTTTTAAAATATAATTTCCATAAGATCTCTTTTATTAGCGAATTACGAGTTGAATTGCGACTGTCTCTCCCATCTTGTACAACTTTTATATTGTTTTTTGAAAAATTCTTTACTATTTCTGATGGTTTTTATCAAATATATTCTTTAGTTATCATGATTCACTTCAACTATCATCTTGAATCAATAGAATGAAAACATTAAAGTGCTTTTTTTGTCATTTTAATAGAGAACTAAATAAATCAAAATATTTTCTTCCTTGTTATTATATTTTCAAGCTCCTTTTATATCTATTTGTTCACGTAATCTGTTAAACAAAAATAGATTTACAAAGTACGGTGTCGATAAAATAGTAGCCGAATTTACAACTACATACAGTCGATATAACGATGAGTAAAATCGACATATTTCACAAAAATAAAGTAGAAAAAGTAAAGTAACAGGAGTGAAATATTTAACGTTCTTTCGATATTATTTCCAAGAGACAAACGAAACTCGATAAAACTTCTTCGACGTACGTGATCTATCAAAGAAGAATGGATCTCAACAAAGAACAAGGATGGTTTGCTCTCTAAAGCGCCGAACAAAGATTTGCTATTATTCTTGGCATGATTCTTAACCCGTGACGTACGCACTCAACCACCTGTTCCTTCCTGAACCCTAGAAACTGAAGATCGATGCCACTCGTGAGAATCACTCTTGGAACACCAGCGTTTCGCGGAAGATCACGTGCACCGTAAGAACTTATCCCGTAACATGACGTTTCAAGACTATGCAAATCCCAGAGAACGATTCTCTTCCTCGTTTCTGGTTATTGTTCGCGGTACAAAGAAAATTGTAGCGGGCCAGCCACAGAGGTGGGCAAAACGTGGCCAAGGACAATGCTCAACCTGCCAGAATTGGCGATCGACAATGGCGAGAGAAAAAGGCGAAGACAAGGCGATGGGCGAATAGAACCTGCTGTTTTCCTTTCAGCTGGAAAAAGTTCTCGTCGAGGTTGAATAGCATCATTAGTCTGCGGGGAAACTGCGAGCAGTCACTGATCGAGATCTATTATTCTCCGGCATATTTTCGTAGGATTTCTGGATCCTTAGATCTTGTCAGAGAACTGAGAAGAATCGTCGAGAAGAAGCGTCCCGACGTGGCTGATAAATTATCTTCGCTTCGTCACTGACTGAGACACTTTTCCGTCGTTCGATTTTCCATCCTTCTATCCCTGATAAGCTACGAGATAGCCGGCTTCAGTGGTTCATTAGTTATTGATGGGGAATAATGTCGTTTCTCGGTACCTACTAGAAAATAGGAAAATTTTGGAGAAAATGTTACACAATTTATTAAGAGTTATTCGTAAGCATTCGTCAGTGAGATGAAGATTCATCGTTTAGAGAATTTTGCTTTTAAAACATCTATTCTGTGAAATATTCTTTCCACTTGGTATTGTAAGATAACAAAAGATTAATGAAATATGTGTCTTGTCAGTGACACTAAATTCATCGGACAAACTTTTTCCATCGAAATTCGATTTTGTATCAAAGAACGGAACGAAACATCTCACAATCGGCATTATTATTTGGCAATTGTCATATACAGCATATTATCGCGAATAAAATAAACGGTAAATTTATCTTATCAATTGAGAAATACTCGCTAGATAAATCTAATATATGTAGAAGTTGGAAAGATCAGGTTTCAAGATTCAAATTTTTCTGACTTACCAAACCATATATTCCATTTCACAATATTCACAGTGTCGAGCAGTACAAAAGAACCGATTCACAGGACTGAAATAGTGGTGCTATTCGCTGCGGCGATTGTCCCAAAAATTAATAGTATCAAGCGCAACAGTTCATGCACGTGGAAAGGTCAGGCTAGTAATAAAGTTAGCGCATGACACGACCGTCGTTCGTCGATTTTTCTACCGAGACATGTATTGATATATTTTCTAACCGAACCGATTGAAGCAATAAAATGCCTCACGGCTTCACCACGAAAATTACATAGCACGATAATTTATTACGGCTGAACGCTAATGTAATTCATATAATTTGCGTAATAAATTACCAAAGCAACTTATACTATTTGCATACTCGGTACGGAACCAGTCTCTGTGTCAATAGCATCCGCGATGTCTATGGTGTTTTACGAGCATGGTCAACTCTGTATCCGCTGCTTTCACCGCGGTGTGCAAACGCGTTTGACAAAATTATGGTGCGATTAACGTGCCACGAACATTCGTATCGTTGGATAAACGCGCAAGAAGTTCCGATTTCTGTTGCAAACTCGATAGCCGTTACGATCCTACATTGGCTTCCATTAAGTTGTTGTAAATCAATTTCGTCTAATTACCGTTTCCATAACATTTGAGTAGTAACAACGCGATGTCTCTTGTTCGTATTTTATGTTAATTGCGGTTTGATGGGTTATCTGATTTCAACATACAACTAGTATCATCTGACACTCTCTTTTATGAATCTGAATAATTGCGATAAATTCTAATCGTGTAATCTTTTATGGATTCGCGTGATACCTCGTAGGGAATTTATTTTCTCCTCTGTACGATCAAAGTCTCTTTTTTAATATTCGACGATTTTATTATCTTCATTGTTGGATATTTTATAATAATAACATTAATAATAAATTTTATTATTATTCCTACAAAATTTTAAGAGCATCGAGAGTCGATAAAAGTCTGTTGTACAAATTTCTATTGTACATATAAATATTTTTATATTTTTACTCTCTCTCTCTCTCTTTCTCTTAATTCAACAAAGATGTCTGTTTCAGAGCTGTATAAATGAAGTGCTTTGGAACTTTCCACATTGTATTACGATGCAATAGCCAGATAATACAAAAAGTATTGATACACCACCGCATTTATTATAGCTAGATTCTGGATTTTATAATATACATAATACGTGAAAATATATGAAATGTCCAAAGTATAGTATTTCTTATGATATTTAGCAGATAAAACTTTCTTCGCGGGTTTCATCTTTCTCAATTTATTTTTACATTTTACAAATATGGAATGCTCGATCAGCGAAAAACGAAATTGGATCGCGTTTCATAAACTTACTTACGAAGCACCATGCAATGTACATCGCGCGCGCACAAACCTAATTTACGGTATTAACTTCAGTTTACGAGGCTAATTAGGCGCGTAAACAAATGCAGAGGTGCGAGAAGCGAAGCTGACTAATCGCGTCGATGCACGCATCTCAACTCGTGATGCGCGCAAGATGACCAATTTACCACGTGCTCTTAAACTACCAGTTAGCCTGAAATAATCAGGCGACGTGGTACGTAGATGCTAGCTAATAAGCTAGAAATAACTTGAAATAATCTCGAAAAATAAGAATAAAGAGATGTTATTGTTGAAAAATTAAACGCGATTAAATTACATCGTTAATGTGCCAAAAAAATTCATAGAGCTAGTATTTTTATCATATTCATTTCATCCACGCCTTTCTACTTTGGATGATACTTATACTCTATCTATGAGTCTTGCGATTTAAGTATTTAACATACTTTACTAACATTGTATGTCTCTTTGGCATAAGTGCACTAATTACGTTTATATTACAATATTATATATTTGAAGGATGTACGTAGACTTTTGTAATTGACTGTATATTAAAAATCGCTCGATTCCACTCTACGCTTGCAACTCGAAACCATCTCGAAACCGTCCACAGATGTCGAGACACGAAGACTCGGGGCCACGCGAGTTGCAGCTCGTGCAATCATCTCGGAGTTCTAGGGCTGTGCCCAGCGGACAGGCTCGTTCAGCAAAGCCGATCTCGCGCCTGTAATTTTCACACCGTTCGGCCAGTTGGGCTTGTAAATGTGCGAATGATAGCTCGCAGAAGAATTCAGCGGGATGATTGCAACGAAGGAAGAAGAGGGACAGAGAGAAATAGAAGGAGGAGGAGGAGGAGGAGGAGGAGGTCGGCTGTTGGGCACTGTCTTTCGTCGAACGAGGGTATATGAATGCGATTTCAAAGTTGCTCGTATGCATATCGACCCTTTAGGGCTCGAGCTACTTAGCGAGCTGATCGACGCCGCTGCAATTTCGATACCCTTGTTAGTCAGACTGATTTCCTCTCTTTTTTTCATTGTTGAAAGTGCGTCTGTCATTCGAACGGTTCGGTATCTGCGAAAATTCAAGGGTTCGCGGCCAGCTAATGCATGGTTCTCATATAAAATCATTTTGACCAGAGCAATCTGGCCTAATATGACCAGCCGCGGTGTCTTTTGGGCGAATCTCGCGCCCCTTTTTCAATGTCCAGTCGATAGCTAATCAATGTATTACGACCGACGGTCCGCGATTATTACCAGCATTGATTCGAATGCTTATGGTCAATGAAACGAAGCCTCGAGGTGGAACGCCACGGGCCGATTATGCATCCGACGGCTAATTGATCAATTTTAATATCGACGCCTGGCCAAGTGGTCATGCGTGTCGTCCACTTCAATTACGCGATTCCTCGATGAGTCTCGATCACTGTGATCCTGGATCGACCGAACACGCCGGTGCTTCTGTGCACCCCGATTCGATTAAAGGGCAGCCACGAATCGGTTGAAAAGAAAAACGCTCATTAGGGATATGGCGCTTTATCATCGTTGCTGGTCACGTGTGCGAGCGATGAATCGTAGGTACGATATTTAGTAAGCCGATGGCAAAAATAAGAAAGTGGTAATTTGTGGGTTTCTAGGATTTTTGTGCCGTCTTGAGTACTAATTTGTTGCACCAGCGTGCTGTATTAAAAGTTTTGATCGACCGTTTGCTGCTATTTGATGGAAGGTTTCGCTTAGCAGGGTATACAGTAATGCTAAAAAATATATAGTCATTCACATTTGTCTAACGTAGTATATTTAGTTAAGAAAAACACTGACAGAAAAATTCAAGACAATTTTATAGTTTATTAGAGCTGATATATAGGATATTATTAGGATATATAGGATATTAGGCATCCGAAGATGTTAAGCATTATGATTCAATCTTATAATTTAATCTTATAATTAATTGCCTTCATTTTTCAGTATAGATAAATTAGAAAAGATTCTTTTAAATTGATAAAAGAATTATTCTGAGCAATTCTTTCAATAAGATTAAATACCTTAACTTTTCGACTTTATATATTTAATTTTAATATATACATATATATATATCATATGAAATATTAATTGTTTACATATGTATAATACTTAAATATAATATAACATATATATCTGTTGATTTCACAAAAAGATATTAAATGTTGATTTTCATCGTTAATTTATCATTAATCCGTATATTTTATAAATATTCATGTACCGTTAATATAAATTAAGGAAAGTATCCATACGTGTATGAACTGTAGTATACATATGAAAGATTGTACTCTTTCAATAAATTTTACTAGTTGTGATGTCATTAACTTAAATTTATTATATAATTTATTTTTTTATTTATTTTTATTTATTATTTATTGTTTATTATTTTTTTTATTTATTTATTATATAATTTAAATTTATGATTTCATTCTTTGTGAAGTCTTAATGAATTCTTTCCAATGATGTACCTATTATTTCCTTTATATCGTGTGTCTATTTAAAGTTTGTTGTCGCTTCTAAATATCAAAATACTTCTCGATTCTTTCCTTTGACTTTTATTTTCTTTTGACTTATATAACTTCTTAAAAATCTTTTATGATTATAATAATAGACAAAGAAGATACAAAAATCTGTATTTGAAGCCTCGGTTCTCTTAATCTAACATCTCGAAACAGCGCGTCTATGGATGGAATTTTCAAGATGATAACAATTTCTACATTTGCTAACAAGGGCAATTATGTAATTTCTCATTCTCCGTAATAAGCTAAACACGAGATTGGCTTGATAGTTGTTATAATAAGAGTTCATCAATAAAATGACGAGTTTTACGATGAACGTGACCAGACCGTATGAACACGCGTAAAAAGATAAGAATTTTGATGTTGCAAATGGCAAGCTCAAATTGGGCACCAGCGGGCAGGTGGAGTCGAATGGATGAACGTAATTTTGATAGCCTCGTTACTAAACATTTCCGAGGTATTCATCACCTGCGCTCGAACCACGGTTCAGACAGTCGGAATCTCGTAATAAATGGCTCCAGAGGTTGGAATTATTTTGGCCTTTAATTTTCTCAACTCTATTACTTTAGGTGTTCGTCTACCCTCGTCATTATGCACCCCGCCACGAACTGGTTATCACCTAATGACACCGTATCGCGACAAACCGAGTCGAATCGCCTCGTAGACTGCTTTATTCGCTCGAAATTCAGTCTACTAATACGAGAATCGTGTCTCGTAATACGAATAAGGTAGATGTTTGGGATAGATAAATAAATGATAAAAAATGACGAATAAAAGATAAATAAACAAGAGGTAAAATAGAAACGAATAGTTTGCGATATGTTCGTATCGGAAATTTCTTTGGTTTAGATCTTGATTTAAATCTTAGTTTTTGATAAAATTGAAGAAATATTGTGGTTTTAATTATGTATATAAATAGTATAAAAACGTATATAAATACTTTTATGTTGACAGGTTTTTTTAAATCTGTGGCCATAGGGTGGATTCATGACAGCTTCACGAGTAAGTGAAAACATCTCATACTTATTTTTACAATATATACCTACTATAAATTTTAGATATTATACACACTTTAATATTTTCTTTATTATATTACTATCCTAATTAGATGACATTCAGCCAAAAATAATTAAGAGCCCTACATTTAGATCAATATAGGAATTGTACGTTAATTGATGCGTAATTTTCGATCAGATCATATTTTTCTATTGTTAAGGATCTTATTAGACTTGAGAAAAATATAAAAGAATCGTTGTTGCTACGCGTAACTTTTCGTTTCGATTTTACCTACAGCTCTCTTTAAACACTAAAGGTCTTTGTATTTGTTGAAACTAGAACGAGATTAGAACATTAAAATCGCAGGAGTGCATCGAGGTTGGCTAGTCATTCGTCTTCCACGACTCAATTCTTAGTCGCGTATGCTTCCAATATCCACTCACCCTTCAAAGAAAGTAATCAATAAGCATCTCCCAAAGACTCTAACATTTTATGAAAAACGTTCTAATGTTTGAAAGCAGTCAGCCGCAAAAATGAAATCCATTTTTCTCTAGACCAGACAAGGTACTAATAAAAGTATGGGAAAAACGGACTCAGGGCTGCCCTGTACCAATCCATTAACGGAGCAACATATCTGTGTTCTCGTGCAGGAGGAAGTTGCAAGGCTCCGGACTTTCTCAACTATCAGTATTTTTCCTGACCTCTGTCCTACGCTTTTTAGCACCTGCTGCATCCTTTCATCAGCGCTCTGGGACACGCGTGTACGCTGACTCCGCGAGAATGTTAGCTATTCCCGGGCAGGTCTTTATAACCCGACGACTGCCTACCACGGTTATTTAGGGCCGGCAAGCATGAGAATTTGCGGGAAACAACGAGGTGTAAAGAACACCGGCTCTGCCTCACGAATCTCGCCGATATTCCGCCTGAACACGCCGCTTCTTTAACCGTCCCAACAAGCTTGGGCATAAAACCGGAGACTGCTTCTCATAACCGTGTCTAACAACCAGCACACCCTTTCTGACTCTTGTCGCTTCGGTTTCCTTCGTCTCTGTTGCCCGTTCGCCAATTTGTCGAATTTTTTGCCCAATTGCTATGGCGTTGCGCAGGTTTTGAAGTAACTACCGATCAAAAGTATCCGTATAAGTATCGTATAAGACAAGGTATCTATCTTAATTACAAAACTACAATTAAATCCAACTGTAATGGTTTGCTTCTTCGTAATCAATAATCACTAATAAGTTAATGTAATATTATATTACAAACCGATTAAGTTGATTTTTGAAAGTCAATATATTGTAACAAAATTGATATTTGTAATTGTCATACCTTATACAACTACTTTGCTACGTGACAAACTCCTTATCTCTAGATTCTTTAATTTTTTAAATTATAAGACAACTGAAAAAGAAAGTCTTCTAAACCACTAGAAATACTTCTGATATTAAATCAGCTGCTGATGCTCATATGGTAAATACTTATGTAATTTATATATAATTCAGATTTATATCTTAGTAATTCGGTAAGAGGTTAATACGTTACTTCTAATTACCAATTCGTTGTTAATTTTGTGTACTTTGGTAAAATTCGCGTATCTACTACATATTCGCGCATATTCTTAATAATTCAAATTAATTTAATCAACAAGCGTATATTCTTGTGGAAAATTATTAGAGCTATCTACAGGGTGGATCAATAAAATGAAAGCTACTAAGTATGCATCTGTGTTATAAGTGGGTTTATAAAGAACTTATAAGAAAGAATATATAAGAATGGTGTTATAAAAAACTTCACAGAACAAAGCTATACTACTTGGGGGATATTTACAAGGATGAATAAAACTTTTTCTGAACTCTCAAGGTCGTCATCAATTTTTCTAATAGGACCATATATTTTTTAGTATATTAATCGATCCATGTCGGCATTCCCTATAAAAAAGTATTAACCTGTTTATATCGAAAAATTAATTGTTAATTTAGCAAATATTTTGACTTTAAGTTGTCAAATTTAATATATGGAAGACCAGAAAAAAAGGGAGGCGGTATTCTTATGTTTATCTATCTTTATCTTTTATCTATACGTCGTTACACGAACAACTATCTGTTAAATTATATTCACACAACAACATCAAACTTTCGAAGCCCTTCACATTCTTCAAACTTCGTTCGCCAGTTTAACTAGCTGTAAGTGGTTCGATCAGAACTTTGTGTCCCTTCGCCAGCTATTAAACGTCCTCGAGAAGCTTACATAACGCTTCGCTTGCGTAATGCTGAACAGAGTCGAATCGGAATAAAAAAGAAGAAAGAAAGAAAGATAACGGAAAGGTAACCTCGTAACGAAGGCCAAAGAGACCTGGATGACTTTTGTCGGAATGGTTGAGACCTAGTCGCGTGGCTCGCGTCAGCCAGCGCAGCCTGTCAAGATCCAAGCCCGTATTATAATAAAGAGAGCTCCAGGCCACGAGTTGCTCCCTTTTTTCGAGGGAAACGATTACGACTAGCTATTGTGCGGCTGTGGTCGCGTGCGATAGTCACGCCATGTTACGTGTAGCGAGTACTTTAGATGCTGACCAATTTTCCAAATCGATCTAACAGCTGCGACTCAACGAATCCCCTATCCACCGTGTCCCTCGAACTCCGAAATATTTTATTTCGCTATAATTGTCCCGCATCTTAGACCTCACGGTCCGGGTGTAAACGCCACGCTCGCGTGTCTCTATGTCCTCTATACATGCATTCAAATTTCTAGAAGGGCTTTTTAGAGCCTATGAAGACTCGTGATAATACGAGCATTTCTTCGGGACAGATTCTTTGGCACAATAGCATAATGCGGCTTTGGGATGATTAGATGGCTCGAGAAGGGTTTTTGTGCGGGGAAATAGTTTGGTAATTTGAAATAATTTGCTTCTTAGAGAGATTTGAATTAGGCTAGTGCTTGGCTTTTTATGGGCCTCTGGACCGACCGGCATTAATGGTTCAACATTGCAGATGGCATGCGTCGTATATACTATATGCAGTTACCCGTAAAAGCATTCGTATATTTTATCACAAGCCTATATATATGTCGAGTTCTCATTAGGGTTAGGGGCGTGTAACGAATCTTCATTTGAATTAGCCATTGTTGTTATATAATATGGATGATATTTACTGCTACAAATATGATTAGTGGCGATTAGATACTCGAGATGCTAATGATAGTGATCTTAGGTTCAATAGCGAATTCACGGTCAACGGGATAGCAAATGCGTTTTCTTCCAAAGTCCAAGTCGAACTGAACTTACTGGTTCACAATTCAAGCGTAACTCAACTTGCTTGTCCACAATACAAGTAGAACTCAACTTACTTGTACACAGTACAAGTAGAACTCAACTTATTTGTCCACGGTACAAGTAGAACTCAACTAACTCCCTCAGTCCAAGTGGAACTGCACTTATATACTCTTCTTCGTATCTCTCTGTACCCCTCGGGTCAACTATATTTTTAAGGAGAGCTATACAATTACTCCATAACTCTATTAGGTAAAAACATTCATCCCGTGACCGTGGCTACGTTTAGCGACCCGTTGTGTCACTTCGAGCGCAAGCCTATTGTCATAAATCTTGGGAACACATAATCGGATTCAATCATAAACAATTTCCCCTAATTTTTATTATTTAAGTACCGCTATAATGAAAAATTTAGACTAAAGTATTGGGGGTCTTCCCAAAAATTCCAAAAAAAGGCCCCGATGTCCTTTCATTTCCCACATATATTGGATAACTGACAATTTAAATGTCCTTGTTATCTCTGCAAAATATATACTTGCACTAGATATCTCGAGTCTCGTATTGTTCATTCTTTCAGATATCTTGCACATTTTTCCAATTTAACGACGATAGTGACGTGTCATTTCAGTGCTAATGATATTCCAAAATGTTACGTACATACACACGACATATTCGTAAACCTATGTGAATAACCGCACATCAAATTAAGACAGTTAAAGTGTAAAGATAGAAAGAAGTTTCGAAGACTTTTATAGAAAAACAAAATCCGATAATCATAGAATTCAATGTCACCCACGTTGAGCATCGATAGAAGCTCTTACGATCTTTCCTCCCAAACTCGTCGATATTTTTATCAGCGAACAAGAACGCAAACGAGAAAAACGCGTCGTGGCTCGTAAAACGTCGTATCGTTCTCCTGGTATGTTTCTTTCGCTTTTCTGCTTGAAATGGCTCGTTTTTGCCCCCGCAAACTCAGCCCAGCTTAAAATAACACATTCTGCGCCATTTATCGCTCGCTCGATGTTTTTAAAGCAAGAGGCCTATCATGGACCATGTTTCATGCAAAATTGGACGAAATTTGGCGAGAATCCTGTCCATTTTACGCTTTCTTTCAGCCGTAACGGCGTACTTCGAATTCATTAGAGAGTACAAAATGAATTCCGGCGCGTATGAGATCCGCTTCGCATCTCATGAAATTTCCGCGTCCCAATTAAGCCGAACAGACAGTTAGCCCTCTTACTTAAATCTGTCAACGATACGAATCGACAAGAACGGAACAGAGTAGAATACCGTGGCTTACACACTGATTTTTTACAATTTTTTTTCCTTTCTTTTTGTTCCTCCTCGCCCGATTCTTTTTTATTACACGATCGTCTAGCGTGGCTTGTCAGCTCGTATTGAACGCAAACGTGACGCGTTCCCTCGCACGAATTTCTTGTTAGCGGCCCGCGACCAGCTGTTACGCCTTTCGAAATCGCGATTCGTGCGCTCACCGTCGGCGACAGGTTGTAAACTTCCCATTAGCCGGCTGCGAGTTCTTTGATAACGTACCGTGTTCCTTGTAATTGATGAAATTTTTCGGTGACGATTTTTTCATTTTCCTTTCGACTTTTTTAATCGTTTTTAGGGTCGTGTATAAGTGAATGTTACAATATTTAGCGATGTTCATGGGAAATTAATTTCTCTTATAGTTTAAGAAAAGCGAAGGATTCTTTCTGTCTGATAAAAATGCTTGTACTGGGTTACCAGATAAATCTTAAACCTTTCTAAGATCATGTTTTTTCTTAGAAAAAACAAAAATTCCACACGGATGGCATAACAGATGGCAGAAGATTATTGAACAGAATAGTACGTATTTGGTTTAAACGTATTATTATAAGATGTAATAAAGTTTATAATTTGTACTAGAAAAGATTTAAGGCTCATCCGATAATCCAATACTAATAATATTATGATATACACTGGCTTACGAAATCACTTGAATGTTTATCACAAAATTTTTCACGCGTTATGACAAAATCTTTTAAAATTTCGTTAGCTCTATAATGAAACACGATTATCGTAATTAGAATAGTAACGTTCTATTTGAATATTAACGAAAGCAATCGAGAAATGTATATAGAAGATACAAGACATTTATTGGAAACATAAGCAGGTACACTTGATGAAGAATTAGCATACGTGAAGAATAGTCTTAAATATCCAATCAGTGATAAACATGGTCTCGCTAAATATTGTGCTTATTATATATATTATTATACATTGATGTTATTATAATGTACATTAATAAAATAAAATATTATATTATGTGTATATATATTATTTTTATTATTATCAACATTAATTATATTGAATATATATATATATATATACATTGATGTTATTATATATATATATTATATAATATATATATAGCATATTATAGCATATTATAGCATATTATAGCATATTATAGCATATATATAGCATATTATAGCATATTAATAAGCATATTATATATATATTATATTTATATATTACATATAGCATATTAATAAGCATATTATATATATATATATATATATATATATATATATATATATATAATATGCTTATTAATATGCTATATGTAATATATAAATAAATGTAATATATAATATGTAATATATAAATATATATATATATATATATATATATATATATATATATATATATATAATATGCTTATTAATATGCTATATGTAATATATAAATATATATACCCCAATAAGTATCTCGTAACTTGTACATACATTTTCAGATCCTTTCAAATTTTACTGATATACTTACATTGCGATAATCGTGTCTCATTACAGTGCTAATGAAATTTCAATATGTTTTTCATAATATCTGAATATGAAACGTTTGTAAAAGTGTTGGAATACTTTTGTTAGCCACTGTATATACCCTTTCCTACTTGATATTTTAGGTAGTCTGTTTATTTTAATCTTGGAAATTTGAAAAATTGAAATACATGGGAAGAAAAGTTAAGAGAGGAATATGTCTGAAATATAAAACAATTTTTGACAAATTAGAAAAATTGTAATTATCAGTTCTATAAGATTGTTATCGATCATTCAACGCATACGATTTTTCTTTCTGATTCGAAGGAAACTTACCAATGAATAACACATGAATCTTATTTCTTTCTGTACGTTTTGATAAAAGTACAAGCTACAGTACGATCGACAAATCAAGGTTCTTGTCTCGAGCGAAGGTTGAAGAAAGATTCCATCGACACCTGCGCTGTATCTTTAATTCATCGAGGTTGCTCCGCGAAATATGATGCACGTGGCGCACGTCAAATCGTCGATAGAAATCGATTGTACAACTGAAATGAGTTTTTTGTATCGATACAGATCGGTATTCGTCCCGCTCGTCGAGGAAAAGATTTCGTTCACCGAAGCGATTCGTTGTTTATTTAACGCCAGTCACGTCAGCAATAAAATTTAATGTGCTTGCGTTACAAATTGCTCCAGATCATATCTTAGATGACAGTCTATCGTATTCAATTCGTTATATGCTTCTCGTAAAATGAAACACAAAGATAGAAATAAAATGTTCGAATACGTTCGTAGAATTATTTCTGTATAGAAATTTTTAACTATTCCGAAGTCATTACTTCTCCTTCTACGCAATTTGTTTATATTTTACCAGTTAAACTTATACTTCGCTTCCTTTACCTTTCTTTTCTACGTAAAGATAACATATTCATCCAACGCTTGGTCCTTCGAATATATCCATAGAATTATTTCTTACATAGAGATTTGTTCTTTTTCTATATAAAAATCAAGAAAGTCAATCAGAAATATTTCTTTAAATTTTACCCACACAAAACATTACGCTTTGACAAAATCAAGTGACCCGTATTTTTAACGGAACACAAACGAAGAGTGTCTTCTTCTGTCATTTTTCAAACAATTGTTGTAGAAAAAGCTTTCTAAAAAAAAAAGATTACTCTTAAAATTATTCTCTGCTCTATCCTAAGTCTCTATCTCCTCTATACTGCTTGATTTCATTGTTAGAAGATCTCTGTCGGCTCATCAACCGTGAGACGCACGTCTCCCGGCCCATCATTTCCCCGAAATCTCATCTGTAACCAGTTTCTGGATCGCTTCTATTAGGCTGCTTAGCACGTAAACACGTCCAACGATCTCGTTTAGAGTCAACGGTGCTCCACCGTGAAGAATCCTTTCGAACAGCTTGGAAACTTGCGTCGCAACCGCCTCGCGCCGTCGAAGGTTTGTCGGCAATTAGGCCGTTTCTCGGGAACATAATTAACACCGATGGCGTTAATGAGGCCGCGAAGGTGTCGAACGAGCCAGCTGTTCGCCTGGTTTCAGGAACACGAACGATTCACAAGATTCGAGCCTCGTGCAGGACGAACCATGAAGGCGATCGGAAAAACACAAGACCAACTTACGTTCGCGAACAGTCATGATAATTGGCTTCTGGCTGTATCAAACATTAAAAATTTATTCTCGTCTGTTATCAGTAGATAAACCTTCATTCTACGGAGAAACGATCGAGTCTTGGCTGCTTGGATGAATCGTTGGACCTCGAGCATCGCGTGAGACTACTTTCAACGGCTAACAAGCCTTTGATACGTTTATTCGACTCGGATAAAGCATTCGAAACTCTTTTTGGATGGTTTGAACAGCG
The DNA here is from genome assembly GCF_910591885.1 of Bombus terrestris. Taxonomy (NCBI): domain Eukaryota; kingdom Metazoa; phylum Arthropoda; class Insecta; order Hymenoptera; family Apidae; genus Bombus; species Bombus terrestris. The sequence goes on from NC_063281.1 coordinate 675,631, forward strand.
GTTATCCGAAGATTTTGGCTAATTTGTGGACTGATTTTTGTTTATGCAGATTAATCTTCTCGACCGGTTTCTGCTTGGCTAATAGTCAGTATGCGGATTTCTATGGAAATTTATATTTTTGAGAATAGGATTAAAATTATATTATTTGATATTTTATATATTTTTGATATTACGTGCATTCTGCTCAATTTTGCACTTTCAAATTTCCTATACATGCATAGAAATTCTTAGCCCATTAGTAGGATTGATTAGATATTTGTGTAGATCCATAGTATGGTTTTCTGGATGTCTGGTTTTAAATTTTCTATCTAATTTTTGCCAGTTACGTTTTTATACTTCTTCAAATACGTCTCAAGCCTATATACCGTAGAATGAACTACATCTACTTTCTCTGAAGCATATAAGACTGTTGAACAAAATTATATCCTTTCGTTAAATTGATTTGTAAGACCAAATCACAAATCCATGGACTATCAAGCACACATATATTCATCGCACACGATATTCCTAATGAAAACCCCACAATGCCCAGAACATTCTTTTAATCATCCCTTCAATTACGTTACCATGCCATATTCTCTATGTGTAAACACTTCCTCCCGTAAAGGAGAATCCACGAAATCAAGGGAAAAAAGGAATGAAAAACGAAGCGGCCATACGTTTAAAGTCGAATATATCGCAGTCGAGGTTTAAATTTCACCGCGTAAGAACCGATCGATGATATCTATACTCTCCGCCGTACCTTTGTATCTTTTTTCTGTGGTGGCATCCTGCCGGGACAGCTTGACGTGGAATCGTCGAAAAACGCGCATAAAGCCGCGCGTAGACGGTGATTCGTTTTACGGGCACGAAGGGCGTGCTGCCACCAAAGAAATTCGCAAGCTCATGCATATACAGGGGAAAGAGGAGGGACCGTTTCAATGGTATCAATAGCCGATCGAAAAACTGGTACAATCTTGCACGCCGCGTTCTCTGCGAGCCTTCTTGCCTCTTCTCGCCCCTCTGCCTGCTTCGTGTGCCCGTTGGTTTGTCGGCAATCGCTGCCAGGAAGGCCTCACCTGGGCCTTTTTGCTCGAGTCATTGTATTTGCGCGAGCGTGCTCGAAATATTAATCCTGGTCCCGTGCATGAGCCCAACCTGGCCCACCTGTAGCATACGAGATACGACTTAACTCGATGGAACTGCACACGCCGATCTTCGTACGATGCCAATTGGTTTAGACACGCGCTCCTATCACAACGATCGGATTGAGTCCGTTTGTAAGAGTTTGAAGGAGATGAGCGACGTCGACTTGTTGGCGTTTTGACAATCGATTCGAGCTGGAAGGTTGTGTTAGGATGTTTCGTGAACGATCCGTTATATTTTGTATTGTTTTGGATTGTTGTTTTTTTTTTCAGAAAGTTGATGTGCTGTGAAATGAATTTATATTTGAACAGTTTAAGATGGTTTGGGATTAAAAGCTGGTTGTTTTCATTTTTATTGTCGTGGGGGGAGTGTTTGGTTATAGTTTAGTTTGGTATATTGTAGTTTGAGGTAATTTCGAAAAAAACACGCGACAATGACAGAAAAGCGAAAGTTTGTAAATGAATTTGTAGTTTATATGTACACACAAAATCAACAAATAACGGAAAAGTAAAAGAATCGATCGATTAATAGACAGGTTATTCCACAAGTATCACAAATTACATATCCGAAATCCCTGCTCTTGTTCATGAACCGCAAATTCCAAAAAAAGTTATTAAAAACAAATCACCAATCTTCAAGAAGTACCATCCTCTGTGAAGACCTCTGCAAACTAATCGTGATGCGCCGAAATGCAACTTTGCTATTGGAGAAAAAGTACAAAGGGAGAGCGAATAAAGCACGCCACGTATTCGGGAAGTATCGTTTTATCAGGAATGTTCGAGCGATTGGAATGCCCCGAAATTAGTAAGTCAACGCCAGGTCCGCTGTAAGTAACACGAAAAAGCTATTCGAGATATTGAAACGGGGGAAGGAACACGTCTACCGATGAGATTATCGTTCTTAATGCAAAAGCGATGGAACGTCGGCGTGCGTAGAACCGATAGAAAAAGCAGCGTGGAATTTATCGTCGCCGAAAATACATGATATTCGGCCTTTCCTAGAGAGGCGAACACGCTTAGAAATGGCCGCTTTAAATTGTCGGGACAGAACGTACGGGTTCTACGTGGCCATGGAGTCCTCGGATGGGATCAAAAGACGTCTGGAGGATACTAGAGAAAGGAGTGGCTGAACTGGATCTCAGCTAAGATAAGCGGAGCCACTACCGTGCTACCATACAGCATAGAGATAGGATAGCTCCGGAGAAACTCATTACCCTCTAATAGTTCCCCGTACCGTAAAGGTTCCGCGGAAGGACTATCCAGAATTTCAATTTGAGAGGAGCACGACTGACCGAGAGCCGGCTCCGAACTGACCACGCTTTGCATAATAAATAACCGCGGTTTCGAAGATCTTGGGAATTTTCGGAACGTGGTCCGGATTGGCCTGGTGGAAGATACTTTATCCTGGGTACCATTTCGGAGTGTTGATTTTTTCAGAGCGTTTTAATGAATTCGATGGAGATTTTGGTTGGTGGGAATCGTCAGGTTACTCGATGAGAGGAAGCGATTTAAAGTAAAATAAAGGAGGAATGAGCGGTTGAGTTACAGATTCTTTTTAAGTTTAAATTTTAAGATTTTATTCGTGGAATGTAGCGTAAAATAAAATACAACAATGGTGATGCGATTATTTCTATTTAGTTTCTTACAACTCTCGAATTATTCTTGCTTGTAATTCTCGCGTGACTTCTTCTTACAGATGAAAAATAATTTCCTCTTGGAGAATATTCGAAATTTTCTTTTAAAGATACCTATAGTACTCGTCCCAAAAATCCCAATTATTTTGTTTTAACAAACTTCCTCCTGTATCGCCAATTCAGAATTCCACATCACAATTTCACCAACTCCTCGCTTCGTTGTCCTTTAACTTTAAAGTTCACGTTGCTCGTTACGTGATCCGACGCATCTATGTCCCAGCATTTCGTGTACGACGTACATGAGTTGGGTTTGGAAACGGTGGAGTGTCGGAAAATTAATTTTCTTATCGCCAACATCTAAACGACAAAGACACGGCGACTCTGTAATGGAAAAGGAGAGACGAGGGAGAGGCATCGCTCGAGAAAACAAGATACCGAGCGACGTTAGAATGGTCTCTAGTTTTCGGCAGTGGCACGGTCAACAAGCGGTATTTTAACGATCTATATAGCGACACGTCCGTCGGGTTGACATTTTCGAGTCTGCTCCACGAGTCTCGTAGTTGCTCCTCTGAATAGATAGAGCCCGGAGTAGTTCCCTTAATTGGGCCCCATGTTGGCCCGCTATCGTCGGTAGCGGACGGTAGTTGAGCTACCTCTTTCTTTACCCCTCTGTTTTCTCCATCTTTCCTCGATCTACGTTCGTTTACGTCCGGTACGCGCAGTCGCGTCTTCTTCGACCCTTTGCAGGCCCCGTAGCGCGCCTTCTCTCTCGCTTCTTCTACTTTTATCTCGTCGTTGATGCACGCTGTGCGCGGGTGCGCCTGATTTTCACTGGATAAAACCGAGTCCAACCACTTGTGAACGCGACCAGCTGGGGTGGCTTGTTTAATACGTTGAATCAGGGGTCAACTAATTAGGACTCGAAAGAACTGAATATTTGTTGCTTTTTAAAAGTAGAATTCTCATGATGAATTTGTATTCTTTATACCAATGAGACATATGCGAATTGATTGATGACATTTTTTTCGAAAAGTGAAGTTACAACAGTCAAGGGTTAGGGCGACGAAATTTCTTAAGTGTATAGAAAATATGAAAATATAACCCTTGTTATATTTCTAATCTTATATAAAAGTATCTTAAAAATAGTATCTACGTCTTTTTACTTGTTAAAACAACAATGAGATTGGTATATAAAAATTCGGGAAACGCAGCAGGGTTATAAACACGATCGAAACCCGAAGGATCTCGACTATGTCATCTAAGAAACATTCTGTTTGTTTCTTTCTATTTGTTAAAATCTATTTTTCCAATTTTCTATCTAAATCTCACTACTAAATCCAAATTATCGTACATCACAGCGCGCGAAATTTTCACGTTACGTTGCTAACAATCATTCCAATTTGTTTCTTCGATGTTAACGTTTTCTCATGAGGGTGCGTCGACGGAGTAGACGTGTGCTGATGACAGGTGGCCAGATTGCTGAAACTCTGGGGGAGATCGAATGGCCCCGAGTGTATACCGGTAGCGTGGAACTCGATACAGGGTAAACCGAAAGTAGCTCGTCCAAGTTAATTTGGTATACGACAAGGAATTCTATACGCGATGTAGAACCTTCCGTGGAGGAAGTCTTTTTTCGCGAGCACCAGCTGACACGTTCGTCTAACCAGCGACGATCTCCTCGAAAAATTCTCAATTTACGCCGTGGCGGCACCGAAGATAAACTTATCATCCGTTCAGTGTTAATTCGTTCCAACGTTTGAACAGGAAAAGTTCTCTCAACGTATCCTGTATACTCATTGATATGGAAATTTTCAAGGAAAGACTTTTGTCGGTCGTTAATTCATCGACGATAAAAGGAATTTTCTTTTTCTTTTTGGTAATCCAAATATTTAATTTTTTCGGGTTTATCACGTAGAAAAGTAGTTTTCTATATTGTTGTTGGTATGTGAATTTATTAAACTTTCCACTAATCAAAGAAATATTTTTATCGACATGAAATAAGGTACATAATCTTATGGATAGTAATGGACTTCCGATCTAACTCAATGAAGCTCTTTTTTATCTTCTACCATTTCAAAGCTATAACTTGTTCCGATTGCGTGGATCACCCTATATACTTGAATAGTATCTAACTTGTACTTTACTGTTCCCAAAACTTTCAACTGCACCCTTCGCCATAACATGTCTATTCACCACAGGCCCAAGGACCAGAATCTCAAAATAATGTTATCTCTCCCCTTCCCCCTTCTCTTAAAAACGATCAACTAAACCTTCTGTCCACATGCAGGGAATTATATTATTAAACGTCTGACATAGAACCATAAAGAATCGCTCGTATGAGTGGAAGCACGGTTTAGAATTCGTAATAAACAGAACAGCAATATGGACGGTATGCGATCCCGGTGTGCAGAGGTCCCTCGTTTTCCCATTGAAATATGCGTGGGTCGCGACCCACGGTGCTTTAATTAAAGCGTCGCGTAAAGTTAATTTATGGGAAAAGCGGTGGCCCATGGACAGAGCAACGGAAGCCAATTAGGCCGGCCACCATTTCATCGGCAGCATCAGCAGCGTTTCTGCTTATCGACTCGTTTCTTCTGTTCATTTTTCCTCCGTTCTTCTTTTTTCTTCTCTCTTTCCTTCTTTTTTCTCTCCTCTATCGGTTGGTTCGTTCTGTCTGTTGTGCCGCCCCTTCTTTTGTCGTTACGATTCTCGAGAATGTCGTAGAAACGCGACTTGACGATAGAGTTGTACGCGAGTCGACCGATAATTAAGAGTTTTAATTACCTTCGGTTGAGCTGCTTTAACAACTTCCCATTTCGACGATCGCTATGTCGTAACAGGCTGGTGTACACCCTCGTGCACAAGTATTGGAACGAATTGGAACTCGGTATTAATTATTTCATAAATGAATTTATAATGAATCTATATATTCAACGCTGTAATAAAAATTAACATCTTTATACGAGAGTATGGGGAAAAACAAGAAATGTCACAAAATATCTTTATTTGTTGAGAAAATTATGTTTTAGTATTTTAGTTCACTGGAAAATGACCAACATTCGAGAATTGTATTTTTCATAAAATGAAATGTATACCTTAAGCAGACATCGTAAAGAAAATGATTAATAGAATATTAATTATTTTTATCCAAGTTTTATTCCAGTACAGAGTAGATATTCCTTGTTTTTAATTAACATATTATATTATTATCATTATGATTTAGTAGTTCCGCAGTCCCAATTATTACACAAAAAATGGACATTCCTCGTTTTTCCTTTTCTTCATACATCTCCTCTTTTTGGCATCGACAATTTCGTTAATCGTATTAATAATTTTTCTATCGTATTTAGTCTTAATTAATTCCAAATGTCGATTCACATTTTAGGTAAACTTTTCTGTGTTTTCATTTGTTTCATACAATCCTTTTTTTAGTGAGATTTAAATTACGGGATTGTGGAGACCGATATGATTTTTAATACATTGTGTTGTTCCTTCTGTAACTCATAAAAATAGCTATTACAAGTTTTTGCATCGTTATGTTGCATAAATTGAAAATCATATTTGAGTAATCGTTTCCCTGATAATATAAATCAATTGGTCATATTTTATATGGGAAGAGGTGCTGTAATACTTACGAACGGGACTGTACGAACATAGAATCGCGAGCCTTCGACGTTCGTTCAAGTTATTGTTCTACCGATAGGGAGAAATAGACGAACAGGTGCAACTTTTTCTTTGTTCCAGCAAGTAGAATTTCTGTGATGGTGTTTTTAACGGCAATGTTTGCTCGCGGTATGAGGAAGAGTATTTCGATCTAGATACAAGGGATCGGTTTCACGATTACTGGATTGCATTGTAATTTGTGCGATCAGAGGATGATTGAATAGTGGAAGGCTATTATTACCCTTGTTTTAATTGGCTCGGAGCTGTTCAATAATCGATTTGTAGGCAATCGTTGCTTGTAAAAGGTGAAATTGAAAAAATTATTTACTAGGAAGTGCACAAAGAGGTGCACTGTTCTCTTTTACTATTTTCAGATATAACTGGTTTGTATGATAGTGATTGAGGTTCGTTGTGTAATGAGAGTAAATAAACCTAATATCCTGCACTGTAATTGCTTTAGATTGAAATTAATTTCTAAAATCGTGCTAAAGTAGTCATCGACCGGCTAATTAGAGATATTTAATCAATCTGATGTATCAAACATTGTCCATGCTTCCAAGCGTATTTGTATTGTGTATTTGTATATACTTGTTACATTAATCTTAATTTCATCAAATTACAATTGAACAGAGAAAAAACGATTGTGCAAATCTCTCAGCTCATACACTGGCTCCATCATAAATACATTTATAACATTTATATTTGCAGAAACTAGCTCAAACGAATCTTTCTCGTTTAATCTATAAACCTTCCTGACTCATAATGAGATCTTGAGTATGTAACTCCTTTGATCTTCATATCCGTGTGAGATAGGGGCACGGCTAACCATACAAAATGCACAAGCCTTTGTGAGATACGGGCACAACAAACCAATCATTTTTAACACATTTTTTGTACTAATAATCGTATTTAAAAGAGCACTAGCTTCTTTTTGCGTTCCCTTCTGCTGTGCATATTATTGCATTAAAAGCAGACAGATACAGAAGATAGCACCATAGTTAAAAATAAATATACTACCATGTAACCAAGGAACAATTTCGCTGAAACAAATTGTGCATTTTTGACTCGTTAGGTCGAAAAAAATTGTACGTTACTCTGCGCTCTTTGGGCCGTTTTCGATCGAATCATATATTTTTCTAAAATTTCTATCTAAACAAGTTCGAAAAAGATAAAGAAGTATTGATATGCGTGATTATTTGCTTTCATTTTACGCTTATTTAAAGCTGTTTTTGCATGAAAAATTCAATACTCGTAACAGAACTAAAGAGCTAAAAGACAACTTCGAGTAACATTCCAATCTGTCTATCGAAGAAGATCACAATAAACCCGTAATTAAATTCACGCACCGTGCTACAAACGGATTCTTCGGAACTGAGCCGGCCGATCGAAATTCCGTTGTCATAACCGTCCAACGAGCCCCGGTGGAAGAAACGAAGAAACAGGTGGAATATTTTCGCGCCGTCTGACCAATTTGTCCGCATCATACAGACGGAGTTGCTCGTAAAATAGAGCGCTCCATTCCAGGTTAACAAAACCGGAGACGGAGAATAGGAGGGAAAGAGAAGGGGAGATCGGTTCGGAATACCAATGAGAGAGGCGACTTCTTTCGCAGATTGCCGCCGACAGTGGCTTCATGGGAAGCGGACCAGAGCTCGTTCTCGACTCGAGAACGGTGCTAGTCGCGCGGCAACTCGATTGACACACACTCGCACAAACGAGCTCCGGAGAGAAGATCGACAAGATCGGATCGCGGCTGGCCACGGGTCCGGGACCGGTCCTTTATAAATCTGGCGGGGCGCAGCTGGCAATTTCAGGCTGCTCCCTCGATACGGAACCCCGTAGGCGGCAATGAGAGATGAACCGCGGAATCGTAATCGAATCGTGGCCACATTGTTTCGGTTATCCTAGCGCCGCGTCGGCGATCGATATTGTAAATCTTCGCCTGGCAGGTAGGCCGCCTTGGTAAATGGAGCAGTTACCATTCGACTCCTTATCGGATTCCCTTCGGAGTTCTTTTATAAGGCGAGGGTGGTTTCAGTTTGGTGCCGACTTTAAGGAAGGCAGATGTTAGTTTACGAGGGTCGTTCGAAAAGATTTTTATTATTTGTTTTTTTTAAATATATCTAAATTTATTTGCCATTTGTTAACATGTTCAACGCGTATGACGCTCGCTCGGGTCGGCATCCTATTTTTACATTATGTACGGTATAGATCGGAATGTTATACGCGAATTGCAGATCGGGGAATTATGAAAAAGTATTTCTTAATAATTCGTGTTAAATAAATAAATTTCACGATATATAGACAGGTATTGTATGAAAATTATTTTTCCTGCATACAGCACGTAGGAAGTGAAAATCGGGCCCGAACGTGTTAATTAGTAACCATAAGCGAGTTTTTTAGTCTGCAGTAAATACAGTGGCTGACGAAAGTACTTACCAAAAAATTTATTCGATGAATATATTATCTACATTATGAAATTTGTTGAAGTGTCGTTAGCACTGTAACCAGACACGAATATCATGATTATAATAATAAAATTTGCAACGAACTCGAAGTTAGAAGATCGTTACATTTATTGCAAACGTGTACTTAGTGAAAAATTAATAGGTATGTACATAAATATATAGCATGAATAGTAGTCTTAAACATACAGTTACTCCTAAGGATGGACCAACTTACATATTGTGATTTATTAATATAACGAAGAATCGAATGTTCAAATACTTTGTAGTATTTCGATATTGGTCTGATACTGATCCCCAGGTTTGGATACCGTATGTTCATATCGGTTCTATAATGCATTTATATAATGCTAATTTCTCTGTTTAGCAAAAGCTTGAATTTAGTAAAAGCTTGTCCTAATTACTAAATACATTTATACCGATAACTGCGATATGGAAATTATAATAAAATTTTATTCAAATTTTCAAGTTCTATTGAGAATCAATTACTTCTGTAAATCTGCGTTTATATTAAACTACTACGTTTGAAACGAATAGGTCGTTGAACCAAAATCAGACGAATGGGTTATTTCTGGCTCAACGATTGAAAGCCAAAACTCAGTTTCAACTTGCTTGATACTTGGTTGATACTGATAACTGTAGTTTCCTAATGTAAACGCAGCCTTAATTAACTTCCGTGGTTACGCACGCGAGATGACAAGAGCCGCGAGTCGAAGCGCTCATCAACTTTCGCGGAATAGCGAGGCGCGTTTCTCACGGTTTCGCGAGACGGAAGTCGTTGGAGCAGGGTAGAAATTTCGCGCGACGCGACATAAATCTGCTCTCGTAATGGAATAATTATAAGCCGCCATGACGCACGAGACTCGACAACGATACGATGGAACAAAAAGTCGGAAGAAAGCAGAAGGAAGAGGAAGCAGAATGTCAAGAAAAAAAGAGAACGCAAATACGAGAATTATTTTGGAGCAGGGGCTGCGCCGTTTATGTCGTCTTAATCATCTAAATTAGTCGTAAGCACCGAATAATTGCGTGGCTGCGGTACAATCAAGACGGTGAAACACTATGACAAATCATGCTCGCGTCTCTGGCCTTGCACGAACTGGTTTCCCATGAACGAACTTCATTTAGATCGCTTGGATTTATAGCTACGCTCTGGATTCTGCGAAATTATCGAGACACGCGTAAAATGTGGTCACAGTCCAGCTGCTAGCTATTAATTCTCTGTGTAGGAATAAAGATCGCGCGAATTAATTATACGGAGAAACTATTTGCGAGCATGTGCGCAGGCGCAGCTGCGATTCTTCGCGCGTGTCGCGCGACGAAAGCAAGAAAAATGATTAAATCTCGAGACATACAGGGTGTCTCGCGCAACCGGGGCAAACTATCACCCTTAAATGATCTAAGATATAAAGGAATTTTATTCGACAAATTTAAACCATGCGATGTATCATCTACTGTGGGTGGCCCAGTTTTGCATATCTTAAGATCATCTGTATTTTTCAAATAGAACTATACAGTTTTTCATACATCAATCGATGTGCAATCTCTTTGTATTCTCTATAAAAAATATCAATACGTTGACCACACGAATTTCATATATTTTACCGATATTTTGGAAGTGATAAACCGAAATATACTACTCTTACACGATACATTCAATTTTTGCAAAATATTGTGTTCTATCGTATTTGAGCACTTTTTCCTGAAATGTTATGTAGATCGTTCACATCGTCGAAAATTTTCTATTTCATCTCATTTCGATTATTCTAAAAAATTTAGTAATATGTGGCTCAACGATGACCACCGTGCTGGTCAACGTGTTAAGGCATTCTGGTCGAAAATTGATTGGTTTAAAAGATATTTTGATTTTAATTCTGCAAAATTATGCATATGAGAGTTAAGGAAAAAATACGCAGTATTGCGTTTAGGTTTTGCTTGTCTTTCGCACGGTAAATTTGATGAGATTAAAATTGAAATATTTTTGAAGACTAATTATTTTTAGACGTACAAATTAACCAAATACTCCTTTACAAAGAAGCAAGAAGTGTATCGGCTAACGTATAGAAAAATGTATAGTTCATTTAAACGAGTATAGGTGACTTTAAAATCCTTCAGACACGATCACTTTCAGAGCGAACAAATACACCAGATCGTTCATCATTCGAAACCATTTAATTTTTGTCTAATGAAATTCATCTCTATTTTTTACTGTTTCAGAGTTATAGATTGTCTCAATTATGTGAGACACTCTGTATATAAATATATATACAGATCGAGTTGAACAGTCGACTTCCGAGTGGAAGTTGGTGATTTATTCGTTAGAAACTATAATTTTAATAGAAAGTGTAATGGGATTAGCGTTGAGTGGTATTAATTATTTACCGTGTTCTTTGAGACATGGGGAGATTGATAGTTTCAGCGGAGTTTTAAAACAAAGTTGAAAGTTTCATTGGGATATTTAATTATAAGAAAGTTGAAATAACGCGAATTAATTGATTCTTTGATCTTTTGTTTTATCAGTGTTTTAGATAATACGTATATCGATCTTCGGCGATTTCGATCTTGCGAAAGTTTAAAGTTCTCGGATAAGTACTGAACTTTTTCATTCATTGTCAGTCCTCTTACCAGAGGGTTCGTCAGCCTGCTCACTTCGTGGTCAGATTCTTCGAGAAAATGCTTATTGTCTCCCACGGGGCACCGTGACATCGAGACATCGGCCCTCACGGCCCTATGTAGAGTACACGCGATTCTCGGCGGCAGAAAACAAAGGACGTCGAGTCCCTTGTCGATTGTCGGCACCCCGAAATTATAACATCCGCGACTTTTTCGGTTACAATTAGAACCGCGGCAGTACCACCATTCAAGCCGCTATCGAGCGTAAACCCTGATGACATATTTATAGTTCTGGCTATCTGAAATACGATATTTTTAGAAATGGATAGACACTTCACGAAGCGTCGACCTTGACACATGCATCTTCTCTATAGAGTAGTCGATGCTAGCAAGCGAATTAAATAATATCTTTGTTTATTCAAAATTCATGGTCAAAATTTTCATTTTGGTAATTACCATCTGCTATTACAATGCTATCATCATTATCGATCATCTCGTGACACTTTGTTTTATTTTATAGAAATATTTTATTCATGAACTCTATCGAATAAGTAAATTTCTTGTTATCACCTCGTCAGACAGGTGACATTTCTCGATTTATTATAGGACCCCGAGAGTTACGTTCGATTAATTACGAATTCAATTTAAAAATGATTTATTTTAAATGCTAATTTTTAACATTCTCCTTCTCCCATAAAACATCGAAAGATCAAGGTATCCCTCCTTGTACAGCATTATCTTATTTTTGCTTTCGTCCGAATTCGACTCAGGCCCGAGGAAATCGTGATTTATCGATGAGTCTTTTCGAAAAGACAGGTGTCGCGGATATGCGTACAATTCTGCAACATCGTATCAAATGGAGAAAACGAAATGTGGAAAAGGTCAAAAGGAAAGAAGTAACAACGATATGTATTATATATGCATGTATACAGACATTACAAAATATTTAGCACAAATATATATTTCACAGAAATGACTAAAGTACTTAAAGTCAATTATTCGTTATATTAATAAACTTCAATATTGGGTAGAAACATGTATAACACTTAATTAAGAGTAATACAATGCTTGAAATGGCTATTCGTGCTGTATGTTCATTTCTTGCTAAATGTATATTTACGGTAAGTATCTTGTAGCTTCTATATACATTTACAAATTGCTTTCAAATTCGAGCAATATAACGATGACACCTGTGTCTCGTTACAGCGTTAATGAGATTCCAAAATATCTTATATAACCCGCAAATGATTGCGGGTTTTGTTATTACCACCCAATGTCACTCAATCACTTAGTTGCCAACCCAATACATAAATGTTTCCTACGTGTTTGAACGCTTTCACGAGCCAGTGTATCTATCGCAGATCGTGGAATATATCGATGACTTATCGCACAAATATTGCGCGTATTACTTTTTATGAAATTTGAGCTTCTATATACGACAGATAGTTCTCGACTGTTTCTTCATGCTGTATAAAAATCATAATTATATCTACTTGATAAATTTGTCGAAAATAATATCTTTGTTTATTGTATATAGTTTATATATTGTAGTATATACTTTATATGTAATATAACGATATTTTCAGAAACCATGATCCACCTTTGTAATTGTATGTCGCTAAAACGCAACTTGCGAGCAATTTTATAATATCACCGATGAAGATAAATACAGCGCAAAGATATTTATTTAATTACTAAGTACTAGTGAATTTTTAAATCTGTTTTTCTCAGAAACGCTAAAAATAATCATGCTATATTTGTGCGATAAATCATCGATATGTACAGTCGGACAAGGAACCAGTGTATGAGAATGCTAGTCATTTCTGATTAACCTTACGATGGTAAGGATCTGAGAAACGAGCCGCTTGTTACTGACGCGACCTCCAGAGTTATGCAATTACTAAGTCCAACGATTCCTGGTGGTCTTCTTCCTGTTGCCGTGGAATATGGTTTACGTTCTTGGCTGGTCTTCCAGATGAACGCTTCTTACGTGTGTTTGTTCGCCTCGTGTATTCGCAGCTTGACATCCCGCGCGTGTTGTCTGTACTTGTCGAGGATGGAGTTTGTATTCGTTTCACTCGAACGTTTCAGGAGATATCGGAGCCTGTGAAAGGTTGTACTTCCTTCTGGTTACACGATTTTTTCAATTACCTGGCATTTGCAAAGTCAAGAAATTGTGGATTGGGGAGATTAATGGTTGCCAACGAAAAATTATAATTGGAACTTTACATGATCGTTATTTAGCTTTATCCATTTATTTTATAAGTCTGCTGCTTTTCCATGTACCAGTATAATAATTAGAAATTAACAGTAACGGCGAAAAGAAATTTTAAAGAGTAAAATGGGAAAGAATCCTGTAATTTTACAAAACTGAATTGTTGTTAGACCGCGGATTTTTATGCATTTATGGGAAATGTAAAAGTGCATAAATGCACAGTATATAAGTTATCCAAAATAGAATACTTCTTACGATATTTAGTGGATGAAATAAATTTTAATTTTAATAAGTTCAATTTTTTTTATTGTGTTCATAAAAATATGATTTTGTATAAAAAATATGCAGTTTAATTATAACTGACAAGAGAAACAAATATGTATCGATTTTCAACTTTCTTCTGTACGTCATTATCATTATCAAATTTACTTTTATCCAGAAAAATCTCAATGATGGTTATGTATGTATATCTTTTAGTCCTGTATATTATAATGTCTTATAAATTCTCTATTTTTTTTTCTTTTTTTTTTAAGATTTACTCTGAACTTTTGTTCGCTATAAGATTCTATTTTTGGAGTCTTCTCATCTACGTAATTTCATTTTGCGATCAGATTATGATTTATGATCACAATTTAAGTAGCTGTAACTTTGTTGTCAATTTTAAGCCATGGGAAAGTTGAGTTTTCCAAGAGGGAAAGTTATACGGTTGCGAGTAGCATTAGCTCGACTTGTAATCAAGTAGAGTTATTGCAGGTGGTTTCTTCCTTTTTAAGAAAAGTAATCGGCGAATCGCATGTAGAAATAATTTTGCAGCTCTTTTTATTGCTTTCTTTTCTCCGATCATTAAGTTTTATTTTGTCAGGGACATTAGTTCTATGATAAACTGTGTTTCGAAATATTCGAACTAAATATCTACTACATTCACTTTACTCTAATATATTTCAGGACAATATCATAAAATTGTACAAGTTATGAAAGCTATGTCTGTATCGTGAAATTTTAAATATGAAAATATACGAATACTTGCTTTCTTTAATACAGTATACGAACTACCAGTAGTTGCAAGTGTACAAATAGGAAGACTCAAGATGATTTTATATTTTATTAGACCTGATATATAGGCTATTATAACACGATATAATTTATCTGCAAATGTTAACATGCAAAGAAATATTGATATATGTAATTGTCAGACATGATGCAGTTTTAGTCGTTCGTTTAGTTATCAACGTATGAATAAAAGAGAAGATACTTCCAAACTGATAGATTAACTATCCTAACTAATTCTAGCGTCAATATCTAAAATCGATTAAGAACATTCGTGGAGGAATCGTGCATTCGATTACCTATAATGTACATACGATCGATAAGATTTTACATAAACAATTAATATTTTATATGATATGTATATATCTGTCGATTCTACAAGAAAATGCTAAATATTCCTCTCGATTATTAATTTACCATTTATTCATATATTTTACTAATATTCGCCCTTGATATAAATGAAAGTATTCACACACTAATGAGCGCGACAGTATATCGCCGCTCTAATTCTTAACTGTTCTATTTCCACTAGTTCGCGAACTGAGAAAACTGAGTTTAAAATTTACGAAGTTTAATATTATCGTGTGAAGTTGGGACACGAAAGAACTGAATATTTGTTACTTTCTAAATAGAATTTCCATTATATCATCATGAATTTGTATTGTTTATACTTTATACTGTATATCAATGAGGCATATGTGGATTGGTTAATTACATTCTTTTGAAAATTGAAATTAAAACAGTTAAGAACTAGGGCGATGAATTGCACTCTATATCGATTATCTTAAATCATATTTTCAAAATTTCATGATTTTTAATTTGCATCTCTCATCTTAATCGATATCACACGCGTATCATAAAACTGCATACCTACTCAGACGCAAGGCTTATGTTTTACCATTGTTCATGCACTGCTTCAATTTCTTAATTCACGAATGGTCACAAAAAATGCCATCCCACTATCCGTCTTTCAATATCGAAATACACGCGAAGAATGCGCGGCGGAATTAATTGGAGGCGAAGGCTGTAATAGTGGCGCGAGGTCTGGCGCATTTCACGATTCATTTTTCGGATTGGCCGAGACAGGGAGATTAATTGATCGACACGGGTCAAGAGGAGAATTGCCGTGTCCCTCGAAGATAAAGTCAGCGCGCGATTCTCGGTTACGCTGCGCTGGTCAAACACAAAGGGAACAGACGTCGACGCCCGAAGTCACGTCGTCGTCGTCGCCCCGGAATCGCGTGGGAGTCTGAGGAATTGTTAGATGAACTGGAGAATTGCTCACACCCACGATCGGAAAACGGTCGCCGCACCGTTATAAATCGGCGCGGAACCCGCGGACTATGTGCAATCTTAAAATTCAATTCCCATTCCTCTTATGACTCACTCTCGTACTTGGAGCGCGAGAAGACCAACTGCTTCCACTGGGAGATAATTTCGATATTCGCGCGGTTTGAGCTGTGGGTTGAGAAAGAATGCGTGGAATATCGAATCGGTAGTTTGGAGAAAAGAGAAACGCGCTTTGGCGCCTAAGTTTCTGCAACCAGACTTGCGTATCGGTCGCCGAGCAGAGCACGAGGCACGAGGCACGGGGCACGGGGCACGGTGGCTTTACCGTTCGGGCGTTACATACACTATCATTTAAGGATACAAGTACAGTGGTTGACGAAAGTATTCGAAATTCCAACACTTATCATATACAATTTTTATGAATATATTATGAGACTGTTTGAAATTTCGTTAGTACTGTAATGGAGCACGATCGCCGTGATTGTAATACTGAAATTTGGATGTAATCAAATATAATGTACAAGACATTTACCGCAAATATACACTTTCAATTAGTGACAAATTAATACAGTATGAATAGTAGTCATACAAATATATATATATATATTTATTTTATAAAATTAAAATATCTTTTATTTTATAATATATATATTCTTTGCTTATTCTTGATAAGACATATGTTAATTGCAAAACCATGATTTATTCTAATTACCTAATTATAACATGGTATTGATATATAATAAGTGCGTAAAAATATTTTAAAAAAAGCTGGATGTCATATTCTTTCTTTCTTAATTGAAGATTTTAATTGAAGATCTTAAGAAAAAAGCATAATAAGCTTTGAATTCTGATTTTGATATTTTTTTAATGGCCCCTACTTATTAGGCTCAAAGATATGTCTTGTAGGAATTAATTAAGAAAGTTTTACAAAGAACCAAGAGTATAGTTAATGTTATAGGACTAAATTACAGATTTCCGTGAAATTACGAAAAGTTTAAAGATGCAGAAATGCATAGGATGTACATGACACCTATGCGAAAACATATAAAATATCCAAAGTATATTTCTCTGTATAATATTTGATAGGTAAATCAAATTTCTGCATAGGTGCTACGTCAGGGATTCAGTCGTATTGATAAAAATATAAATCTGCACAAAAATCCCCGCTCTAGTTGTGACAATTAATATTTTTCAAATATCCATCAAGTAGATATAAAGATATATAACGAAAGCTAAAATCAAATAAAAATATTACGATTTTTTGCAGTAGCGTAGCGTCTTTAATTTTTCCCCATTTTAACAGGACGTTAACTATACTAATTGCACCGTAATGGTATTTTCGCTCTCCTTTCAAAATATAATGGTTCACTTTCGTTCTCTGTTCTTTGTTCGCTGTCACCATTGGCGTCATCGGCATTTTATATCGGCTCGCACGCGGATTTATCGGTGTCCCAGAAAAGCGCGGGAGCGCCGCGTCGCGTCGTTTCTCGCACCGCACCGGTCGTCGTACGCATTTCGCATACCTTGCCCACGCACATGAGTCAATCGGCGCATGATGACGCCAGCATGGCCCTTGGTGACACGTTGTTTGAGTCATGTCCCCGTTTATCGATATTTCGACGAGACCTCGCCTCGTCACAGTTAATTGATAATTAATCATTGTGCTTAGTTTTGCATCAAACCGATCACTTTCTCAATGTTCTTGTTAAACTTCGAATATTAGATTAGCAAGTTCCTGTTGAATATTCATGTCCCGTTACTCGATCGACGATTAAAACGGCGAATGATTGAAAAGTTCGTGCTAATGGATTTTGAAGTGCTTAACGATAATTAATCTGACAGAAGGTCGATCTAAGTAAGTTTGGTATGGAATAAATTAGATACGAGGCTATAAAAAATTTTATCCGATGTTGATACGAAGAAACGATCTCGTATACATGTGAAAATTACAATTTTGAATTTCTCAGCGAGAGGCATGTCTCACGATTTCTTCTTCCGACATAAAAATATACATACAACTGCGGGATGTATTTTCATTTCTCAAGCAAACTTTCACTGCGCTGGTGGCTCCTAGACGAATATTTCGTTCATTTACTTGTACACGGTATGTAAACTAGCTAGCACGTACAGGGCAGTGAAAAGTAATAGCGAATATGTAGAATAACGTTTTTTCGCGCTACGCTTCTTTTTTTAGGAAACCGGATTTAGAAATTTGTTAAAAATGTGTTGGTTTACTTGACTAGTTCTTGACTGGATACGAATAAACGATCACCAAACTATTGTTCTACGTAATAAAGTACAATTGCAGACAAAAATAGTGAAAATAGTATTAATGAATAGTGTTAATAAAGTTTCGTTAAGTACAGTCTGTTTACACAAACACGTAAATATTCATTTCAATTACTTACTAAATAATCTATGTACTATAATGATATACATAAATACATATAATAAAAAGAATTTTATGTACGTAACGGTAGTACTAGTTGGATTAAATTTTATTGATACCTACTGATATTACTACTTGTCTACGTCCACTTATTTTTGTTTTCGGCGCACGACTAGAAGTAAAATAAAGTTTTTCCGAGCAAGGCCTTGTTTTCAAGAAAATCGAGAGAAAATGGAAAATACCAATACAGTCTGTCTCGAAAACGAAAAAAGATTTGTTCTACGTTTTCAACTTGTTTTCACATATAGAATAACTTGCTTCGATTATTCGTTCCTGTTCAATAGGGAATGAAACTAATTGGTGTATTGACCGATAGATTTTCAAATTGGATTTTCGCGAAAATAACTTACTTTTTTACATAGAATCACTCGCTTGCCCATAGTTACTAGAATACCCTATATAATAGTTTAGCCACTAGCTTAAGCTTCGTTGGAGAAGCTCATCAGTTGTTATGTAAATACTTCTCCACTTATTAGCTTATTTGCTTAAAGCTATCGAGCTTTAACAATGCTAACGAGCTAAAAATTTATCTGAATCTTAGATATGTTGGTGGAAAATAACACTTAGGGACAAAAATTAGAAAGCAATTGTTCTGTTATGTACTTAGTCTTCGTCTGTCGTACGTATCGATTTGACGTATTACGATAAATCGGTTATACGAAAGCTAAAATGGCGAATTCCATTAAAATTAGTCGTCTGACTTTTGAAAAATGAACCCATAACGATTGGCAAATTTTTATGGTACCATTTACCAGCAGTGGAAATTTCTAGAAATCAAGGGTCTCGGTACAAATGATCGTAAATTTATTCATACGATAGTCTTTCTCCTTTTCTGATATATGTTGAAAGTTCTTTTACAGGGGAATTATTGTAACATACAACGCGTTACGTAAATATATTAGTACCACATTTTTATTAATTTTCCTAAAAAGAATTCCCATTCGAAGTGAAAACGACGATCATGCGTCACGGAGTCGAAATGGAACATTTAAAAAACTACAGGATGCGTATTACGTTTTCATTGACGTAAAATGAGTCAGTCTGCAATATGTGATTCAAACGAATAAGTATTCACCTCAAATTTCATTCAGTCGAATGCGTCATGCGTGACCTTTGCCCACTATTCTCGGAACTATGCTGATATGTATAAAGAATACCAGTATCACCCACGCCTGTTACGATATCGCACCCTCGAAGCTTAGTTCATTTTTTCTGTCGTCATCTACCAATTATATTTTCTCATTTCAATATTTCGATAATTTTTTCGCAAGTCTACTCCAACGCTGTTTTAAATCATATCCCACTTGAACATTTCCTTGCGTCTACAGGCTGATGCAAAAGTTATGAAAGCATCGGGAATATTTAATTTTTTCGATATAATTTTTCCTTCTCTTCTTTCCACAACATTTAAAGTACACCAGAGACGTTTATCATGGAAGGTTACTGCGTTCTTCATTCGCTTTCAAAATTTTAGAGTTTTATTTGCGGGATTTACTAGGTTGCCCGAAAAGGTTTACGTTTCTTTCGTTTTATGAGGAAATAATAGACGCACAACGTTTTTTGTTTTATATTATTTTGTCGAATCACGTACGATCCATTTTGTTCTGTTGAGATAAACACCTCGACATTTCACAGACTTGGTCTTACGTTTGTATAAAGGTGTACTGTTGTAAAAAACACGTTTGAGAAAGAAAGACACTTTCCGGACAACCTAGTACATTGCTATTTCGGTAATAAACATTAGGACACCTGTTGATTGTGTTTATCGAAAAATTCTAATTCTTCACTTTATGTTTTTAAATCATAAGGCATTCGTACAATTCATAATAAAATAAATAGAAAATAAAAGCGGTAAAAATATTCAAATTATACTAAGTACCAATATGGCCAGCAGTGTAATTTCGATAAATTCGAGATTCAATTGGCTGCCTCGGTCACCAATTATAAAGTCTCATTTTCGGGATTTAATTTCCAGAAATTCGAGATATAATTAGTCTTTGATCGCCAGATTTGACAACTCTAGATTGTTTTTCCTTTGAGGATACAGTAAGCAAGAAAGGTATACGTAGACAAACGAAGGATCACTGAGCGGGAAAAGGAGAATCGAAACACGTAAGTTAATCGCGACTTTTGCATCATGTACAATCCTTGTTGCGATTCTCCAGTATCTCATCGTTTCTCCAAAATCCTCGTTCTACAATAATTCTGCAGCGTATCTGTTCTCCTACATTGGCAGTCGCGGTGATAATTTCTCTTTCGATCAAACTAATTCGATCAAACTGACAACACGAACGACACGAAGAAGAACACACGAATGGGAAGACACACGACGGACGAATGCAAATCGGTTGCAGTATGCCTTCGTAATCGTTTCTCGCGAGTGTCGAGGCTTCCTCATGGCGGGACAAGACAACACGAATCGTACGGATCGCGCGATAACATCTAATATTCCACCGCATACGGCCGTGTTCCGACCTTTAGCCACGGTGAACAAGGTCGGGCGCCTCGCAAGCCCGTAAACCATCTTTAACATCCGTGAAAGGATTCCAACACCCACGGTCGAGAGCGCAGCAGTCGGCCACTAGTCGACTCCCACATCGCGGATCTAGAAGTTTGAAACGAAGATGAGGTTGCAAGGATTACGTTTCTCGGAACGCTGAAAGGGATTATTCAGGATCTAGACGGAGCTTAGGAGAAAAGAATACGTGGCTTGACTGGTCGTCGCTTCGAATGCAAGAGGTTAGTCATGTTCGGGTCGACTGAAATTGAAAATTTTGTCAAGGATAATTGGAAATTATGCGATTTAAACGTAAAGCAATATTTTCACGCGAAACGTTAATATGTAATTTAAATATAGAGCAAATCGTGCAATACAAGTATACAGCAGTACACATCTACGTACATATATGCAAAATGTTAGTACGTGATTTAAACACGAAGCAATATTTATATATCGGATTTTAATACTTTCTACGAATTGGCATGAATTTGAAATCGAACATATAACAGATCATGACGTTAATTTAAAAAGCAATTTTTTAGAATTGGAATGAAATTGGAATGAAAAATCTCATATATTAGCAATAATTCGTTCACATTTGCGATTGAAAGATTTGCGTAATAAGAAGGTCTAATATTTAAATTAAATTTATTGGACGAGTGTAACGTTGATGTTTAAAAGTGCGAAAATTTACTATTAGAAATATTAATCGGTTGTGAATTTATAGTACGTTTGGAAAAGCGATTTGAGTTGGTTTTTGTTAGTTTACTTAAACTACTGGAAAGCGAAGCTGCCTCCTTTTACTATAAAAACGAGAAAATACAACGATAAAGCGAAAGAATTCAAATGGACATGTAGCAAGAGGAAATGTACAACAATGTCCAAGTCGTAGTTCAATTCTTCCTGCGGCATTTTGCGGGACAATGAAATTGAAAATTGAATGAATACTCCCGGCGACGAAACAACAAGAGATTCTGGTAAAAACGTCGGTACAAGGTTGCGGTTTTAGAGCCGAGGTACAACAGGCAGAAAAGTCGTGAAATAATCGAGGTTCTGCCAGCAAATTCCTGGTGTACTCGAAGCACGATAGGACATGGCGTGTTGCTCGGAGAGGAAAGTTCACGCGCCACCAGTTCGCGAACCGCAAACACGATCGTCATCCAAAAAGCAAGATCAAGAGCAAAACTAAACGATCGACCACAAGTTGTACCGTTAAATGGAACTTTCAGTTGCGCAGCACTTTATTTTACGATGAAATGCCGTTGAGATGGACAAAGTCGGTGGTCGTTTTGCATGAAAGAAATTGGGGATTTTGTTGGTAGTGGTTTAGGAACAAAGATGTTGGATATAAAGCTGTAACGTGGAATAAAAAATTAAATAGTATCATAGTTGTATAGCATTTTGTAGCATGTGGTTCTTTTAAAGTCGACGAAGCACTCTGTGCGTTCATGTATGAAGGGTATAGGAAAAAAGATGATAAGTAGAGATAAGTAAAGTTCATGCAAATTTATATTTTTATGAATATAATGTAAAAATGGAAGCTAGAAAGAAATTTCTTTAGTTTGTTAAGTACCATCGTTATGATAAATATTACACTGTGTGTGTTTCATATATTTTTTCGTATTATGCATGTCTGTGCATTTCTGCGCCTTCAACTTTCCGTTAAATACATAAAAGTCCACGATCTAACGATAAGTCGTATTTTTTATTCTTTGTAGGTGTGCGATCTTAAAATCTGAAATCTTCTCATAAACACGGCCAATCAATTCTGTTCAAACAAAATGAGCTTATTTAATCTTAAACACGTTTATTATTGAAATTAATTATTATTAATACTTATCGTCTAAAGACGTAATTCTAAATATAAAGGCTACTCCGCTTTTTCGATTATGTCGCATTAAGGTACTCCCACTTGGCCACGAATTGATATCAAAATTAAAAGACCAAGAAAATCAACGAGTGCAAGTGTTTATTCTTTTATGGGAAAGGTATAAAAATTTGCAAAATGTATACTAATACGCAAAAGTATGTAAACTATAAGAAATATAGTACTCGTAATACTATTTAATAGGTGCTATATTAAATATTAATTAATCCTATTAATCTATATGAAGGAATCTCTGCATAGACTCTATTCACAAAAATAGATTGCATAAATATTCGTGATCTACTTATCGTGTTGTTGCCATATGACGTTCGTATGTACGTTTAAGTATCTATGCTAGACGATCGACGACAAATCAGTTGCGTCTTTTAAAACGATCGATGCTATTGATCAAGTTTTGCGTTCGAATTCAACGCTTATGGTCCTCGAACTGAGGTGTTTCCGCGCGAGCTGATAAGACCACCTGCGCGTCAAGGTTCTCTTCAGATAAAAATCTTGCGCTTCGCGTAGTCGGCATCGCGGCACGGTGCAGTGGTGAGCCCATAGGTAGTGCCCACCATCCACCACAATGGTTATTGTTTCAGCACGGTATGCGAGCGGCGTTGTGTGCCGCCTATTTATGACACATTATGCGAAAGCGCACCCGATAGAGTACGAGTATTGCATTTCGTGCCATTGTGATGGCAACAATGATATACCCTGGTCCCATATAGCCTGGTGGTACCACTACATAAATCACGATTCGTGCCGCGCATCGATGCCCTTGCCTCGCTTCGGCCAGGTAGGTGTAGCCCAGAAATACTTGGCGCCCCCTTTTTTCCTTTTATCGAAACGCTATCGACGGAAAGTCATGCGATTCGATACTTGTTTGATGCTGAGATTCGATTTGGTTTCTTCGTAAGAGCTATGGAAATACGTATCGTAGAAGCGCTACATTATGGGAAGATCTATATTTTCTATATAGAGATCTCATTGACGCATCTACGATTCTATGTCACTGAATCGTTTATATTTTTATTTAATCTAATACTTATCTGTCTGTAAGGTTTTACAACATTTTGCAATAGATGAAGCTTCTAATGTAAAAGACCAAACAACAATTTTTACCTCAACGATACTCCGATACTGTGAAATATAATACAAGATCAAGATGAAACAACGGAGACCAAATAATACGAAAACATGTTTTAAATATTATCTCTAAATATTCGAGCACTCAAATACCCTCGGTTCAGATTCCTCTTATTCTTCCGAACCTTCCTCTTTGTCTCCATAAATACTTATGCAAATTTTTCCCTATTTACCACCCACCCTCGCGTGAGAACGGGAAGACCGAGTTAAAATCCACGAGGAAGGCGCAAACAGCAGCGACCGTATATCGTGATGGCGCCGGAATCGCAGAATCTGTGCCCTTAGACATTAACGTTCATTAGGTGGGTCGTTAAGACGGGAGGAAACGACGCGTACCGGAGTTTCTACCGCTCGAAATAATATTTCTGCCGCGGAGGCGTATGCGTCTGTGTCTTGGTGTCCATTCGAATATACATATAGAGGTAAAGAGACAGAGACGCAGAAAGAAACAGAGAAAAAGGGAGAAATAAAGAGTAGCAACACGGTGGTTTATTCGCGAGATCAGAGAGAAAGAGAGAATGAGAGACTCGGTATGCAAATCGAGACTTTAGCTTCGATATAGAGAGCCAAGGTGCGCGCGATTCGAAGGGACTGCTGCTGCCTCCGTCGTTCGCCATATATCCTCGTAATTAAGTCGGTCCCTCTTATTAAGCACCGTGCGTTCGCTAGATATATAGTGTCGCTGATTAAAGGACACAGCCCCTGGCGACGATCCTCCTCTTCGAAGGCGCGTGTTGCGTCTCGTAGATTTTAGTAGTCTTCGTTTTCCAAACGTTGCATTGGCCAGCTTGAAAGTTTTAGATATCGACGATATGGTTATTGAAAAATTTTCTCAAGAGAGGCTTAATTGTTAATTTTGAATAAAGTTAATCGACTTGTTAAGCTGAAAAATAAAAGAGAGAGAGCATTTTTTAAAAATTGCTTTAGAGGTTTAAAGTATAAATAGTCTATTTTTCTCGCTAAAGGAAGAAGATTCATCGATATCCTTGGTGTGATTATCTACTTACTAATCGCTGTTATGCTGATAATATTTGTGCTTCGGAGAATCCTTCTGTCTTTTTTTGTGAAAGGAACGAGAAGGTGTTGTTGAAAACTCGTGGTTAACTAATAGAATTCTTAGAAACGTCTCTTTGGATGCAGGATTCTCCTCTGTTTCTCGTTCAATGGAACTATTTCTTATTCTACTCGTTGAATCACTAAACGCACGTTACTAGAATTACCTTCCATAAAATATTTCAAAGATTCTTAACGTAGGAACTTTGCATAAATATCTCTTGCTTCATCTTCCTCGGTATCCTCGCTTTTTGTAAATCTGTCTCCCAAAACATCATTATTATTATATCATCACTTCTTACCCTCCTTAGCTATAGAAAGATCATATATCTTAATACACATTTTTGTTTACAAGTAAAGCAGGAACACAATTCTTGCAAAAATACTTTTCAAAAAGGAGTGTCACAGATCCATATCGTAAATTTTTTTATACAAACGAAATTAAAATCCAAAAATGGGATAGAATAAAAACAGAAATAAAACCCATTTAACGACTCAAGTTTCTGTTTGCTAAAAAGCAAGATAAAGGTCAGACCTTGAACGTTGAGGACGACCTTGGAAAGAAGGGACGTCTGCACATTTTTTACAAATAAAACAGAAACACAACCATTCTTTGATCTAGTCCACCGACCCAAGTTTCTACTTACTGAAAAGACGTACAAAAGACAGTGGAACGACTTAACAAATGACCGGTTTGCGAATTTAATTCAAAATTGTATATCCATTGTTATTTCTTTTGTTTACCTAATTGTATGTAAATTTTTATATTAACAAAAATTGAGAAACTGATTAATCGGATGATTTGAAACTGGTCTTTTGACCGGAACTGGTAAGACTGGCGTTAAAGAAAGCGGGACGTTTGCAGAATCGTTTGATCGAACGCCAGCTAACCGGAGAGCCAGCTTCCCAATCCAACGATCCAAGTTTCTACTGGAAAAAAGCAGCGGAACGACATTTTAAAAAAAGTGGGATATTTTCACGTCTGCAGAATCGTTTGATTTGACGCCAGCTAGCCGGAAAGCCAGCTTCTCAATTCCCTTTTCCTATTGGCCACGGCGCGTTTCAGTCGCTCGCGACAGCACGGTCGCGCCGCATTCCAGCCACGCGCCTTGCCTAGGAACACTGGCGTAACTACCGGCCTTAACAAGCCGATTTGTCAAGTGGCCTATCCACCGGCCCTCGATAAGAAGACACGTCGACCGCGATGACGATTACCAAGCAATCGCTCGTGAAATGCCACCGGTGATCGGACACGATTTCCACCGACGTTACGCGGTGAACCGATACTACTGTGGCTTTGGCCTTCTGATTGAAAACGGCACTCGTGGGATTTTCTACGTTTCTTGCGATTCCCATCCATTAGACAAAGGGAAGACACTTTCTTGAGAAAAAGGTTGTAAATGGAGCAAATGCTGTCGGATAGACGCGGTTTCTATGGTTTATATGATTCAATAGCTCTGGGACTGGATTTTCTCGTGTTCCTATAGTGTGGACGTTTGTCAGAGTTT
The DNA here is from genome assembly GCF_910591885.1 of Bombus terrestris. Taxonomy (NCBI): domain Eukaryota; kingdom Metazoa; phylum Arthropoda; class Insecta; order Hymenoptera; family Apidae; genus Bombus; species Bombus terrestris. The sequence continues at coordinate 702,208 of NC_063281.1, forward strand.
AGATTTTTTTGGGAAGTTTTATAGGAATCATTTGTGAAAAATGTTTTATAAAAGAAGAATTATACCAGTTCCTGTATGTCATTTGCGAAATTGTTATGTTAAACCTAGAAAGAAGAAACCTTTGCCGATTGTCTTTACTCTGGAACAGTAGGGCACAACAACGAGCATAGGTAGCAACAAGGTTGCATGGTAAAATGTCCGAATAAGTGGTTCCGAATTAAATTTTCTCTACCACACATAGATTATCTCACGAACGTGTATCCGCCTTCTTTATCTTAACATTTGGATATCAGCGAATAAATTGTATCACAGTTAAGTAGCCCATAATTTACCTTTCACCTCTCAAATTTACTCGTCTATCCTAGGCAGCTATAATCCTACTACGAGGAAGCATCTTCCCACTTCCAAAGAAAGAGACCATACAAAAACCCGACGCTGTATTACGAAGCAACATTGAAACACATTCTAGAATCTGTTTAAAACTAAAAATCAGCATGCCAATAAGAACGAAATCATAGAGAAGGAGCGTAATCATTTTCCAAGTTTTTCATTCAGAGAGATCAAGCCTCGGTATGGTTCAGGCAGAGAAAGGGAAAGAGAGTGGAAAGTAACAGAAGCCGGAGTTATTTTTCGAAAAACAGGAAAGGCAGAAAAAAGTGACGGAAGGTGGAGCTACTTCCTGAAAAAAGGAAATAGAGAGGAAAGTGGCAGAAGCTAGAGGTATTTTTCGAAACCCCAGCTACCTACGTCAATGGAAGTCAGCTAGGTACAGCAAGAGCAGCAAAAGCAGCACGAGCCGAGGCTGTGTAGTCGTGTAGTCGCGGTCGAGCGGAGGCGGTGGGAGCCGTCCGCTCTATCGTAACGTGGAGAAGCGAAAGAGAAGCAAAAAGGAGCCGCACGACGAGAAGGCGCGGGTCTGCATGGTAGGGGATGAACGGCGAGAAGGTGGTGGCAGACGAAGAGAATTGTATACGGAGAATGAAGAAACGGATAGAGAGAAGAAATCCGCGACACAATCACGTCCTGCACGCGCCGTGCCTGGAGCCACTTTCAGACGCTGTTACACGAGGCACCAGTTCTCCTTTCCTCGACTTCCGGACACGCAAAGTACGTTTTTATGTCGCAAACTCTACGTTCTCCGAGCAAGCTTCGTCCTAGAGCACGTGCAACTTACTAAGGCACGATGAAGCCGCTAGCAAATGAAATATAGATGTGATTTTACTTTTGGCTTCTTTTTCGTGTAAGTTTAATTTCGCATCTAATGTCCCTTAATATATGTATTTGTTAGCGAATTATAAGTTTATCGTTTCCCTCATCTTCATACCACTTTTACGTTGCTCTATTATTTTTGATCGCTTGGAATGGTTTTCATCGTATATATTTTTTAGCTATCACGACGCACTTCAACTATCATTTTGAATCAGTAGAATAAAGCATTTTCTTTTTTTTTGCTGACTTTAATAAAGAATCGAATAAATCAAAATGTTTTTCCTTATTATTATCTTAGTGTGTTTGTTTGCTTTTTTTATCTGTTTATATTTCTAATACTGTATCGAGTACTTTGACTTCTCTCGAATGAACAGTATCCTTAAGAATTTGTAAGAGTAGTACTTGCCACGAGTACATACTTCGTGATTTAATTGAAGAGGTCTGAAAAGTAGAGGCACTTCTAAATTGCTGCCTTAAAATTGCTAACTATTACGCTCAGTGTATTATCGATTAGGATATATAAGTGCTGTTTCAACTCCATCAGAATACTGTTCATTTAGGTATATATATATATATATTATTTAACCAATCGATCGATCGTTTAATTAATTCACATACATATAAACTATCGAATATTCAATCAATTATTGAAAGATGAACAATATATCTAATGTCAATTGGCTATTGAAAATCTCTCAAGTATATGTGCTTACATCATACATTACATATCTGTATCCTACTAGTTGTTTCAAAAATACAATACACGATTGATAAAAGAAGAAAACAATCGGTAACAAATTGCAATCGATTCCCAAATTAGAACTACCCCTGTGACAAAAACAAATTTGAACACTCACCGCCTCATGTATAGCAAAACCCATGAATTTTTCGTGAAGTATCTTTTTTATTTGTTATACCAGTTCTTCTCATCAAACTTCAGATTCTAGATCTATCTAATAAATTTCTAAATTAAAATTATCCTTTGACAAGAGGAAATTTCAATACTTGCTACTTCATCTACAAATACCGCGAATCTTTCGTGAATATTTTCTTATCTGTTATATCTCAGTGCTTTGCCTCAAGTGTCGAACACTAAAATCACAATATGTATTGCCAAAGACAGGTTGGATCGCGAGGATTCGTCTCGTGTAACATTACTTGAATCATGATCGTCGCTCGAGGCGCGCACAGGCGTCTGACCCATGCGCTTCTAGCGCTCCGCGCTCGAGGCAGCCTCGAAGTGTGGGAACTCCTCACCTCGAAGCCTCCCGACGACCTTTGCCGGCAACCTGCAACCGCATATCTCGCTGCACCCTTGAAACACCGGCATAGATACACCTCGACACGGTTCCCTTTTTGTTCTTTCTTTCCTTTCCTCTCCTTCTATCTTCGCCTGTTTCCTCTTCTTTTCCCTCCTCGAGGGCCCAATCGGAGCCCAAATGGAGTCCTCAGGATAACGGGTTCAAGGTGGACCATTAGCTGTGACGTGTTCCGGTTTACAGAAGAACCTATTGTGTCAAGCTGATTGCATGCCGCAGGCAGAATATCCGCGCGGCCATTTATCTTGCGCCTTCGGCAACTCTTCGAAAAAACGCCGATCTGGAAAAAACGCCGCGTCGGGAAAAAGTGATCGAATCGGGTAGGATTGAGCCGTTTGAAGCAGCCGCTGACTAAAATGACGAATTGAGCTTCGCGGTACCTTTAACTTCTTTTTGCGTAATTTGATTATTTCAATGGCTTGCTAAACAAATATTGTATATTTAGTTTTTATGAAATTTGAGATTTTATATGTTACGAATAGTTTTTTACTTTTAGTTAGTCTTAACGTTTAGTTATTGTACTCTGTATTAAAATCACATTTATACGCGCAAATAATACCGTACGTAGTCTACAGTACAGATATTTTCAGGTACCATGATTCATCTTTGTCGTGTCTTTTATGTTGCTAAAAACGATCAACATACAATTTACAAACAATTTTATGTAGCATTGATAAAGACAAATACATATTTATTTAATTATAAAATGCCATAGAATCTTTAGAACGGTTCCTTCCAAAAAGATATTCATTCTTTCGCCAAATGTGAACATACAATGTTTGTGCAATAAGCCACCGATGGTAAATGAATTCGATTTGTGGAAAGCAAAGTTCTTTGTTTTATTTACTTTATATTGTTTTAATCACCATTTCCAGCGTAACAGAAGAATTAAAATACTAAGTTACCTTGATAATGTGAAGTATCTTGAACGTAGAACTGTACAGTATTATAAGTTCTTTTATACTTTTGTAACTGGATATATTAAAGTAACTGTTTTATGGGAATTCAATAGTTCGGACGTAGAGCATCTCACAAGGCAGATCCTTCTTTTTTCAAAGAAGAAAACATTACGCTTTTAGTTACCCTATTATTGTATGCATTAAACGCTTTATTAGTGGTTGTTGAAGTCTTTATAATACATGTTTTGTAAGTCTACAATATCCCAGGCATTTCCTCTATCATCTTTTTAATTGCACCCTTCGATAAAATGCCAGGACGTGGAATTGTTTTTCTTCATTTTGAAATGGTAATCCTGATTCTCTATCCTATTTCGAAATAATTCCGCAAACATTTACAAAGATCCAAAGACAGTTACATTGGGTGTAGAAAGTATTGGTGCACGTTATTAAAAAATGTCTTATAAACAACGAGTATGTACATATTTTGGGAAAACTCTAGAATAGATGCAATGCGGAAAAAAGATTAGTTACTTGTACAACTTGCGAAATTTAAAAGAAAGAACAAAAAAATCGATAGAAATGTGCAACGAGCTTAACATAATTAATAAAATTAATAATTAATTAATGAATAATTGTACAATTGAAATTTCTTAAACTCGATGTTAGAAAGACATAAAATATACGAACATTAAATACCTCAAAATAAAAAGAGAAGATAGGAGATTAATCATGTCACACGTATCGATCACTCGATATTGCAGATCATTATGTCTATCGTTACGGTTCTCCAACGTTTTCAAACTTTAATCTACGAAAGAAACAAATCACAAAGAAAAAGAAAGAAGGAGATAACGCGAGAGATCTTTCTCGGTGACCTTACGCGACGGACAAGGAAGGATCGAAGTCCAGTACGCGACCACGATCTTCGATCTGGATCGAACGAGTGGTGATCCGGTTTCTGGTCCCATCGAAGGTGAAGGCAATTACTATCACAATGGCGAGTCCTCGAGGGTGCATTCGTTCGTCCTGCGACCTAAGTACAGGCTACGATCAGAATCTTCGTTCGCGGATCGTTGCATCCCCCGCGATTGCATCGTCAATGATTGCTGCTTGCCTTCGAGAACGGACCTTTAAGCCCTGCAGCTGCGTTTACATGTTCATCGACTCCTCCGTACCAAGGCAAAGTCAACCTCGTGATTTTTGCGCGGCACGGCATTCATCGCCGGACGGCTGTCAAGTGTTTGTTCACCGCTTTAACGACGGGTTTTCCTTTTTTCTTTTTTCCTAACTGCGTGTAGTTGGAAAGTATCTTTCACGATTTATTTTTCCGGCTAGCTTCGAAATCGTAAAATTGTTATCCGACAGACGATTCGTTAACTCGTTACGAATTCTTGTCTAATAAACGAATAATTCGTTTTAGGTACTTGTACAATTTAAAAAAATATTGTACATTTAATTAAAATATTGTACATATAATTTGTACATTTTTATGGAATAAGAAAGATTTGGTGGAAAGTAATCGATTTTCTTGAAAATTATCAAGTTCTAATTTTATGTAATTTTCAAACGAATCGAATTGTAAGCGATCAACGACAGGTTTGGATTAGCTTGGTTTAGAAAACTTCATAAATTTATATTTTGTATTTTAAAATGATTTCTTAAGTTATCAAATTAACATGGAGAAATACGTTGCCAATATTTCACAATATCGTTATATATTTGTAAAAATTTATACGAATGCGGAAATATCTTTCCCTATGACAAATATTTTCTTCTAAATCGCTTCATCTAAGAGCAATTTGCTAGAAAATAAAGAAAGTCTATATACATATTTCTTATATCTTTCCTACTGATTACCAAGCTGACTATTTTTCAGCATATGCCTCTCTGTAGAACGATGAGCAATCACTAGATAAATATTCGATGACAAAGTATTAGTCGAATGTAATGCAGATGAAATCCACGAACGATATCGTCATTTCGAATATTTTAAACATTTCAAATACCAGGAACAATCATTGAAGGCTTAAGAAGAAGAATCGGAGAGCTGGCATATGGAATAGTATACAATTAGAAATTTCCATTATAATTACATATTGCGATCGAAGGAGTATCTCTGTATAACCAGCACTCTCGCACCTATATGTAATTACTTTAGTTTTGTATTCAAAAATCCATCGCGTTCAATTGGGTTTACAAATGACTTTTTCTTTGAACGAATATGCCTCATGAATTCTTTAATCCATTAACCTCGGTACAATAGTGGTCCTGTTCTACATTTCTTAACTAACTTATCGCTAATTAAACTATCGAGATTCCATTGTAGCTACTTTCCAGACCACGTAAATAGCTTAAAGGAATCACAGTCTTCATACATTTCATCATATCTGAGTCGTCATCAGCGAAAAAACTCGTGAACTCTTTTCCACAGAAAATCCATTGTCATATGAAATCAACGCTAATACAAAGAATCCTTTAGAGAATCTTTCTCTAATTTTACAATCTCTCTAATTAACAATTTTATTCTTACCCTATCTCTCTTTGGACTTTCAACAATTTTCAATTAACTTGATATCTTAATACCATTTTCACATATGGTGCCATTTTGAAACATTGCTGTAAACGTACAGTGGCTACAAAAGGTATTGGCACACCATTTTAGTTGTTATAACATTTACATGAAACAATTGTCAAAATGTTTTCGATCAGACAGAGTAATACAGAATTGACTAGTATCAAAGTATCATCTTTATTTTGTAGCTTTTTTTCGTGAATCAGTCTTTATATCGTTGTAAATAATTAGCAAGAATCATGGAAAGCTGCAAGATTATCGATAGAGGAAATATCCACGAATTGTGCAAGTTCAATTTCTTTAATATCACGACTTATTAAAGCAATCACACGCACACGAGCAAACATAATAAAATATTCAGAAGATGACATTTCTTCGAAAATTTGAAATTAGCAAATTTGATCAATTACTTTCCAATCACTTTTCCAGAAGCAAAATCACCGACGAATCTTTTTTTCCGCGCAATATTTCGTTTGTTCCCCTGTCCCTTCTGATTATAAATAAAATAATTTCTGATATATTGTCGTTACTTACTCTAGATCAAGCTTCCTTTACTTTCTTATTTAGTTTCAACGATATACACGTATAATAATATTTTACAACTATTAAACATGAATATTTTAAACCAATTTCGTGATCGAAAACTTTTTGCCAGAAGTTGTACCGATTAATTAGGTTCAAGTATAGTCAATTTCATATCATGACTGAGTACTAAGTTTGATACTATGAAAATAAAATATATAGAATCTGATAAAAATCGTATCATTGTAAAATAAAGGTGCGCGCCAGTACTCCGTGTAATTACTGTAATGTTGTAGATTTTCTTAAATTTAAGATTTAACAAAATATACTATATTATGAATCTATATTATAATATATTATAATTATAATACATTGTACATCAAGGTCATTGGCTCGGTTCAAGGAGTAACCCATGACCTTTAAATAATCGAGCCATCGGGTCTCCTAAACGCGTCGGATTAACTGGACTGTGTAATATGCACTTATACGATCGCACGCGTATCTAATGGTGCCAGCACACCTTTCTCTATCGATGCTCGAACACCTGTTTTCAAATATACCCGCGTGACGTTCCTACGCAATCTTTGGAGACAGCCACACCTGTTTGTCGTCACGAACGGATGTATCAGGCTGACGAAGAATCCAGCCGCGCCTATTTTTAATTATCTTGTTATCAATATCGTGGTCTGATCTTAAAATCACATTAATTTTAAATGATGGATCGTCTCTAGGGATGGAGGGGATATTCGGCCGCGCCACCTGAAATTTTTAGAGGTTTAACTGATTAACTGGTGGAGAATTTAAAATGGTATTTCGATAGTTTGGCTCGTAGAAGAATTTGTATTCTTACTTTAGTTTTATTTAATGTATTTTTAATTCTGTTCAGTATTTTTATTCTATTTTTATTTTATTTTTATGATATTTACTTTTATACATTTTTATTTTATTTCTATTTATTTAAATTTAATTATTATAATATTAGAAGATGGATTCGTACAATACCAAATTTTAACAAGACGTAATGCCGTCACGCTTTTTATTCATAAAACTCTTTTAGTTAGAAGAAACTGAATACTCTGAGGACCCGAAGAATTTCTTGCTGATAGCGATGAAGAATTTTAAACAAAAATTCCTGCTATGTTATTTAGTAAAATATTCCAATAATTATAGGGCTCTAGACCAATTAACATCGTCCCTGACAAACATAATAATTTCATCGATTCGAACGAATTAACATTCATCTCTACGAAACGAATTAACATTGTAACTGGAATGAATTCCACGAATTCCAAACACCTTCGATGCATTCACATCAGGAAGTAATACGCGAGAAGAAATTCAGTGGATATTGCAAGAAAAGGGACATTCTTGGCAACAGGTTAGACCAGCATCGTACTGTCTGTGGACGATACTTTTCGATTCAAGGGAAGTTTTGCGCTCGTCAGTTGCTCGACCACGCCTGTTGAAACAGCCTGGAGAACCAACAAGATGAACGAAAAAATAAAAAAGAAAAAAGTAAAAAGAAGAAGCTGTCCCGTTCCCAAGTAAGAACATAAGCTCGTTCTTGCGTCCCTCGGTCGTTCTACGAGCTCTGTCTAACCGGGATTTCTCGATTGGTTCGCCAACGACGAAGAAAAAGGATGAAAAAAGAAGTGACACGTGCGTCCAGTCTTCCGGCGACAGGTTACGCCGGATTTTCACAACTCTTTGACTGAACCAGTCGCCGATACCGCCAATTAAGCGCGCTTCAAGCACGATCGGATGACGATTTATCGCCGGTTAAGGCTCCATTCTTGGACAGACTGGCACTCGCGGCTGGAAATGTTTTCATTCCGCCGGAGGTTCTCCTTGGACTGTCGTGCGATTAGCACGTCGATGCTCGCCGTGAAATTTAAAGACTGGCAGGTTGAAACACGGAGATCGACCGGGTGTGTAGCTGGCTTTCGATCGCGTGGCCGTAAGAAACGAATCGTATCCGATCTCTCTGGCTTTGGTTCTGCACGATGCGATCGAGGGTAGTCGAATAGTTTTACCGGGTTGTGATAGCGGAGAGAAATGGGGAAGATGGATGATTCGCCATGTTTTGTTTGGTAGATCACCCGCATGATGGATGGGCAAAGGAGTATATGCTCGTAGGTAATTTTACAGAATGTAATTTGTTAGGGTGCGTGAAATGTGAAATGAAGTTGATAGGTAAATTAAAGTATGATGGTAAAGGATGTGTTTTTCAGATTTTATGTGGTTGTGACGAGTTTTGGTATTTTGAACTCTTAATGACTAACGATATTACTGAATTGGCAAGTGAAAAGTCGTAGCCTAGACTTTCACTGCAGACGTACCTTTTATAATTTCTTTTTATTGTAGCATTCATTATCGACGAATTTCTAACTTATAAAATATAGTTGTAAAAGTTTTCTTGTTTCATGGTTGAATTTGTTATGGGATGGTTACTGTTAACTAACGTTCCAATTCTTTTTTTCACTATTCACAGATTACTACAATATTTTTGAACGCATTTATTGTAGAATTAATTTTAAATGTTTTGGATTGTGTCAATTTGGATCTATTAACCTGTGAATTTGATAATGATGATGAACACCTGATACAACGTTATTCGATCCAACCGGTCAAAAATGCACCATTTTTTTGAACGAAATTACTTCTAGGCTATATAATAAGATATTTCTTGCAATACTAATGTTATATCCTACGTTCTTTATATCATAAGGTGCAAAACACAAGGTTAGAAATGGAAGGAAGACAAGTGATTTTACAAATACGAGAATATGATTATTTATTACTACAAAAAATATGTTACAAATGATTGGTTGGCTGCATCTCACACAAGCACGAGCGTTAACACGTTTGTCGCGGAGCCGATTTTCATTTCGTACAATGCTTTAGGCTAATAAAACATTTACCTGTCTTTGTATCGCGAAACTTTACGTACCTGTTGAATACGAACTATTATGAAATGCATTTCATAATTTCGGGATTTTCAATTCACGTACTGCATTCGAAACGAGATCATGCGTAATCTAAAGTATGTATGTATGTGCTGATTCGAATACGCGTCGTAAGCAGTGAACGTGTTGAGAGAACCTGTAAAAGACCTCGGAAAAGCCAAATTCTCTCCTTCTGAAATCACTACGTAAACCACGAATGTTCATGCAAATTTACGAATCTTTATAGACGGAACTAAAGAAAATTCTTCGCTTAATAAGTAGTTACGTATAACGAGTACCATAATTTGAATATTTTATATATGTACATGTTCGTACATGGCGTGCATTCCACATGCAATTTGTACATCCTTAAATTTCCCATAAATGTATAAATATCCGCAATCTAGAAATCACGTATAGTAAAGCCCCGTTACGATCATCTGCCGTTTCACAAAACTCTCGCAACTTCCGCGAAAGGCAGGCACTTTGCGAGGCCGGCGTGGATTGCGTGGTACGTGGCGTCGCGTCCGCGAGAATCGGCCGCGCTTCCCTATTTATTTTCTCGCCGCCAATTAATTCGGGCCGCGGTGGCGTGGCGTTGCCCCGCGTGGACCAAGACAAAGCAATCGCGCTCTGGTATCTGCGGTGGCGGGCCGACCGGTCGTTTAATTAGCGAGTATTGTGCAGCGAGAGGGCGACCGCTATCCCTCCACGGTCGGATATCGCATAACAAGATCTTATTCAGCGTTCGCCGCACGGAGGGTTAATGATGCTATCGCCATACAGTGCCAAAGCGATCGCATTACAGATACTATTCCGGCGTATTCGACGTGGACCGCTCGCAAGGAGGCGCATACGACGTCGATATTTCTTTAACGATCGCCGCTGATCCCACGTGGACCAGCAACCACGTTGCTTCTTTCTTCTCTTCGTTTCCTTCTTTGTTTACCTTGTACTCTGTCGTTTCTCCTCGTTCACCCCCTTCGATCTTTTGTTAACGGGCCACGGGAACCTTGTCGTATTACCTGGTAAGGATTTCGCTGGGACTTTGCCCGATTAATCGACGAAAACGATAACGAACAGTCGGACCTTATGAAGATTTTATCGTGCCGCAGCCGCGCTGGCTCGCCAGACGGTACATCGTTCTCGAAATTGTAACGTTTGTTCGGTGTGATTCAAGGGTGAATGGTTTGGGGGAATATTTCGGTGTATTTATTGTTAGATTCTGAATTGTTATATGGTTGTGAGAAATTTAAAAATGCAAAAGTGTGCAAATCGTATATAATATCGATGGCTTACTCTACAGACATTGTACGTCCGTCTTCTGTTAAACGTAACTCTTTATTTTATGTGCCAGATATAGTTTTTGACAGTTTCTTTATATTATATAAAAATCATATTTATATCTGCTCCATAAATTTGCGGAAAATGATATTTTTATCTATTGTATATAGTTTATGTAGAAATATTTTCAAAATCTATGATCCGCCTTTGTAATTTTATATCGCTAAAAAGGTTCAATTTGCAATTTTACAATAGCTATTGGAAAAAATACAATTCAAGAAAGATTTATTTATTTATTAAGTACCATTGAATTTTTAGAATCGTTTCTCTCGAAAACGATGAAAGTCGACGTACGATATTTGACCAGCAAGCCATCTATGTGTAAAAATGTAAAAGATATTCAAAATGGACTACTTGTTGTAAGATTTACTTAAGATTTAATTTATTTATATTAATAAAAATATAAAATTGCATAAAAGTTTGTAGACTAATTATTATTAACAGATAGATGGAAGTAGTAACATATGTGATAAACAGAAATTTCTTTATATAAACACGGTACCTGCATCATACGCTCGAGGTATGAATATTCACACGACTAATTACGATAACCGACGTTGAAACTAATTAAGCAGTAATTTCTAACCGCAAACTGGGCAAGTGTATCTAATACGCAATTGTAATTAACATTATTATATAACTCCTATAGCGAAAATTACGCTCTTTGACATTAAGACAAAGACATAGTCAAGTGTCATTTAAATAGGAAGAAAAAGTACTTAAACGTACATATACCGATCTATGTTTAAATATCAGTTAACTATATCTCCGTGCTGAAATACCTTTAATCACTTTTATATAAATTATCTTTGAATATCGCTATAATTCTTAACGCGCTTTAACGAAGCGCTGAACGAAGAAGCAAATTAAAACAGGATCCAAAATGAAAATCAATAAACGCCAGTGTTTCTGAGCTGCACCCATAAATTAACCCTAGGAACACAAAAACGCTCGAAGGAAATTACCACTTCTCACAAGATTCGAAATAAAAAAGAAGCGGAAAAAATTCGGGTGCATCATTACGTTATGGCAAAAGAACGCCATCAATCAGCTGCACCAATTATTCAAAACGCGTTTAACTTATAATTAACCTGCTAATTATATATACATACATAGCATAAGACTACGATAATACAGATAGAACGCATGGAAGAACGATTTTTATACGCGCTTTTAGTCTTCTCTGCTTCACGAACGATCTTTGAATATCTCTTTTTTCCTTCTCTTTCAACCGAAACCACGTGGGCTGGAAACGATTGTTCCAGTCGAAAAGTCCGAGTACGACTGAAAGTTTCGGGGCGTGGGCAATAATTTACGATGCTACGCGGTAACTGTTCGTAAGTACCGACGAAAGCAACGCTAATGTCCTTCTTCGCGTGGCCTGGCTCGCGCGAGCGCGATCCTGGAGGGAAAAAAGGGGATGAAGAAGAGCAAGACCGGCTAGCCAGCCTTTACTACGCATAAATCTGCGGTCTTGCCCGACCTCGACTGGCTTTACTGCTGTTCCACGAAAACCCACACCCCAAAATGCTCGTCGATAGCCCCACCAACCACCGATGTAGGTCTCTGTGTCTCCGGTCTGTGGTCACGAACGTATTGGATCGTTTACGTTAGTTCGTGAGTTATGTAGGTTTTGATCAATTGGTTTTTAAATCCATAAATTTTAACATTGTCACGAAAACCGGTATTTGGAGATAGAATATTATTAATACTTGATAGGATGGTACATTGTTAATTTCAAGCTACACAGGAAATTTAATTTAATTTTAAATTTAAACGCGATTCTAAATTAATCTTACGTTTGAATTATTAACCCTTGGGGCGAGGAACCAGTGCGATAAAATAGAATACCACGTCTTTCTTTATTACCGTATCTTATTCGCATCTTCTTGAAAGAGCACATCGAGCAATTACGATTTTTATATGTATGAAACTTATCTAGTGAATTTATGTCTTTATTAATATAGAATTACAAAATTTCATCACAAAATCCAAACACATACTTTTACATTCTTCAAATAATTTTTATAACGTACCTCCGAATGCGAATGAGAATGAATTCATTATTCAACAATACATAGCGAAACTTTGTTGGGCCTGTCTCTGAAAGTTGCAGTAATATAGAAAAGTATAATAGGTTAATGTTGACCTCCGTAATTTTCTAGCCTAAGGCTTGTCGAAAAAGTTTAACACGAATCAGATAAAACGCTGCAAGAAATTTTCACAAAACCCGAATCTGTGGTGTAAAATTGTTTTTAGTATACGTGGAATCAGATACCAATAAATTAAAAAATGGTATGAATATCAAAATTGGTCAAATTTGTAATCGAAAGATGTGACAGATAAGAGAAAATGTAGTAACTTTATCATATTAAATTGATTAGTATCATAATGTTAAATATGTATTCTTTAAGTCTAACGTCTCGAATGAGATAATAATGCTCAGAAACTTTAATAATTTCGTAACGATTTTCCAAGTATACGTGAGTTTTTATAAGTATTCTGATATTTATGAAAAAAGATGTTCATTTTTTCTTTCGTTCCTTCCAAACCAGAATCTTATATTAGCATACTGAAAGCGAAGAGCAGTTTATCTACAAATATGCAGAAAATTTCCCAGCCCATCTACGTTAATCATATTTACGCCAAAAGAAATAAAACTAAGATACGACATTCTTTCACGTAGCAATGCTCGTAGCAAATGTTACACACGTCGATGCATACTGATAGCAGGTGAATGTAAAATGTGACGAAATAAGAGCACACACAGTTGCAATGAAATTAACGCAACAACAAGTGGATAAGACGTTTAGAACGAGTTGAAAATTGCGATATGTAAAACGGCTAGAATCCTGATCGATATCGATGATCCGCCGCCAGGGAATCCAGATGGGAGTAATCAGACGCTTCCCATCATCTAGTTCGTGCGTTGCAAGAGATCCTCACGGCCCGTTTGTATCTAGTCTCGACGTGAGAAGTTTTGAGTTCCCACAAACGTCGAGAAAACTTAGAAATTGTGCGACCTTCGCGTCGTCAACGTCGAAGAATGGCGCATGCTACATGTGTATACCTTGTCGTCGAAGGAATGAGAACGCGAAGATTGCGATTCTTGAAAATTTCTCTGCGCAACTGTGTATCAGTGGCGAAATGTGTATCAATTTTGTCGTTGATTAACGGAGTGTATCGAACAAGTTGGAACTCAGTATCGTTTATTATAAATCGTTAAACAGGTCGTCCTCTCCCTCGTGAATTTTCAACCTTAATTAGCAATTGGATGTTCTCGTGTCAAATTCTAAGATGAAATATACACGGTAACAAGTATAGACTAACATTAAGATAAATGTTATCGAGCTCAACTAAATGCTCGTATCTTTGCAAAAATATATTACTTCTAGAATGAAATTCTTTCGATTCAAAAACATTGAGGTGGTATGTGGTGATAGGTGAGGAAGGAATACTCAGATGTTCAACAAAAAGTTTATTACTATTAACAATCACCAGTCAACAATTTATACGATCCACACTTATGATTAACCATCGAGAGTTTACAATCGCGTATCTCGGCTCGTGTTTGCTTCGCTATGATGCTGAACCTTTCGCACTTCGCGGCTTGGGGCAGAATGACTCTTTTGTTCGAAACCAAACGGATTCTTTCCTTAGTTGCTCTTCGATATCCCTACTACACACGCGTTTATTAGATATTCGGATATTCGGCGAAAGAACCGTAGGGATATCGATGGTACATTAGGCACGTCGGCCTTACGCTTTGAAGGTATAGCGCTTTGTGTCGCGAAGCCGTTGGAAAGTTCCTTGCCGCCACAATATAAATTATATGTCAAATTGTATTTGTCTCTTAGAATATCTTGAAAAAGTTACTGTATTTCTTACTTTCTTCCGTAATTATAAATTATTTTCTTAGAAACGGCTTGTACATTTTAATGTAATATAATAGTAAGATACTTATTTCTTAATATGCGACGCAGAAAGATATGTTTCTTACTTATCTAGGATATTTGGAATAGCATGAAAACTCGTCACAAAATTATTCTGGAGAAAGATTTATGTGAAGATAAACGAACGAGTATCTTAGACCTATCCTAGCTTTAATATCTCTGTGACAAATTTTATCTGCTTCTTCCTTATGTAATGTTCGCCACGTTGCGAACAACACGGATTTCCCATATCCGTGCATCAGTATCACCAATCCCCATGGCACAAACAAGTCGCTGAAGAGGCTAATCCAGGCTCTCGCAACGATGATGATCACGCTACGAGTATCTCTAGACATCGTGCTATCCCATCCAATTCCGTGTTGGATAAAAACGATCATTTATTAACGAAACAAACGCAGGATCGGCTTCTTGCTTCCGTCGTGTCGGCATTATACGTCCAGTTAAGGATCGCGCCGCGGTAAATCCTCTCCAATGATCTTGGATGAACTCGCGGCACACTTGCCGCCCGTTTACAACGTGTGCCGCGATAAAAAGCTCGTTACGCGTGTAAATCCATCGTGAGTATCCTTCATGAACATGGAAAGGGGAAACGAAACTAGAAAGAAGAGAGAAAGGTAATGTTTGATGAAGACAAAGCGAGAATCCATACCTTTGCAGTCACGACCGTGTAAAGCAACTCTGTACAGGAGGGAAAAAAGGGAAAAGGGAGAAGAAAGAAAGGGCAGAAGATAAGGGAAAACAAGAATGACAGAAGAAAAATGAGAAAGATAAAGAAAAGGGTAGATGGACGAAAAAAGGTTGGCAGATAAGGTAAAGGTTAAGGGATGATAAAGAATAAAGGAAATTAATCAATTTCGAAAAATGTGAACTTGGAAAATAGTCTGAAACATATGAATGAAAAATTTATACATTTGTATTTGTTGAATGCCACCTAGTATTCAATATCCTGGTGAAAATTTGGAATTTAAAAATTTCTCTCTAAATTACATACACGATTAAACTACTAATGAGAAAACATAGCTATTATCTTGATTTAGCTAAGTAAATATCCTTGATATTTTATGTATTTTCTTAGATTTCTGTTAGTCAACGTAGATACGGGAACTTTCGTGACAATCGATTTTACACCTTAGTTCGATTGCGTTCGTAGAAAGTAGTTACAGGACTTGAAACGAGTCGCGGAAGAACTAGCTTTTGTTATCTACAGTCGTATAAATTGACAGCTAGATAACAGAGACACTCCTCGTTGTCGATTATCGCGAAAAATGTTTACGTCTCCGATAGTCTTACCCAGAACAAATACCTTACCCCGGTTGAGATATCGGACTGCTTTTTGCGGATTTCTAGTCAACCAGCCGCCTCTGCACACTAATCTCAACTCGCGCAATCGTCTCTTACTTCCCTGAAAAACTTCTGCTTTTATCTATTATTAACTATTACTAAAAAAATGACTACAAATTTAGCAACTATTAATTAATAAAAGATACAATTATATAAAAAGAAATACAGATGACAGAAAAATCTGATTACAGATTGGAATTCAATGTGGAAAAATGCACAAGCATCAAGGCAAAAGTTCACTACAAACGTATACTTCAAACGTATACGTTCAAAATATTTTGCACATTGAATAATAGTATCTTCGGATAGTTCGAATCAATAACATTTCTACAGAGTTATCTGAATTGAGCGTCACAACTTCCAACAACTGATAGCGAGAAACGGTCCAGCGTGTTTTCATTTGTTTTTGATAGATTTAATCTGAAAATATAAACAAATCACCACTGAACGCTGTAGATGCTTAATTTCACAAAGAGGATAAGAGAACAAAAACAATAATCCAGAGACGATTGACAAGCTAAAAGACAATATCATAGACGACGTTGATGAATTTTAGTTCCAGTTACGTGAAAATATAGTGGAAAAAGTGTCAAGGATGACACTTGAACGATATTACGTTCCACAATTAACGTCATAAAGCTGACTTTATACTGAAGTAAAGAAGTCGTACAAATTTCAAATAATTCGCGTTTTATTTCGATTCGAAGATGTTCACTCTATTTGGATAACCAGAACAGAAATTCTATAAATCTTATCCAGTCATCGACACCGTCGCGCGATTGACTTTGAAATTTATTAATACATTCTCTCTAGAGCTGTTGATTATGTGCAGCCGGCAGCTCGGTTGCAAAGTTCGCGTGGTTGCACTTAGCGAATCCTGGGCCTGAGTTTATGGTCTCATAAATAAGGGAACGTAAAACCAATACGCCGACTTTTTATGCAGCGAACGAAAGCTGTGCGAGTCCTTGCCGCTTTCTCAGCGTCGAAAGGATGTAAACGGAAACGTGTCTACATATACTCCGAGCTTCTGAACCGAAGCTTATACACGCGCAAACGATCGTCGATAAGCTCGCCTAATTTATCGCCTCTTTTTCCTCGAAGGTTGATGCACCGAGTTGCATCCGTTCGTTTCGTGCGCCGATGACTGCTGTCTTTGTGCTGATCGTTTCGAAGATGTATCCTAATGAAAAGACAATGCGATTTTATATTTAAATAGAATTCTATTTATGTTTGTCTCGCTAATGCTGGTTTCATTTAAAATTAATACCAAAACCTATTAAAGTCGACTCAGCATCTAAAGTAAATTCATCTGAACGATAATCCAACATTTTTATTGTAAATACTATAAATAGACGAATCTTTATTAAAATTATATTAATCTTCTCGCCCCTGTTACGTATGTAGAATATAAATTATATATTAAAAAATAACTAGAGTATTTTCATTTTTAACATTACTTATAGATCAGATCCACCGAGCACTCAATAACTGAATTAAGATCGAACAATAAATTCAGTCAATAAAGCTCAACTAAACCACATCAAAATCATCCCAATCCACAACGTAACGAAAGTAGCTTTCATTCCAAACATTACTTATACATAGACCAGGTAGAGGTATTGAATATTCAAAAATTAATGTCGATCAGCTGATCCCAGGCTCAGAAACGAAGTCATACCTTGGGAGCCACTCCTAAAACTTTGAACGAGAACGGAATGACGAAAAACAAACTCACACCTCCGAAACTGATCAAAGCGGAAGTAACCTTGAATCTCCTGCGTCCCACCCACCCCAAGGGACGACAAAAATCTGCACCTCGCATCATTGCACAACACTCGCATTACATAACCCCCGGAGCCTGGAGTATAACTTCATAGTCGGTCCGTGCGTGGAACACCCTGCACCTGCGATCGATCGGCGATACTCCTCCGTGGTGGTCCCCGGTCTCGCATGCGAGGAGTTCCTCGCGGCCTTTTCGAATCCGATAACGCGACGCGCTCCTCTGCACGTGTTCCTGTGGTTCCCTCGCGGACGCATCCTCGTGCGACATAAAACATTCCCCGGCGATATAAATCGGCCGCGCAACGAGATCGATCCTCGTTACCGCATCGCGGCGTAGACAGTCGACGAGCTCGAGGCTTTACCGGTCAAAGGGAAGGGGGTGAGAGAGCAGAGAAGAAGGGCTGGACGGCGCCTTTTGTTTTTGCCCCGTACATCAGATACTAGTCTGTCCGTTATCAACGAGTGGTATCAGGCCCACGGCGAGGATGTAAGTATACGCGGCGAGTTCCACGCCGCGCACTGTGTGTCTCAGATAAGATATCTCCGGGTACGGGGTACCGATGCCTCTGTCCACCGTCCAAGCTCCACCTTCATCGTATTGCTTCGTCCTCTCTGTCCTAAGAGCGTGCCAATAAATAACTCGAACCCATCGGTTTTTGTCGATCGTACCGTTTCACCCTGTGGCGCGAACGCGCGAGCTTCGATTCGTGGATCCTCGGTCGGTTTGCTTGGATCGTTTGATAAAAATGAGAGTCTTCTTTTTTAGGCTGAGGTGTGAAGTGAACCGGTGTTAAGATGGGCTTTTTTAGAGTACGAAGGTTCTTGTGGATTGTGAGAGGGTGGGAGTAGGTTTCAGATTGTATTTGTCAGATTTGATTTATGTACCCGCGGTTGCCGCGGTAAAAAATAAAAGATATTTGTGCATTATTTAGTATTGCGTTTACAGTGGCTATCGGTATTATTAAATGGTACCAAACTTAATATGTTTGGAATTAATTGATTAGTATGCAAATGCAACGATAACTATAAGGATGTGCAAATACTTTTTCTAATTACCATGCATATGTACTAATTGATTAGATTCGAGTATATTGATTTTCGTATCATTTAGTGGTACTTGCATATGATTACAAAAGTTTGATTCTATGAATATGAAATGTAAAACCTGATAAAGAAAATGCATCGTTGGAAAATAAGAGTACAATGTACTGTGTACGATGAACAAATATTTTTTGCAGCCAGTGTAAAGTAGTTGCGTAGTTTTATTACATGTTTAATTCTTTCACTGCCAAGTACGTACGACGATTTAAGGTTGTAGAGAGTTTGGAAGGATTTAAACTTTTCTTATCAAATATTCATAGATTCTTTAATTAACCTTCAAAATGTAATATGCAATTATCTTCGAGCAATACCAAAACGCTTTGACCATCGATAGAAACAACTATTTGTTACAATATCTAGCGAAGAAAACATGTACAATGAAAACGCTTTGAAATATTCGTTTTCCCGAAACAAGAGAAGATATATTGTCAACCATAGCAGGGGCTTTGGGATTACCGTAAAACCCCTGTCGACAATGTCTAACTCAATGTTCCTTTTTTGTGGGTTTTAGCGAAACGTCGGTTTTACAAGCGCTTGACGGACCACGCGATTTTGTGAGGCGGATAATACCAGGGCGGGCTGTTTCGCAGAGCGTGCGACGCTATTAAGAGAGGTCGTTCGTTTGATGTCCTCGAAGTGGTGGACTGCGCGCACGAGCATCCGCGGATCAGCCGGAACAACGAAAATTACGATTGGCCAAGAGAGTCGGTTTAGCAAGTTAAAACATGACTCGCGGCGCGAGAGATCGGAATCGGAGCCAGCCACCCTATATAATCTGCGCTTGGAAATTACACGATGATGTCTTGCCGGATAAACTCGGCGAAGATGATAATGTTCAACGGCCATGCAAACGAATGGAAATCGATGTCTTCGAAAAGATGTATCGCTCTCTTTCTTTTCTCCGTTCCTCCTTTTTGCTTCTTTCGAGCTTCTTTTGGAGCTTCTTTCGAGCAT
Source organism: Bombus terrestris (assembly GCF_910591885.1). Taxonomy (NCBI): domain Eukaryota; kingdom Metazoa; phylum Arthropoda; class Insecta; order Hymenoptera; family Apidae; genus Bombus; species Bombus terrestris. The sequence continues at coordinate 722,149 of NC_063281.1, forward strand.
CTTTGGCCTCGTCGCCACGCGTTCGCGCTCGTGCTAACGAGTGATAACATCGCTATCGATTACGATCCTCGTACGGGGAACGCGTTTAAAAGTAAACGTGGTTGGTTCTGTCTGATTGCGGGGCCATACACGGATTACCATTTTCCTTCTTAATGTCTTAACGTAACGGCTTGGAATTTTGTCGTCGTACGACGACAAAATTGTCCGCTTGATCAGCGTCAGACACGCCTGATCGGCAATCTCTTATTCTACTTAGGCGGTACTTGGACAGATTGGGTCGTTACATTTTGCTCGGGTAATTGAGGGTTCGAGAAAGAGGTAGTGGTTGTCGTTTTACTTGTAAAGTGCTAACATTTTCTGTGAAATAATGTATGCTCTTGTATGTACGTCTTTATTTAAGTTCGAGAAATGTCGGTTTTAGAGGATCTATAGGGGAATTTCTAAGATTTTTAACTTGTTATTTAGAGATTCGGTATGGATAAATCTTAACCCCGCTACCGTTCTTAAATTTCTATATTTCAATCTTGCCGTTACTTTAACGAATGAAAGGAGTTTATAACGTCTTGAAAAGTTATTTGATATAAAATTAAAGCAAACAGGAACCATGCGATAAAACTGTTTTTGTATTTTGTTCGAACTGCGAAGATATTTATTGACGTTAGAAAATTATAATTGGATCGAGAGGTGACAGAAGAAACGTAGCAGGGCTAGTGATAATAAACGTTGCACTATTTCATCTCTACTCTCTTCTATAAAAGTCTGCGCTATCACCGCTTTATTTAAATGAAAATATCAAACACCTAACATCTAATCCATTAAAAATTCTTTCAGCATTCATCCCGAATTTGCAAACTCAGAAACAATTAACGAGAACTAAACTTCGTTATAGCACGTTTTCGCCACGCGACTTTTCTACGATCATCCACGAAACAAACACGTCGTGCTCGTCTTGGTAGATCTGCTTGCGTAAGCCTGACACGAGGATGCAACCGGTCGAAGAAAACAAACGTGCGTGCACCGATGCAGCGGAAAAAAGGTTGGCGATCCCACGGAGCCACGCGATGCTTCACGCCACGTGCACGTGATCCCGCGACCTTAAGAGCAAGAGCACTATTTCCCGCCGCCGGCGCCGCTGCGCCGACAGATTCTCTTGCTCCTTTCGTGCATGCCGTTGTGCTACAGGACGTGGCACGACACGAGACCGGAGATTAATATTATCTCGCGTGAACCGGCGAGATCGTTTTAGAGTTCCTGCACGTAGAGAGGCTGCCGCTCGACCCTGTCTTGCTTCTTCCATGCTTTGCCCGCTTCCGTTGCGCTCCGCCAAGTTGGAAGCTGTTCAGATCGTTAAGTATCATCACAGAATGGAGGGTGGTTTTTCGAGGGATTCCTTTAATTTCTCGTTTTGTAGGATTTTGGTGGTTTGTTTTTACAGGATGTTAGTGGCTTTAATATTAGCTCCCTTTTATACGAAGGATAAAGCAGAAATGAAATCCTATGCAAATTTTTTGTTATTATTTTACTACGTGAAATTTATGTCAAATTATTTTATTCGAAAGTATCGCAGATTTTTTAGAATGTTATGGATATTGAAATGTTGCAGCTTAATGTTATATATACCTATTGTTCCGAGTATAAGAATAACACAAATTATAGTCTGCATTAATGGTAACAGCGACCACTCATGAATCATATTTTGTGCCCGTTTAAAGTTTACTCTTTCTTTTCTGTATTTTATTGAAACGCCTTAAATTCCTATGAAGAAATAATTTACAATATTTTGTACATTATACGTTACAGAATAAATTACAATTATACATTATCATACATTATGCACTTATAAAATTTTAAATCCGGTTGCAATCTTAAAGATGGATGCTTACATCGATCTTATCTTTTCAATTTACCAGCAAAATACAAATTTTTTAATTCTAAATTTCTTCAAATCTATCACATCAACCTTGAAATTTCCATGAAAGTTACACCACAGAAACATCTCGTTGGTATTGCTACAAGGCTCCACAGCGCTCCTATCAGGCAAACACGATATACTCCCGGTATTATTCAAAACGGTGCTGTAGCGAGCAGCGTGGCTCTTCGAACGTCATTAACATACACCGTTCGCATATGCATATCGCTACCGTGCTTTGTACACGAGAACACTGTACACGCGTGTCGTATGAAAGCACAGCGAGTTCGTACGTGGAACAATAATGTGTACAAAGAGCGATACGACTACAGAGTCGACAAAAAGTGCCGCTAATATTTCCCGTGTTCGCCTTTGGTGCGTGACGTGCACCCGGCACGGTTTCAGCACGATTTTCTCGGAACGTTTTCTTCCAGCCACTATGAAACAATTTTCGGATCTTCCTCTCAGCCGTATATTGTTCCTTGACATGGAAATTTCTTCCCGGAATTTAGATGATGAGACTTGGTTGTTTTAATGAATCGAAAGAGGGTGGCTTTGCTGATCCTTCGTTTTAATACAATTTTAGAGGGGACTAGGATTTGGTACTGACAAGTATTAAACAATTTTAGTAAAGTCGTTGGAGCAAGTTTTGCATGCTGTATGTTAGATATTCGTTCAAACTTTATAAGCTTTATAGCTTTATTCAAAATAGTGTATTTAATATTATATGTTGTACTGCATGAAATGCTATTTATCAGTGATAAAATAAATACAGAAATACAGAAAAAAATACAAATATTTTCATTCAAAAGCATAGTTTCAGGAGAACTTCGAGTGAAATCAGAAACCGATACGTATCGAAAATAATCACCATGCAAGATGCGTTGATCGGTACGATGCAAATGCCAGGATGCAAAAGCAGAGTCTCTTCCTTGACCAGTTCTGAACGATTCAAAAATTCGCCACGGGCGATCGACCAAAAACGTGTGGCCCCCGTTCGAGGAGGAGACTCGAATCGAGAGGAACAATGACGAGAGAATGAAAGAGGAAGAGGAAGAATAAAAGTAAGAAGCTGGCTATACGAGCGATGCACCAGCATCTGGCGCGTTTAATGTCTTCGCTGATGCGCGAAACGCGTTTGGTCGTATTCTCTAAAGTACCTACAGGGCTCGATCGCGAGCCCAGAAAGTCGATAGTGTTCTCCTGTCGCGGACACCGTGTCGTATCATCGATTTCTTTGTCTCCTCCGCATCTTTCTTTAGCTACTTCTTCCTTTGTTCTTTCCTTTTGCTCGTGAAACGTTTATAAGCTAAACTGAATGCTAAAGCGTTAACTCTGAACGCTGTTGTACCTACAAGCTGCAACCAAGAGTCTGGAAAATGGTTAAATTATTAATAATTATTCAGAATCTAAATTGCTAAATCTAAATTGCAATATTTACTCCTGTAATAGGAAGAAGAGCAGCTTACTCTGTGCTGAATAAAATTTGCAATTATCAATTGAATTTAATTTAATATAATTCTTATTTTAGATGTGTGAAGATCAAACGATACTCGGATGTCTTGGAAGTC